>NC_064420.1:16524375-16838750 GCF_023375975.1 Astyanax mexicanus | reverse complement strand
AATACACATCAACACAGAGTTATATTTTCTGTAACTAATAAATTATAGATCTTTTTTTAGAGAAATTACAGATGAAGACAGAGAGCAGTGAGAACTGTTTCCTAAACCTTCAAAAGACTCTAGAAACTGGAGAAACTGGTACAGGAAGAGTCAGGTCTGGGTGACCCACATGGCCACAGCACCGTTAGCTCAGCTTAACACTGGACTAAGTCTCAGTTTCAGCAGTCAAGAGAAGAATTAGAGGTCTGACAGGTGAAGGGCTGTAAACAAGTCATTGCTAAGATAAAAATAAAAAAGTAGCTTGTCTGGGTCGTACAGCACTGCAGCTACTGGACAACCTAAAAAGATATATATAGCATCTTCTTAAAGTTATGTATAAGCCTGTAAACCTTTAAGGATTCAAGGAGATTTTATTGTCATTCGCATCACATGTGGTACATGAGGTGGAACGAAATTGTGATCTCACGATCCAGTTTTACACCCAAAGAGCTGTTATTAATAGATATATAGATAAAAAAAGAATACAATAAAAGAAATAGAATATACAAAATAGATAGATAAATATCCCAAAGAATAAAAAAAATAAATAGAGAGTAGAAGGTTCAGCAACATGAAGTCCAGAGTGCAAGTGTGCTATAGCAGCATGATAATGTGAATTAGAGCAGTGGAGATAAAGTGTCTCAGTGCAAGTAAAGTGACCATGTTGGTAAACAGTAAACAGTAATTTGTCCTTGGTGTCAGTGCAGTTTGTTGTTAAGTGGAGTTTAAGAGTCTTACAGCTTCCGGAATGAAGCTGTTTCTGAGTCTTGTTGTTTTGCACTTAATGCTCCGTAGCCTCCGGCCTGAGGGGAGTGGGACAAAAAGTGCGTGTGCTGGGTGGGTGGGATCCTTCCTGATGCAGGTGGCCCTTTTCCTGCATCTGGAGGTGTAAATGTCTGCGGTGCTGGGGAAGTTAACTCCAACAATCCTCTGTGCAGCCTTCACCACCCTCTGCAGTGCTTTCCTGTCTGCAGCAGAGCAGCTTCCATGCCACACATTGTTGCTGGAGCACACAACACTCTCCACCACACATCTGTAGAAGGAGGTGAGGACTATGCTCCCGAGTCCAGCTCGTCTCAGCCTCCTGAGGAAGTAGAGCCGCTGATGTGCCTTCCTGACCAGAGTGGAAGTGTTGTTGCTCCAGGTGAGGTTGCTGGTCAGGTGCACACCCAAGTACCTGTAGCTGTCAACCACTTCCACCGCAGATCCTCCAATGTGCAGGGGGAGGTGGGCATGCTTGCCCCTTCTGAAGTCCACAATCATCTCCTTTGTCTTTTTACATTGATGCAGAGGTTGTTTTCTCTTGCACCAATCCTCCAGGTGTTCCACCTCCTGCCTGTAGCTGGACTCATCTCTGTTCGTGATGCATCCAACCACTGCCGTGTCGTCCGCAAACTTCACAATATGACAGCCTGGATGGAGAGGTGAGCAGTCATATGTGAGCAGTGTGAACAGGAGGGGGCTCAGCACACAGCCCTGAAGGGGAGCCAGTGCTGAGGGTTGTGGAGGGGGAGGAGATGTTGTGAATCCTCACAGACTGCGGCCTGTTGGTCAGGAAGTCTAGGACGCAGTTGCACAGGGAAGAGCTCAGTCCAAGTGAGGAGAGTTTGGTTATCAGGGTCTGAGGAATCATGGTGTTGAAAGCGGATGTGAAGTCCACAAAGAGCATCCGAACGTAGGAATCCTTCTGCTCCAGGTGGGTGAGGGCAGTGTGGACCACGGAGGAAATGGCATCCTCTGTGGATCGGTGATAACATGATATACAAAATGTTTTAAAAATAAATAAATAAAATATGAATTAATTAAATAAGTCATTTTTATACATTGCAAAAAACATTATGAACAAAACATATTTTTGTGGTGTGTCCTAAAACAGAAGAAACTAAGACCACGTGACTGAGAGAGCAGAGGAGACACATTCGAAAATGAGGACACGTTTGAACAAAAAAGGGAAAAAACGAGTTTTAAGTGTAACTTCACACACTGACCACTAGATGGTGCAAATTACCCATAACTCCTCCTGCTCACACCATCGAGTTTTTGAACAATTCAGAAACACCATACAAATCTTACTCAAATCTCAAAACGAGTTTAATCCTGTCAGACAGGGTGTGAGTGGAGGTTATATCAGAGAAATTTACAGTTATCCTGCATAATCCTATATACACAGAGCAAAAACAAACAACAACAAAAAATCCAACAGCTACAACACTTTTATGAATTCCATTTATTCCATTTATAAATGTTTATTAAATAAATAAATAAATGGAAGTATATTGTAAAAATTATAAAAAAAATAACAAATTGTTTTAAAAAGAGAGGAAACTCTCAAGCTGTATGAATATGTGGGTTATGTGTGTGTGTATATATACAATGAGAAGGTGTATCCAAACTTTTGACTGGTACTGTAAATATATATATATATATATATATATATATATATATATATATATATATATATATATATATATATACAGTACCAGTCAAAAGTTTGGATACACCTTCTCATTCAATGTTTTTCTTTATTTATTTTATTTATTCATTTGCATCATTGTAGATTAATATTAAAGACATGTAATTAAAGGACACATATGGAATTACATAGTATGTAATGATCGTCCTCTACAATACCATAATGAACTAAGATGGTGATTTATGATGAGCTGGAGCTTCACAGTGTGAAGGAAAAGCAAAAACTTTTGTTCAGCACCTCCAGAATCTCCTTCAAGATGCTGAGAAAACTATTCCAGGTGACTCTCCCTCATGATGATACTGGGATTAAAATAGTGTGCAGATCTGTTTTCTAAAAGCCTAATGTGGAATCTTAATTTATAAAACATTTTCTGGTTTGTTTAACACTTTTTGTTTACAGAACAATTTAGCATTTGTTCCTGTATAGCTTTAATATAGTATTCAATATTATATTTAATATAAGATTTACGTCTGGCTGACCCACATGGCAACACCGCATTTAACTAAGCTAAACACTGAACTAAATCACAGTTTCTGCAGTGAAGAGAAGATTTAAAGGTCTGACAGGTGAAGTGCTGAAATAAAGTCATTGCTAAGATTAAAAATAAAAAAAGTAGTTTGTCTACTGAAGACGCCACTCCTGGTGCAAAAATTCAAGCAGTTCAGCTTGGTTTGATGTAGAATGTTTGATTTTTTTTGTTATATATAACTTATATACAGAATATATTATCCTCCCACTGTTTTATATATTTTCAGTGTAAACAGGTAAGTTGCAGTGCAGCTCCATACAATCCAAATCCTCCCCTCTCTCTCTCTCTCTCTCTCTCTCTCTCTTTCCCTCTCTCCATTCATCTGCCCCTCCTCGCCCCTCCCCCTTTCCTGGCCCCTCCCCCCGGTTCAGCTCCGCGTGCTCCTCAGTCTGAACTCTTCACCGGGGGTCTCGAGCTCCGCTCTGTTCATACCGCGCTCTTTAAACCGGAGGATTATGGGACAGCGGAACCCGGACCGGACCGACTCTGTACGGATCAGACAGTGACGCTGCCCGGTATTTCCCCCGCGCGCGCGGCGCTCCGGAGCTTCCCGTGACCCGCTGTTCTCCCGCCGCGGCTCGAGCCCCCCGTCTGTCCCGCGTGAGGACCCGTGCCCGGGTGGAGTGGAATAATGGGGTGCTGCAGCGCGCGCTGCTCGCTCATCTTCCTCTGCACGCTGCAACTGGTGAGTCTCAATTCATTTAATACCGGTTCTGTAAAGTGAGCAACACTTTTACAGGAGCGCGCGGACATTTAGATACGAGTAGAAGTTCTTTTTCTGGTTCTGTTACACTGAAACAAAGACTGGTTTGGATGGTGGGAGTAGCTGTGGTTATACTGGGGACTGATATGGACCATTGGAACCATTTATATGGGTGATTCTCTACTTGAGTCTCAATACCAGTCATAATACCAGTGCCTGATCATTTCCAGTGGAAGTTTTCCTGTGGGTTTTAACTCAGACTTAGATTTGAAGAAGATGTGAGGAGGAACTACTGCCCTATGGAACTTTGGTGGAACTGCAAAAGAGCTTTTTTTATATTTGTGTGAAATGTAACTTTTAACAATTCAATTTCACTTTACTTTAGCCAAAACACAAACATCAGTACCAAACAAGCTAATTTAACTTTAAGTGCCAGTTCTGTATCTCTCAAAACAAATGTCAACAAATGCATGTGTACAGCCATCAATATGGTGACATGCAAAGTGTGATTTGTAATTACAGCAGTGGATTAAAACTTAATTATGCTCTCCAACTGTAGGGAGAGCCCAGAAGCACTTCCCTCATAAAGGAGAAATCCGGTGTGAATGGACTTTGGGTGTAGTGAAACATCATAACTAATAAAAATGTATAGCCCTCCTTCGTTTACGTCAGTGTTCCAAAATTTAGCTTTTTTTTTCTTTAACTGATGCGCCAAACAGGCTTAAAATGTGAGCAATAGGGGCATAGCATTGCCCATGCAAAGAAAATAGCTATTTTACACCATTAACCAGATTAAATAATGTATTCAGTGGAAATACATGAATATTATAGAGATATTTTCAGCATGCATTTACACAAAATTAGTTTTTCAGTCTATTTGTGCTCATCAGTCGACTTATCGTGACTTAATTTTAGGGTACGAAGAAGTTTTTAGTGCCTCGTTTTAAATCTCAGGGCCATCACAATTAACAAGCTACTTTGAGCTTGTTAATGATGTATAGAAATAGTGATTTCTTTGCATGAGCAACCCATGCCCCTATCACTATTATTGTGAGCCTGTTGGGAGCATCAGCTAAAAGAGCTGTGTTTTAAAATCCTGGGGGTGAATGGAAGTGGGCTCTCCTTACTTGGTATCATGAATTATTGTACCTCATACCACCCCAAGTCCATTTCACACCGACTTTTGCCTTTAATGCAGTTTTAAATCACAAAAAATTGTGTAATGCTTGTAAAACTTGGTTATTAGTAGATTGTTATTATTAAACTAGGTTCTTTAGCTTGTGTTTGAATGTTTTCTGTGTATTTGGGAGAATACAAACGAGACCCTTTGTTAATACTGAACCAAGGTGAATCCAAGATGGCTGCACCATCTTTTTTTTTTTTTTTTAGTATCTCATTAAATCAGTAGTACATTCAGCACTGTCCAACTTTTATCTCTGGATATGTTTCCATGGAGTTTGGATGTGCAAAATGGTGTATAACTGGTTATAAGGTGCAATTGCTAAGATTATAGCTAACCTGTGAAAAATCCTAACTGTTTGTGGTAAACTTCAACGTTTTTTAAAAAGGTTTTTGAAATAGTGTTAAATTTTCAGAACGTCTAACTGGAGCCCCTTCAACTCAAATCTGACATAATTTTCCAGCTTAGACACCCATGTAAATGGATCACAGAACAATATTAAATGGTACAGGATGTTACACTAATATGACTAATATGGCAGGAGTTGTCCTGCAGCGCTTCACCAGAGATACATAGTACAGTTAGCAGTGTTTTGATTCCGAAGTAGAGCTGATAGTGACTCCAAACAGCATGATTCAGAAGCCAACATTTTAAGGTATAAGTGTCTGAGTGGCTCTGAGTCTCTGTAAACAGTGCAGATGGCTACGTTTCATTTCTTTTAGCACTCACCAGGGTTTAGACTGTATCATGTTGGTTATGTAACTGATCAGAAGTGCATTGATTCCACCAGAAAAGCATATTGTAGGCGAGTTCATGGTGAGGATATGACCCAGGCTTTGTGTCGCCTCCAGCTTTTAATTGATCTGTTTTCTCTGTAGATAAAAATAGCCTCATGATTCTATCGCTTCACACTTTCAGAGCTTAATGCTGAACGTCAGACAGTCTGGTGCGACTCCTGTCGCTATACAGGAGCTTAGAAGTGAGGGACAAAAAACTTTTGCGTAATCTAGACAGACACGGCGCCTTCGGTTGGTTTGGAGCAGGTATAATGCAGTTGGTAGAAATTACTCTGATAAAGTTACCCTACATAAACACTAGGGCTGGCCCGAATAGCGTTTTTTGAGCTCCGGATATTCGGCACTGATTCGAAGCGAATATTCGAATATTCGTTTTTAAAAAAAGAGGTAAAAAAAAAAAAAGCAAATCACGGCCCCTTTAATCTACTGAAAAATGTTCAATTTGCTCTGACCGACGAGACATATTCACCCCGGATTTTTGGTGTTTTTATCCCGGATTTTTGTGTTTTCACCCCATATTTGTTCTGTGTTTTTAGCCCAGATTTCTTTGTGTTTTCATCCCGGAATTTCTGCTGCCCCACACCGAGGCTGCTGCTGCACGGTTTCTCCGCTGCGCAAGCCAGCCCAGTAAATTGCTGTTTGTGTTTTCACACTTAGGCTATTTGCTTAAAAAAACAAACAAAAAAAACGTTTGTTCAGGAAGTATTTTATATTCTTAAACATTGTTGATTATATTAGAGGACAGTCATTGTAAACTGTACTTGGTCTATTTCGGTTAAAGGTTTTGTGCAGGGCATATTACTGATTTTGTATTTTTGCACTTGGGCTATAAGCTCAATATTAAATATTTCGTTTGTTTAGAAATTATTTTATATTTTTAAACCATGTTAAATTATATTAGAGTAGAGGAAAGTCATTGTTAATGACGTTATTGTACTTGGTCTATTTCGGTTTAAGGATTGTGCAGGGCATAGCCATATTACTGATTTTGTATTTTTGCACTTGGGCTATAAGCTCAATATTAAATATTTCGTTTGCTTAGAAATTATTTTATATTTTTAAACCATTTTAAATTATATTAGATAAGAGGAAATTCGTTCAGACATCATTTTTGTAGGCCAGGCTTTTGTAACCGATTTAGCCCCTACTGTTGCCACATTACCCCTTACGTTTTATTATATAAATCAGTTTCGAAGAGCCTGCATTTTTTTTTATCATGTATAATAGAGGTCTGCGCGAGACTGATTTTTAAACCCACTCTTCCACGCTCCCGCGTTTCTGTCTCGTTACTGCGCCGCAAAAAAATTGCTTCTTTTAATCCCGCGCCCGCCCGCCACATACACATTTCTGCCGCTCCCGCCCCACGTTCCTAATATAAATTAAATAAACTACATTTAATGCTTCAAATTTACTTATATATTTATTAAAACAGCAGCGCTGAATAGTGTGGTGCCTTTCCTTACCCCAGTCCAAACACCATCGGTGTGTGCGTGTGTGTGTCGGTCCATCCTGCGCGTTGAGAGTTTTCTTTAGGTTTTTTTTTTTTACAATTATTACAGTTTTCTTAACTATTTATTAATTTGCTCCCGCATCGTCTGGATTAAACTCCCGCTCCAGCCAATAACAGTTCAGTTCTGTCCCGCGCGCAAGATATTCTGACGGGACCCGCGAGAACAGAAGTGGTTAGAGTGAGGTGGAACTCTGGAAAGGAGAAAAAAAACGAATATCCGAATACCAAAATTAAAAACCGAATACCTACTCAACGAACGAATATCCGAATACCCGAATATTCGGGTCCAGCCCTAATAAACACACTTGTATAGGATAGGCGAGTATGTTACATGATGCATAGACAGTGTTTTTAATAACCTATCTGTGCACTTTAAAAGTTAAAAGTTTAAAAGTTCCTCGTTTTTAATGTCTGGGCCCCCGGAATTCTACCAATGAAGTATGAAGCTACTTTAAGCTTGGTAATGTTGTAAAATAGTGATTTCTTTTCATAACCAACTCTGTGCCCCTATCACTAGCATTGAAAGCCTGTTGGGAGCATCGGCTAAAAGCTCTGTATTTTAAAAAAAGCTGGAGGTGAATGGAGCTGGGATATTTGACAAAAGTTTGTACTCGTTATCATGTTTCAATACAACCCAAGTTCATTTCACACCGGATTTCTCCTTTAATGTAAAAAAGAAAGGTTGTCACCAGTAGTAAAAGCAGTAGTATTATACAGTTTACATATTAGCAATGTGGATATATTTTCTTGGGGTTTGGATGTGCAAAAATCACTAATTATGGTAATAATATCAAGTAATCATGTAAACAGCATACTCCAATTTCTTAGATCAGAGTAAGAACTAAAAATCTGATTAAGAAATCTGATAAAGAGAGCTGGATTTTAACTCAGTTATCTGATTTTTCAGTGCATGTAACAGGATTTGTACGGTCCTGAAAAACCTGGAAAAGTCATGGAATTTCAAAACGGCAATTTCCCATTAATTTTAGGCCTACTGTAATCAATTTTAATTGTAGTTTTTGTCGATTTTTGGTTTTATTGTTGATGTCTGCATGGATGTTTTCAGAATCGTGTGGTCATGAAAATTTGCCTTGAAGACATGGATAAGTCATGGAAATGTCTTGGTTAAAAACTGTATGAACCCTGATGTAAACTCTTAACTGAAGTATTCTCAAATTTATGAGTCTAGGGTTGTCACGATTCTCTAAATCCTCGATTCAATTTTATTTCTGATTTTAGGGTCACGATTCGATTTGATTCTTGATTTTCTTTTCTTTTTTTTTTCAGCAGAGAGGCCTATGCCAGTTTTAGATTAGTCTATGGTTAGTCATCGGTTTGACTCATCAAATTTACAATATCTTATTTCAAAAGGTGGGCTTGATATAAGTGCAAAGTGATACAAGTGATCTGTAATACTATACTAGTAATACTAGTACACAATACCACATTATACACTAATGGTCAAATTTAAATATTTTAACTAAGATATATATGTAATGGCATCTAGTGGCTTTTTTGGTAGCAGCATTGTGCACTATTAGAACAGCAATGTGCAACATAAAATAAAAAAATAATTAAAAAATACAGGAACAGTCGTGTACAAAATAATAGAACAATTAGAGCCTTAACAAACTGAACTATATCCTACTATAACAGTTAAACATGAAAAATAAGACTTTGAGGCTTTTTCGGTACCTGAGAATGAGAAGTTTTTTTTAAAAAGTTTTTTCTTTAACAAAGATATATTATTAACTTTATCTGAGAGAAAGATGCTCCTTAAGGTACCAAAACTATTATTGTATTTGAGGCTAGACAAAACAACTGTTATTTTTATATTTTTAAGTTTTTCTTTAAGAAGATGAGAATGTCCACATACTCTGGAGAAAGGGCTGCTCTTTGAGCAGTCACAATGTCCGCGGCGTCGGCTACAGTGTGCTGCGCCATTTGCGTAGCGCGCTTCGAGGCTCGAGACCAAGACATAATTTCAAACGATTTCGACACCCCTAGTAGAAACAGATCTTAGTACCGGAAATAAGTGATGCTGAAAATAATGGATTCAAATAATCTTCATTTTCCACATGATGTATGTTCATATTGGGGATTATTGTGTTTAAAAAAAGCTGTGTAGTGAAGTTTGGGTTTTGAGTCCCTCTCGTCTTGGTTCTGAGCCGCCCCCGGGGGGGTGCAGACTTCTGGCTTTGATGTTGACGGCTGCTCAGTTCACACTGGTTTAGCTCACTGTTGAAAAACACACAGCTGGTTGAGCTAGTGTCAGTTTACAGAAGGTTCTAGCTCTAGATAAGTGTAGACTGACAGAGTGATGAAAGAAGCTCTGTGTTTAACCCCAACCCTCCTGTGTCTCAGAGACAATGACATCATCCTCTTCCTCTCTGGAACTCGTAAAGAGAAATGACTCATCCGTTACCTGTAGGAACATCTCACCTTTACGGCTCGGAGTGGGATCTTCTGACTGATGAAGATCTGAGGAGTTTGATCTATGACCTAGTTTCCAACTCCTTCTACTCTTTGGGAAAGCAAATTTTTTTGGAAGGTTTGGACGGTTCAGACCAATTAAAGGAAGTTGAGGCAAGCTGACGTGACTCTTTAAACATTGAGAGCAGAAAGAGAAGCAGTGTTGTGCCAAAATCTGACGCCTCTTGTCATGCAGCAGTATGGGTAAAACAGGTTATGCTGGTGATTACTGTATCTACTGTGACTGTAGATTAATCCTTATTCATAAACAAAAATAAAAGGAATCTGAGATAAATCTTTAATGCTCATTCTTATTCTAAGGATGCACCTTCACTTAAAGGGTCGGTTTCTGGCGGTTTCTCTGCAATAGCCGGACTCTATTGCACACTGTGTAATAGAGGTAATTACTACCTCACTGGTCTTTTTTGCACACTTTTTGCACACTGCATAATTTGCACACTGTCTTGTTATTTATTATTCTTTGTCTGTATTGTGTTGTATTGTCTGTCTGCACTTTTGTACTGTTGCACTATTGTTCTGTATACACTGTGTTTATGTGCACCATGGTCCCTGGAGGAACGTTGTTTCGTTTCACTGTGTACTCTGTATATAGCTGAAATGACAATAAAAACCACTTTGACTTTGACTTTTTGACTTTGAGTCCAAAATCGGCCTGTTAACACCAATAACACCTGTTAAAATGTAAAATGGTACTGTCTGACACACATTCTACTACAAACCAATCACCAACAAGACTCCTTCTTTAGTGCGCTTTAGTCCTTTAGTGCTCTTAGTCGCTAAACTGCAGTGAATGTGTTTAGTTGTAAATGTTGTTAGCAGCAATGTGCACATGCACAAATATAGCTTGTCTTGTCTCTGTAGAGAAGTACACTTATATGCCGTATGTCATGGGACAGGCATTGAATCATGTCGCATGACTTTTGCCACATTCCGTGCAAGTGTTGACATTCTAGTGTCGTCATTTGTAGTAACACTTACTGTTGGATAATGCTTTATTACCTACTGCTGTCCCATGACTTTTGGTATGCTGGTGTATTGCCAATAGAATGTGAGTCTCTGAAGCCGATAAAGTTTTGGAGTCTAGAATGAGTTTGGGCAGAGTTGGGCAGTCTGGGGTGAGTCTGGGATGAGTTGTGGAGTCTGGGATGAGTTGTGGAGTCTGGGATGAGTTTGGGATAAGTTGTGCAGTCTGGGATGAGTTTTTGAGTTTGGGGTTAGATTGGGAAGAGTTGGGATGAGTCTGTGGAGATTAAGATGAGTTGGGGTATCTGGAGTGAGTTGGGGAGTCTGGAATGAGTTGGGGAGTCTGGGATGAGTTGGGGAGTCTGGGATGAGATTGGGATGAGTTCAGGAGTCTGGATGAGATTGGGATGAGTTGGGGAGACTGGGATGAGTTTTTGAGTTTGGGATGAGTTGTGGAGTCTGGGATGAGTTTGAGAGTCTGGATAAGATTGGGGAGTTTGGGATGAGTTGGGGAGTTTGGGATGAGTTGGGGAGTCTGGGATGAGTTGGGGAGTCTGGGATGAGTTGGGGAGTCTGGGAGGAGTTGTGGGGTCTGGGAGGAGTTGGGGAGTCTGGGAGGAGTTGGGGAGTCTGGATAAGATTGGGGAGTTTGGGATGAGTTGCGGAGTCTGGATAAGACTGGGGAGTTTGGGATGAGTTGAGGAGTCTTGGATGAGTTGTGGAGTCTGGGATGAGTTTTTGAGTTTGGGGTTAGATTGCGAAGAGTTGGGATGAGTCTGTGGAGATTGGGATGAGTCTGTGGAGATTAGGATGAGTTGGGGAATATGGAGTAAATTGTGGAGTCTGGAGTGAGTTGGGGAGTCTGGGATGAGTTGGGGAGTCTGGGCTGAGATTGGGATGAGTTGGGGAGTCTGGATGAGTTTTTGAGTTTGGGATGAGTTGGGGAGTTTGGAATGAGTTTGGGATGAATTGGGAATTTGGGATGAATTGGGGAGTTTAGAATGAATTGGGTTGGGGAGTTTGGGATGCATTTGGGATGAGTTTGTGGTGAGTTGGGGTGATTGGATTGAGTTTGTGATGTAAAAATCTGACTGCATTGAGTTGTTCTTATCACTTGCTGAATGCAGTCAGATTCTTACAGCAAGAAAATAGGATAAACTCTTTTTAAAACCCTTGATTTTAGAAGAAACAGTGACTGAGCAGGTGTCCAAATACTTTTCAATACAGCAAAGTTTTATTTAAGCGTGGTCTGACATACAACCAGTACATTTACAGATGAGCCGTGTTAAAGATGTTGTTCTAAGATCTTCTTTATTTTTTTTTATCTCCTGTTAAAATAACATCAAAACAAGTATTAATGTCTTGGTAGATTTCCGTGGGGATCAGATGTAGGCTAATCCTCTCGCTACGCTGTTTCCAAAACTGAAGGTCAAAAAAAGAGAGAGAGAAAACAGCCATGCAGGACCACCTGGTAGACCGCCAACCCTGCCCCATCTGATAAACAGCACTTAATGCTTTCATCTTCAAAAGAGAGTAGAAACTGGAGCTCCACTCTCACTGCGGCTTTAAAAACACTCCCCAAAACACTGCGTTTCTATCCGTCCTCTCCAATTCACAGTGGGCCTGAAAGAATCTGCTCAGGAAGCTCTTACTGAGGAAAGCACAACAGCTACAGATCAAACCTCTGAAGACTGGTCTTTTGAGACTGCTGTAGATATTTTCACATACAAACACAATATTTACCACATTACTATGCAGAAAAACACATTAATATCTGCAATATCTGACTCTTAAAGACTTTTATTCAGATATTTTTTAAATCCTATTTTGTCCCCAATTTACATAGCCAATTAGCCAGCCCACTCATTAGGACTCCCTCTATCACTAGTGATGCTCTAACACACCAGGAGGGTGAAGACTAACACATGCCTCCTCCGATACATGTGAAGTCAGACTCCGCCTCATTTGGAACTGCTGCTGATGCAGCATTACCAAGTAGCATCACAGCGTGCTCGGAGGAAAGCGCAGCGACTCGGTTCTGATGCATCAGCTCACAGATGCCTCATGCTGATCGACATCACCCTTTGGAGTGATATGGAGAGAGCGCCATCTACCCACCCAGAGAGAGCAAGGCCAGTTGTGCTCTCTCAGGGCTCCGGTAGCCGATGGCAAGCTACATAAACAGGATTCGAACCAGCGACCTCCTGTTTATAGTGGCAGCGCCTTAGTCCACTGGACCACTTGGAGCCCAGGAATTCTTTTTTTTTTTTTTTTTTTTTTATCAAAAAACAAATTTTGTCTTTGAGGTCAAAATCCGTCCATCCAAGAGAACCAATAAAACCACATTTTTTAAGTAAAGAAAATATTTTTTCGTCACAGTTTTCACAAAATGTACAAAAATAAGCTTACATCACACTACTTAGTTAACAGAGAATTGCAAGGCTAAATGAAATGGGGAATCTTAATGTGTTTATTTTACTTTATTTAAGGATCTTATGATTTCATTAATTTTGCGATGGTCTTTTGTATAAATGAATGTTTTTAGTATGAGTCGGTTTCAGACTGTTTTAGTTCGGTGGAGAAGTGGGTGCAGAAGATTGAAAGGATTTTCTTACTCATGAATATTCATAACATGCAAACATCTTGCCTCTGATTGGCCAGCATAATTGTGATGCTCCCTCCACGTCTCTGCAGTGGTGGTTGCAGGCCACAGTGGGTGAGGCCAATAATCCTGATTTCTGATTTGAATATGTAACTCAGAGTGACATGATATATTTCAAAAAGAGTCCTTTTTATTTCAAGTACTAAATGCTTTCTAGCGAAATTACACCTTTAATCTACCTTTAATTTTCTCCAGTGAATCTTTTCGATGAGAGCATCGACTTATGTATGTCACAGGGTCACCAGTTACACAATCTTTCACCAGGAGGAACACTTCACAAGCATGTCTGCTTGTTCTGCTTTGTTCTAAATATACATGTGTAGTACACAGACGTGCAGTTGGTCAGTGTTTTTTTTTTTTTTTTGATAATCACAATATGTTCATGATAAGAAGTTAAATCACCAAAAGATAAAATGTCGTCAAATTTTCCTTTTAATTCATACTCTATTTCTCTTTTTGGAGAAGTGTTGTAGCCAAGAGCTTGTAGGACAGCACTTACACTGGGGGAGAGGGCTAACTGTGCAAGGTCAGAGAGGAAAAACATCACACACACACACACACACACTTGCATACACTCATTCACCTTTTGCACTTTGCCCTTTTCCCCCTGAGGGACACCTGTTTTTCATCTCAATGCTCACACACACACACACACATATACACACACACTTACAGACATGTTTAAAACCATTTTAGTCTGTACACTATTTTCCTGAAGATTCTTTTACAACAGGCAATCTTTGCGCTTTACTTTTTGCAGAATTTTGTATTTCTGTATTAACTGAAGGCTGTGATTAAGGGAGGCCTAATGATTTGGGGTTACTTCTAGTAGTGGGTATCGTCACTGATTTCCCAGTTCGATTCGATTCCGATTCACAAGATCCCGATTCGATTCAAAATCTATTTATTTAGGTAAATTTCAGTTACAATAAAAATTGTAGTTTAAATATGAAATGTAATTCTACAAGGGCCCTTAAACTTCTATTATTAAAATATTAGTGTTCATATTATATAGCCTTAATACAACAGTTACATTCTTCTTTTAATATCATTTAATGTAGCTTAGTTAATCGCTACACTGTGCTTCACATCTCTCTTGTTTACATGTGAGTAAAATATAATCCAGAACATTAATGAGGCTTTGGAAGCCATCATTTTCATCAATGCTGTATGAACATATATACTGACTTTTTAGTTACATAAAATAAAAACATAACATGCTTCATACATTTCTTATTTATTTGCAAATAAAAGTGTGAAATTTACCCATATTCACTAGTTCAGGTGTGATACTAGAATAAGCAAAGTAAAATAAAAACACAACAAGCTAAATGAATAATGTAAAGAGAGAAAACTTTATTAAATTTAAAGGAAAAAGCAGCCGGTCTGACCGGAGTTCAGCTCCCTGTTATAAGAGCCTCTTCCTCGGCCGGTAATCACGTTCATCCCTGGTGACAAAATAACCTGAATTAGTAACAGCGCTTCATAGAGATCATCATCATAATTCCATATTTACACAATAAATCTCTCAGTTACAGGTTAATTCAGTTCTTCTGTTCTACAGTTAAACCTGTTACACTGTACTGCTTTAGCGCGCCGGCCAGAAACCCGGCTAAAGGGGGATTAGCTTAACCAGTGATTTGGCTAACCTGCTAAGCTAACAGTAGATCAGCCAGTCAGCTCTTAGTTAAAATAAAGTACAGGTGAAAACAACACTGGAAAACAACTTAAAACAGTGTTAAATATACTAGTTTGATAAAAACAGGCAGCAGTTAGTGGAAATACAGAAGAAAATTACTTACATTTTTACAGAAACTCCCGCAGTGCGTGCTTGCTGGGATGGTCTCAATAGATAAAACGTGAGACGTTAAAACTGTATGCATATACGAGAAAAAAATTGGCCATTTCTAAAGATCCATTCAGGTTAATATGAAGGATAATAAGATCGATTTAAATCGAAGAATCAATTTTTTTTTAAACACACTCCTAGTTACTCATTAAGTTACTCCATTCTGATGCAATACTGTAGAGTTATGATGTCCTTGTCTGACCTACAGTGTGGCAATCCCTCATTCAGTTTGTTGGCTGTGTTAAGCGAGCCAGACGCCCCTCAGTGCTTTATAATCAGCAATAAATTAATTTTGCGGAGGAAGAGAGTGTTGAATAGTTGATGCTTCAGACACAAATCTGTGTCCCCTCGTATTCAGCCCATTAAGTCCCCCCAACAGCAGCTTAATTAAGATAGATCAGTTGATTTTCTGGGGAGACGGGATCACCTCTGAGAAACAATACCTCTCTCTCTCTCTCTCTCTCTCTCTCTCTCTCTCTTTCTCTCATTGGCATAATTGAATTTTGGTGTGTGTTTTTTGTGGACAGGGATGGATTGTTGACGGTATCCTGCCGGCCGCTGATAATGAGCTTTTATTGATTGTGAAATTCTCTGGGTGGTGTAAATGGCCCGTGTAGATAGCTGTAGCAGCAGCAGCAGCAGGACGTGGAAATGGTTTGCACTTGTTCTGTTAATCGCATTATCCATGAAGAGGATTCATCAGTGTATTTATTTATTTATTTTCTCCAAGGACAGTCGGACGATAAGTCAGCATTTCTAACCTAGAACTTTAGAAACAATTCATATAAAAATGATACAACATTTCCTCGTGCACTCAAATATGACAAAAAATGTGGATTTTATTCATTTCAATAAAAGTGCTGTGTGCACTGATAAAATGCATCATGCTTATGTCTAAATCTGTGTGTGGAGGCACTGTGGTCAGCCCAGAGTTCAGAAGACCAGGGGCCTCATGTTCTAAAGTTGTGTACATGCACAAACATTGTGTAATCCCTATTTCATTCTCACGGTCAGATGTAATTAAATTGACTTGATTGTGGGTATGTGCGTTCCCCTGTGTCAGTTTGTGACATTTAGATGCATGCATTAAAATGCACCCATTATAGTAATCCATTGTTGGTTAAAATCTGTCAGGATATTGTTTTAAAATTTTCAATATCTGTACCGATACCCAAACGATTTTTGTTCTGTACCTTTTTCTGATTGTAACCAGAAAATAAATCCCAGAGAATTATTATTACACTGCGTATTTATTTAACAGCTGGCAGGAGTAAGTTAATCTTATTCTCTTACTGTTACCATAAGAGACTCCATCTTTCTAAATCTTGTTGGAACAAACAGTGAGCATGTTTGTGGTGCTTTATTAAGAATAAAAATCATTGCTTGTGCTTAAACTACAAATACTTTTCCTAGAGCTTTTTTTATTGTATTATAATATCTCAGGAGAGAGAGAGAGAGGGAAGACAGAGCGAATTAACAAGAGACAGAGGGGGTAGACAGCACAAGAAAGAGAGAGGGAGAGCATGGGAGAGCGAGTGAGAGAAAGACAGCGCGAGTGAGCGAGAAACCGAGCGAGATACTGCGCAACCATTCAGTCGTTTCCTTTTTGGTATCACATTTTCATACCCACCTCTAGGCATGGGATGGATTACTGGTGCAATTAAACCTATTTAAATATCAAAGTATAATGTAATAAATGCAGACAAAAAAGAATGATGAGCATTTTTTTATATATTTTTTAAAATAAAGCAACCAGCAAATGACCAGTTGACCAGTTGACCAGTTGGTTGTTGTTATTTATCAAATGAGTTTATCACTAAATCTAATATTCAGTAGTTATTTTTTTACCAATACTAATATTAAGGCTGTGTATTGGTGTGTGTTTGCAGATACAATACGTATTACAACACAGGATTTGTGACTTAAAAATCTAATAAAAGAGACGTTAACATTTTTTTTAATCCAATCAGAACAGTGAAATCTAATGATAGAGTGCTACACTGCTATTTGTCTAACAATACATCTCTAAAATACACTTAACCTTTGTCTGTCACCAATCTGTGTAAATGAATAAATAAAAATCTATATTAGATCTACATAATATATAATTTTAGCATCAATATCACAATGTAAAGATGTCTACCCAACATTTATTTTGCTCCAATCGTAGATGCACAGGTTGCGTTATTAATCACGACATTTTGGATCATTGGCTTCTGGTGAAATTTTGTAAAATTCCTGTATTTTTTTAATATTGCAATACAGTATACACAATATTGCAGAAAAAAACTAAATATTAGAATGTAATTTTTTCCCAAAAACATGCAGGCTTAATTGTCTATAATGTGTTTTTGAGGAGCAATACAATATTATGCAATAAAATATTGCGATATATAGATAATTATTATATATCGGTACACCCATTATACCCAATTATACAGTCTATATAGTGCTACTCTCACTGAGGTATTCGTAGTGGTAGAGGGTTGATGAGGACATGACAGACTGAGGAGCTGCTGGGGAGGGGGGTGGGGTGGGAGGTTGTATGAATGACAAGATTTCTACCCTCCCCCTACACCAACCCCACACCCCACCACCCCCACCCAAACCTCTAGAGAGAAGGTGTAGGGTGGGGGTAATTTTGGTGTAATTTCCATGGGAGATGCCATTAAAGGCAGAGCTTTGGGAGTACAGGGGGTGTTACGGAGGTGTTCGGGGGGTGTGGGGGGTTTAGGGGTGGGTGGTGAGGGCGGGGTTCTGCTGTTGTGTAGTTGTGTCTCAGTACTAAAGGTTAACGTGTCTAATTAGTTATGGTGTTTAGAAAACAGAAGGTAGAAGCATCAGACCTGTTTTGTGGGTTCAGTCCCAGAGAGGGACATCAGCAATTTGCTGTCCTTTACTGGATCATTTCATTCAGCTTTACTGCGTTTACAGACTAACTGATGAATATTTCTGAAGAGAGAGGGATGCACTCTTTCTTTCTCTTTTATTACTTTTCTCTCTATATCTGTCTCTCTCTATCTTTCACTCTCTTTCTCTGTGAGAACTGTATGTATCCATCTCTATCTCTCTATCTCACTTTCTCTCTCTCTTTCTGTATTTTCTCTCTTTTGCTCACTTCCTCTTAATTCCCAGTTTAGTTTTCCAGAAAAAAAAAACAGAATAAATACGTTTTTGTTTTTTTTGACTAATCAACAGTGATTAATAGACATAAACTAAATTATGCATAATTTAAATCACGCTGCTATATATTAATATAAATTATGGCTTGATTGCTAGATTGCTTGTTTATGTCACAGTGGTATGAAAACATTTTTAAGGATTTTCCTTTATAATTCATTGGTTATTCAGTTCAGCAATTTTAGCTAAATACAGCTTCTGAATCAGTTTTTGAATCAATTTCTCTGATTTTGCTATTTATAGGTATATATTTAAGTAAAATGAACACTGTTGTTTAATTCTAAAAAGGCAGACAACATTTCTCCCAAATTCCAAATAAAAATATTGTCATTTAGAGCATTTATTTGAAATAACGAAAAGATGTAGAGATTTCAGACCTCAAATAATGCAAAGAAAACAAGTTCATATTCATAAAGTTTTAAGAGTTCAGAAATCAATATTTGGTGGAATAACCCTGTTTTATAATCAGAGTTTTTATGCATCTTGCCGTGTTCTCCTCCACCAGTCTTACACACTGCTTTTGGATAACTTTATGCCACTCCTGGTGCAAAAATTTAAGCAGTTCAGCTTGGTTTGATGGCTTGTGATCATGGCTTAGAAATCACATAAAATCAGTGTTTGTTTTTGTTATTTTGAAATTGTATGCATTATAGATTAATACTAGTCATCAAATTATGAAGAAAAACAAGAGGTAGAGTCGGTGGTAAACAGTGAATAGTCTTTGAGTAATATTCTAATCCATATTATGGCAAGAACTACTTCAAAGTAGCATTTTATCAGTCAGTTTTATAAGAGTCACGTGGAGTTGCTTTAGTTAACAGCTGTGTCTCATCAAGAGTTAATTACTTGAGTTTCTTGCCTCTTAATGTGTTTGAGAGGATCAGTTGTAAAGTTGTGAAGAGGTAGAGTTATAGGTATACAGTGAACTCTATTTGAGAAACTTTCAATTATTTTATGGTAAGAACTTCTCAACTAATTAAAGAAAACAATTACTTTTTTTTACTCAAAGCCCAAACAGTGGCCCAAATTTTTCAGAATGCAAATTCCACTGTGCACAGTTCCTACAGGACAATGCCTGTCCTCATACTGCAGATTGTTCCTAGTAGCCTTTATTATCTTTCCAGTAAAAGAATACACACACACTGCAATCCCACATTTCCTTCTGGGTGCAACTTTTTTCTGAAGACGAGTGTATATTCTTCCACTTCTGAAGTCTGAATAATTTAATAAAATATGTACAATCTTGTCAAATTATCTGTAAGATAAAGTGGTTTTAACCTCAGAGAGGACATCTGAAGGTAAGATGAGGATGGTGATGATGATGATGGTGCGAGTGCTCCTCTCTGCTCCTGTGCTGATAAATCCACGCTTCTCATGCGCAGCCGGTGCTCTGGGTCCGCTCCGCTAAGCAGTGCAATTGGACTCTAATCATGCTCCGGCATTTTCTTGTGTGACCAAGATGAGCCTCTGAGACAAGCCTCTAAAACACATAAATAATATCTAATCTCCACTGCAGACATACATTTATCTAGATATTGCAGAAAAAAGGTGGAAAGCAAGGTCACTTTAGAATGTTAGGACTGTAGAATGAGCTCACTGGTGGCCAAATATGGGCCTGTTTTTTCACTAATGCTTGAATTAGTCATCTCAGGTACCACACACACACACACACACCAACACACACACACACAGCATCGCAAACATCATTCGTCTCCATTGTCCCTCAGTTCTAATAGCTGTCAGTAGTGCTGTAGTGAAGCTGGGATACACGACTGATATTCGGCTGAGTTTCTCTCTCTCTCTCTCTCTCTCTCTCTCTCTCTCTCTGTGCCTCCTCGCTCATCACAGCAGCTCATTCCCCCCCCCACCCCCTGTGTGTGAGCCCGGCCACTGCTGAGTTATGAGGAGACTGATAGTGGGGGGCTGCTATAAACTGCATCACTCCCCTCGTTTGAGATGCAGCAAGGGTGTATCCTGGGCTCTCTCTCTTTCTATTGTCCTAAAGCTCTAAAACACTTGATTATGATTTGTTGGAGATGTCGTGGTCAGCGTCACAATCAATGGTTTGCTTTCAGGCATCACACCAGTGTTAATTTCGTTGACAATTAATTTTTCATCATAGTTTTCGTCAACGACTCTCTTTTCTAAGACGGAAACGAGACAATAACTGAATAAAAACGTCATAAAATAATAAAAACGATGACGAAATTAACTGATATTTTCGTCAACTAATAAAAATTAGACAATAATGAAATAAAAACGTCATAAAATAAAAGCGGGGACGAAATTAACAGATATTTTCACCAACGAATAAAAACGAGACGAAAACTAAATAAAAACATCATAAAATAATAAAAACGAGGACGAAATGAACTTACGTTTTCGTCAACGAAACGCCGTTATCACTACATTGAAAATAAGACACACACATTATAGGATTTTAGCATTATAGGATATAAACAGTGGCTTTTAAGCTTCTTGTGTGTTTTCTAAATGCCTCATTTTAAATACTATGGCTCTCTGGATTTTACCAATAATGTGTGGAGCTACTTTGAGCCTGAATAACATAAATAATGTGCGTGCATCTGTGCATGCGTGCGTGCCTGCGTGCACGCACTTGGTGCACCTATAGGAATGGACACTGATGATTGACTGTTGTCTAGATTAATTTCAGTCAGTGGCGCACCTGTGTTTTTAGCTGCCAAAATAGCAATACGCCAGAAATTTACCTGAACACACCTCACTTCCAGACCACCACCTCCATCACCACCTCCAACTCGGACACTATTTTAGTGTTGGGGGCACAAGGCGTGACATGGATGGCTGTCGGGGTGTAAGATAGCACAAGCATTGTAACATTGAGTGTACGATAGGGCCCTAAAAGTGTGTGTAGATGTGTTTTGTAAGATCTGTGTTGAGTTTTCAGAGATGTGGGTGTGTGAGGGTAACAGCAGTAATGTGAAAGTCTGGGCTGTGCGGTTGTGAATGTGTGATTAGCATAAAGAGTGACGCTGTGCTCTCGTTTCTCTCTCCTCTGTAAAGGTCACATTAGGGTGAGAGAGTTAATGGTCTCTCTTCAGATCGCTCTGCTGATTGGGACGGACCCTCGCTGTGAAGAGGGAGGAGGGGGGGTGGGGTTGTGGGCTGTTGACAAACATCACCGCTGATTACCTTCACAGGGTTTTACCACTCTGACCCAGTGATCTCAGGATGGAGGGGGTGGATGCTTGGAGAGAGGCTGAGGAAACCCAGCTACCCAGCATTCCTTAACCACCTCAAACAGTCTCTAATCAGTGCTAATGGAGGGAAATGTTTCCAAACACTTTTTTGGAGGGAAAAAGTTGAGCACTGGTAGATGAGCTAATGATTATTCTGTATTAGTAATGACGTGTTTTAGGAATAGTTAATTGACGCCAATAAGATCTATAAACCATAAAAGAACAATAACAAACCATGCATAGACTTATTAATTCATATTAATTCTGCAGTACTTTATTGGACCTGTAGAAGCTTTAAAAGGCTTTACTAAATCAAAGAATTACCATATATGGGCCGTTTCACTGAATGGGTGTCATTTCTGTCCCCAGGAAATTACATGTATAAATGTGCACACAAAATTACTTTAAAATACATTTTATTATTAACCATAGTGTCTTGTACATTGACCTAACTGTTAAAGTAAGATATATGTAATTATTACAATTATTAAAACTACAAAAAAAATAGCGTTTGTTTCCCGTCTCCACTCTCTAACTATAAACTTTACCATAAAATATAATAATTACAATAATACAATTCTTCAGAGATGTATTTTATTTTTTGCATTGTTGTGTGAGTTTTTTTCATAATAAATCCATAATATGATATAAGTTAAAATACACATTTTAGTTGGTTCACTCATTTCTGTTACTGTAACACATTACCCTATCTGAAAAAACTGGAACATTCTACCAAAAATCTACAACAGGAAGTGACATCAGCTGCTTCTTCTGAAGACCAAAATCAAGTTCCCTCATTTGTTTTTCTGTATATACTGATCTTATGGTAATTATGACTCAACATTCATTCCTGTTACCTACCTAATTAATTCTTAGATCTTATTTGTTTATTTTTAAAATAGAAGTGTGGGGAGAATCACTAGAACGTGCTTAATGACCTCATGCTATTAGAATAGCTGCCATTTAGCTATTTTGTACGTTTTTGCTTATTCTATGCTAAAAACTCCTGTTCCTGTTACTTTAAATGTAAAATGAAACAGGAATGAGTGTCATTAACAGGAATGAATTTTAGATTTTTGATATTTATCCAAAATATCAGTTATTTGAACATGCAGTCAACCGTTTCTTGAGAGAAAATTAAAGGCATCAGTGGACTTGCTCTTAAACATTCTTTTTAAATGTCACATAAGCTTTGTAAACATCTTGTAAACATCATGTAAAGTTGCCTGAGATTGAGCTGTACATGTTGTAAATAGTTAAATGTACGTATCATTAGATTCAGAGTTGAAAAAAGTTTAATTTGGTTACAACAAGTTACAATAAGCAAATGGCACCCAATCGGTGGAAAGACCCAAATACTGTACATATGTACCAACTGTCTGCTCAGTTCTTACTCACATTTACTTTTTAATTTTACATTTAATGCTCGCATGCAAAAGCCTAGGTCTGTTACCCAGACTGGATTTACCTTTCTATGCCCCAATCACTAGCATTGTAAGCCTGTTGGAAGCATCTGCTAAAAGCGCTGTATTTCAGAATGCTGGGGGTGAATGGAGGTGAATTATTTGACAAACGTTTGCGCTTGTTTTTATGTTTCACTACACTCCAACTCTATTTCACACCAGATTTCTCCTTTAACGAAAAAGAAAATTTCCAGCATCAAATTTCAGATCATGACATTACCTCATAGATTAGATCATATAAGAACATTAGAACTGTACACTGGTCCTGATCCAGGTTTATACTGCCGGAGGTCCCTAATGAACCCTAATGGATTGTGGTCAGCCAAGCCTGGAGCTGTTTGACACATATAATCATTGGATCAGTCCAGCGTGACATTAAGAACTAATTTGCCACAAGATCACCCTCTATGTTGAGCCCAAGCTAAAGCAACAGTGGGTGCTACAGTGACCTTTTGGCCCGGCTGCCTGATCAATAATAATAAACATGACAGACCCTCCATCCCGAAGAGGTATGAAGACTGAAGAAGATGAAGAGGAGGAGGAGGACAGGGTGGATCCTTGAACAAGTAGACATCATTCAGGTGAATGAAGGCTCTCGACTCAAGACTGAACAAGTGTTTTTTATATATTTATCTATATTTTCTTACGTTAAAGAGTTGACAACAACCCCACACCCCGTCTCCAGCTCATTTACCATATGTCTGAATTATTGATTAGAGTTTGTAATTTAGCACTGGGGACAGGAGCTTTCAGAGGAAGCCAGACCCCCATCTGTCCTGACTACACCCTCCCACCCCCGTCAACACCAATTATTATAAGTATGACCTCAGAGCCCGGAGACCCTCTCACTCCTGAGCTCTCAAGGATATACTCTCCCAATTGTGTGTGAATCTTAAAGGGCCCTGTTTTGTCTATTAGTGAGAAAGGTGGAAAAAATGTATGAGTGATTCACACGGGATTAGAAATGCCTGTAATGCCTGAGATGGGAGCAGCTACTCGATTTACACACTTTTTTAAAACTTGTTATTTAGCTAAAATTTGCAGCTACATGCTGCATGCTTTATGTAAAAACTTAAAAGTGTTAAACCAAAATATTCAGTGATGCATTTAGGTGGCTGTTATCTGGGTGGCTCTTAATTGCAGTTTCTGAGGCCGGTAACTGATAAACTTATCCTGTGCAACAGAGGGAACTCTTGCTTTTCCTCTTCTGGGGTGGTCCTGTTGAAAGCCAGTTTCATCATAACATTTTTGGTGGTCTTTGCAACTCCACTTGAGGATACTTTTGAAGCTTTTGATTTTTTTTCCCCATATTGACTGACCTTCATTTCTTTAATTATTTTTTTTAATTCCTGCTATAATCTGGATTAGAACATTACTCAAATAGAGCTATTTACTGTATTTACTCTGTATTTACTCCCAACTTCACAACTGATGCTCTCGAAATTCAAGTAATTAACTCTCTACAAGTTCAGCACAGCTGTTAACTGAAAGCCATTCCAGGTGACTCTACCTCATAAAGCTGAGAAAATGTCAAGATGTGCAAAACTGTCTTCTAAGCATGTCTTTTTTGAAGAATCGAAAATATAAAACACATTCTGGTTTGTTTACCTTTTTTGTTAATAATAATAATAATAATAATAATAATAAAAATATGTATATATATGGATGACTTTAGTATTAATCTACAATGCAGAACTTTTTTTTTTTTTTTTTTTTTTACAAAAAAACACTAAATTAAAGGTGTGTTCAAGCTTTTGACTGGTACTATATATCATTATATAGGCCCCTGTCAGCAATACTGAATTTCCTTTGATTAACTTTATCTGTAGTAGGGCTGCTTAATATCATCTTTTTAATCAATATTATTGCATAAATACAAAAAAGGATACATTTACATCGTTTTTATTGTCTGTGACATATCCACCAGAGCTTATTATTTTATATCTGCCCAGTATGATTTATTTTACTCCAATAATTGATACACAGTGTGCATTATTAATATTATGACATGTAGGGTCATTGACTTGATATCTTTGCTTGTTCAGCTCACAACATTCGCCCCACTTATGCACTTGTGCCACAGTTCAACAGAGTGCTTAATCTCTGAGTGCTTATTGAATGAAGCTCGGTGGGACACAGGACAGCCAATCAGAACTAAGTTCATTTATTTTCAGTGTGTGTTAAAACCTGAGAATCAGAAACAGTGTGATTTAATTAATTATTCTCTTTTCCACTGAAGTCCAGTTAAAATGGTAAAGTGGCTTAGATGTTCTTGGGCATGTTTTAGATATACAGCTCTGGGGAAAAAATTAGAGACCAATTAAAAATGATGAGTTTCTTTGATTTTAACAAATTGAAAACCTTTAAGCCTTCAAACCAAACCAAACCACTGGTTGAATTTTTGCACCAGGAGTGGCATAAAGTTATCCAAAAGCAGTGTGTAAGACTGGTGGAGGAGAACATGCCAAGATGCATAAAAACTGTGATTAAAAACCAGGGTTATTCAACCGAATATTGATTTCTGAGCTCTTAAAACTTTATGAATATGAACTTGTTTTCTTTGCATTATTTGAGGTCTGAAATCTCTGCATCTTTTTTTTGTTTCAGCCATTTTTCATTTTCTGTATATAAATGTTCTAAATAACAGTATTTTTAATTGGAATTTGGGAGAAGTGCTGTCCGAAGTTTATAGAATAAAACAACAATGTTCATTTTACTCAAATATATATCTATAAATAGCAAAATCAGAGAAACTGATTCAGAAACTAAAGTGGTCTCTTAATTGTTTCCAGAGCTGTATATAGACTAGATCCTTAATATCATGATATGTTGGATTATTGGCTTCTGGTGAACATCATTTTTTTTAATACATCACTTATTGCTCTAATATGAATCCAGAGTCCAGCGTCACTGAGCTTTAGAGACGCACAGTGGGACATGTGGTGAGTTATTATCTGACCAGCTTCAGGTCATTATTGATTACAGTCTGCCGACCTCAAGGTCTCTTACTCGTTGAACCCAGAAGACCAAACTCCCTCCCTGAGTGTACCGGCTCAGTTTCCACTGTGCTCAAATTCATATATTCACCTGTTTTCTGATTCTTCACTGTTTTTCTGTATTATAGGCTTTCCATTTGCTGTATATAAGACCATTTCAATATTTACTTGACAAAATAATAGCATAATAATGCAATAATGCTGTTTTAAAGTGGCAGTCCGTATTATTTTGTTTCTAAACTGAAAGCAGAAGCATGTCTGAGTGGAGAAGGAACAGAATATTGTGTTTTAATGGTACCAGTGTGCTGGAACGACCATCCCTGCTAAGCCTAATATATTCATTCGTGGGAGTTTTTCTGGCCACGTCTTGCGTCTTTACGTACTTATGTCACACATACAGCCTCTAAAAGAGGATCTGGTCAGTTTTACTGAACGCGAGTGTACTTACAGTGAAGTTTCTAACTGAGCTCTCTCTCTATTTCTCTCTGACTGAACTTAACCTTGAATCGGATTCATCCGATTCAAGCAGTGTATAAGACTGGTGGAGAAGAACATGCCAAAATTGATTTAAAAACTGGGTTATTCCACCAGATTCGATTTCTGAACCCTTAATACTTTATAAATATGAACTTGTTTTCTTTGCATTATTTAAGGTTTGATAGCTCTGCATCTTTTTTTAATTGTAAGAGCCATTTCTCATTTTTAATGACAATATTTTTATTTGGAATATGGGAGAAATGTTGTCCATAATTTATGGAATAAACCACAATGTTCATTTAACGCAAACATATACCTACAAATAGCACAACCAGAGAAACTGATTCAGAAACTGATTCAGATACTGAAGTTGTCTCTTCAATTTTTTTCCAGAGCTGTATTTATACCATGTTATAGCATAAATGTCTTGAAGTGCATTGTAGAGGCATGTCTAGCAGTCAACGATCTCTCACCAAGAGGTACACTACCCAAGAGCAGCCTCTAAGAACTGTTGAAAAGGGAGGGAATAGCGCACATTTACACCTTTTGAAAATACATATCTCTGTATGTTTCAGTCCTATCGTCCAGCCCTGGTGTTGAGCAGTGTTTTGAGTGAGCTGCCTCCAGAAAAGCAATATTGTATCATCTTTTGGTTCTCTTGGTATTGAGTTTTACAGCTTTGTCAGCTTTGTTTTACAGGCTGTTAGCGTATTCAGCGTTTTAATGAATAGCCTCATCAGCCGGGTGGACGCCTGTGGCTGAGGCAGTTAATGACTCTGAATGACAAACCGCCACTAAACACAATGGTGTGAGCGGTTGATGGATGCCGCTGAGACCTCATTACATTAAACTCTAATTAAAAACACACCTACCAGCTGTTCCTCTCGCAGAGTCTGCAGCAAAAAGCACAAAGCTCAGAATTTCACTCCAGAGGGAATAAGAGAAACAGAAATTTAGCCCGTAAACTCTGCCTCTCGGTGTGGGGAACGAGCAGGGCGGCGCAGTGCTCTCATTTTGTCATCCTGCTCTGTACAGTCGCTCGTTTTTAAAGGGATTTCCACGCTCTCTCGTGTTCAGCCCAGTTCTGTCAGCTCGTCTCACTGTGCCCTCGCTGGGCTTTTAAGCTGAGGAGAGATGGGCATGGCCTAATTGGCAGCGTGGTGCCAGAGCTAACAGAAGAACACTGGAGAAGAGAACTGAAGAAGCTCCGTTCTCATGGTGATGAAATCATAAGTAAGCGATATGAACAGTACAGATCAATAATAAATATTTGTCTCTCGCTGGGGTGGTTGAAAAGACACCGCCTGCCTCTGGTTGCACAGCAACCTTACTCCCTGACTAAAGCACACTAAATCACACTAAATCACAAGTGCTGCATCATCAGCTGTGATGTATTGAGTAGAAGTGGAGAGTTTGAAGTGAAGTAATGGTGTGAATCATAACCAACCTCAGAACAAACAGATAAACAAGACTCGTCACAGCACACTTCTTTTGTTATCTCTAGGAACCTTACATTTTGATTCGATTACAATTCAGAGGTCTGTGATGCATTTTTTTTTCTTCAAAATTTCTCCCATTTTTTGCTAGTCAGCTGTATGTCCCCCGTAACTAGTGATGCCACAACACAAGGAGGGTGAAGACTAGCATATGTGAGGTCAGACTCTGCCTCTTTTCCAACTGCTACTGATGTAGCATTAATGAGTAGCATCACAGCGCACTCGGAGGAAAGCGCAGCGAAGCTCTCGCTGAGCTTCACCTTTCATACCATCTGTCCACTATTTTAGCATGACCAGAATAGACTTAAAGGTGAACTGGACTTTTGGTTTAGTAAAACATAATAAAAAGTACTTACTTTTGATGAATAGCAGACCTCCGATCTCCCACAGCGTTCCAAGATCCAGAAATTTGAACAGTTTGTCCAAACCCCCTTCAGACTGGGTGACACAGAGCATAATTTGCTTAGATAAATCACTTTTTTACATCGTTATTCAGGCTCAAAGTAGCTCCACACCTCCTTGCTAGAATCCGGAGAGCCCTGACATTTAAAACGAGGCATATATAACTTAAAAAGTGCACAAGAAGCTTATTCAAAACCACTGTTTACATCCCATAACGCTAGCTTCAGCTCTGAGCGCCGCCATTTTTGTACTGATAAAGATGCACCAGGATCTGCGCCAGGATCTGCGCCAGGAGGCAGGCTATGTAGAATCTATGTATATATATATCTGTCATTATCAGTATGAAGATGGCGGCGCTCAGAGTTGACAGTAAACAGTGGTTTTTAAAAAGCTTCTTGTTAAAATTTCTGGATCTCGGAACGCTGTGGGAGAACACAGGTGTGTTCTTCATCAAAGGTAAGTACTTTTTATCATGTTTTACTAAACCAAAAGTCAATTTTACACCAGAGTTCTCTTTTAAGGAATTAGGTATTGTCCTTTAAGACGTGCATTGAGCTCCACATTCTCAAATAAAACGCTTACACCGACTGACTGAGGCTACAGAAGACTGTCGCACCATTACGTTCTGCTTAACACACTCGCGCTCAGCTTCAAACTCCAGCATCGTCCTGCACTTACACTACGGGCAGAGCTATCAGATATCGGCCGCAGGCTGACCGCTGACTGACGATAGTGCTTACGCTCTAATGGCCTCTTACTGAAGCTAAAAAAAAAATATCAGATCCGCCGTAATAACCCGTAATGGGATAACACTCGCACTCGAACCAGCCGACAATAATTGATCCATAAATGGTTCAACATCATTCCGCAGCCAAAGGACGCTCAGGGAAATGCTCTGATTGTCTGAAACTGGAGCTGGGCCAACTGGCTGCAGAAATGTGCCAGGTGCTTGAATCCAGCGTGGCTTTAGACTAGGAGATGATTTATATGAGCCGGAGGGGCGAGGAAGGTCAGGGCTCGAGGGGAGTGGGGGGGGGGGGGGATACTGAGCTGTAGGTGTGAATGTATATTTCTATATGTATATGCCCATGGTCCGCAACCAGCGGACCTCGGTCCGGATACGGACCCATATGCCATCCCTTCCGGACCCGGAATAAATATATTGTTAAAATATTTTTAAATTTGGACGGGAGAATTAATTTTAAACCGGAGCGTTTATTTTCTCCCTATCTGACACAAGTGCTTTTTCCAGCACTGCACTGAGCAAGGATTGGAAGCTACAAACCAATCGCGTGCGAGTCATACTAACCACGTGGTTCAACTAGCGAATCAAATCACCAGCTTGAACTCGAGTTGTATGAGCAAACCGAAGCCGAGGTTTGTAGCAGGCACAGACATCCACGCAGTGGAAGGCGAGCGAAAAGCGATTGAAGTGAGAAACGCAGGGAGATGATACAGGAAGACAGGACGTTAATTACAGTCAGAAGAGGTGCAAACACTATGGCGCTTTCAAAAAAGAGAAAAGTAGACGCCGAAAATCGAGCGTTCAACACGGAATGGACTGATGCATACATGTTCATTCTTCCACCCGCGAGCACGAAACCAGTGTGCCTCATATGCTCCGAAACCGTGGCACTTATTAAAAGTGCCAATGTCAAGCGTCACTATGAGACTAAGCACAAAGCATTTGACCAATCATACCCCCCTAAGTCCGAACTCCGGACGCAGAAAATTCGAAGTCTCACTGCCCAATATGATCAGTCCACCAGGGTATTAAGCTGTGCTTTCAGCGCACAACAGCGTGCTAATGAATGTTCCCTCCGTGTTGCTTGGGTTTTAGGGAAACATAAAAAGCCCTTTACAGATACAAGTGTTGTCAAAGAGTGCATGACTGAAATAGCAGAGGCGTTACTTGATGGTAAAGAAAAAGATGAGCTCTGTGACAAAATAGAGAAAATACCCCTGTCAGCCTGCACAGCCACAAGGAGAAGTGAGATACTAGCTCAAGATTCACTGTCCCAGCTGGAAGAAGCTATTTGTAAGGCACCGTGTGTAGGCCTGGCTGTGGATGAATCTACTGATGTGTCTGACAATGCTCAGCTATTGGTTTACATAAGATTCTTAAACAGGGAGAAAAATGAGTTCTGTGAAGACCTCTTAGGCGTGACTCCCCTGCAGACCACTACCAAAGGAGAAGACATCTACCTGGCCATTAAGGAAATGCTATCAAAGCGAGGAATAGAGCCAAAAAAAGTGATATCAATAACCACTGATGGAGCCCCTGCCATGATAGGGAGAGGAAAGGGAGCTGTGGCAAGGTTGAAAGAAGACAACGCTGACCTGATCTCTTACCACTGCATTATTCATCAGGCTGTCCTTTGCTCCGCCCTGTCAAATGAGTATGCTGAGGTGATGAAGACCATGATGAAAATCATAAACTTTCTCAGGGCATCTTCTTCTTGTCAGCATCGCATGCTCAGGGAATTTCTCAAAGAGACTGATGCAAACTCTGATGATCTTTTGCTACATGTTAGATGGCTCAGCAAAGGCAGGGTGCTAGAGCGATTTTGGTCAATTAGACGTGAAGTAACAGCTTTCTTGGAAAAACTGGAAAGTCAGAAAGCAGCCAACTTTTCTGTCTTTCTAAATGACGAGAAAAACATGGATATCATTGCTTTTTTTGGCTGATATCATGTCACACCTGAATGGGCTTAATTTGCAGCTGCAGGGAAAGAATAATTCCATTTGTGATCTGATGACAGCTGTCCGCTCATTTCAACGAAAACTTCAGGTGTTCAAAGAAGATCTGCAAGGAGACTACACACACTTCCCAAAAGTGAAAGAACAGGTGCAGGGCCATAGAGATGTCTCCTCTTTTGTTGAATTTGTTGACAAGTTGATTGAAAACTTTAGCAAACGCTTTGATAGCTTCAGCATTGGAGAGGAGCTCACCCTCTTCATACAGAATCCATTTCTCCTCACTGATGTCAGAGCATTCACAAATGATGTCACACATCACTTCAAGTGGGCAAACACTGGACCTCTCCAGATGCAAATGATTGACCTCCAGGCAGATGTGGCCCTGAAAGAGCAGTTTGCAAGAACCGAATCTACCACCTTCTGGCTCCAGATGGTTTCTGAGACAGCTTTCCCAGATCTGAAAAAAGTGGCCCTGTTTATCTTGACCATGTTCGGCTCCACATACAGCTGTGAGGCAGCGTTCTCTACAATGAACATAATCAAAACAAAATATCGTTCCAAGCTCACCAATGAGCATCTGCACATGTGCATGAGAATGGCCCTGACCTCCTTCAAGCCCAGATTTAAAATGTTGGCAGGGCAAGCCAAAGCTCAATTCTCACACTGAGCAGGGGAAATTGGGGAAAGAGATATCTGTAAGAGAAATAGTTCAGGTGTTTTGAGAGTTGTTTTGTTGAGGAGAAATATTGAGATTGTTCAATCAAAAGGAAACTGAAGCTGCTATTTTTCCTTAAGCACTTTCTTTGTTTTTGAATACATAATTTAGTTATTTTTTATTTAAACTGCAGCCACACAATGTTATCCTGTGTTTCAGTGCTAATAAACTTCTTTAAAATGATTTTAACCTGTATTATTATTTTTTAACACAATTTATTTCGATATCGTCATACTGCAAATAGACGATGTTGCGGACCTTTGCTTGAGGAAATTTATTTGAACTGGACCTCCTCACAGTTTTCTTGAATACCCCTGGTATATGCCATTGAAGCCACATTGAAGCCATTAGAGGCATTAAAGTTTTTAAGCAGCTGTTTATCAGTTTATCACAATTCCCTTAGTTTTCCAGTTAACAAAAACATTCATTTCAGTGTGCATTAATATTATCCTTTAAGCTACAGTATTAATATATTTAAACAGGGCTATAGTTACTCATATTGTAAGCAGTGGCGGCAGCAGCAGAAACTCCAGGATTTCTGTTCTGTTCAGACAGTGTGAGACTGAGCTGCCGTTACTGTGCTTCTTTGATGGCGCTCTCCACCTCTACACAGCGCTCTGCAGCGCCTCCTAGTGGTATGGCTGTATGGGCAAAGCGCATACTGGTTCTAGTTTCCCCTCCGGTATACAGTATGAACCAGTAATATCGCCCAGCACTAATGTACGTATACATTAAAGCTGTTTACACGCGTGGTGTGTGCTGTGTTAACTACTCTCAGCCACGCAACTCCATTTACTTCATGTAAAAGCTCTAAAACCCATTAAAAACACAGTTTGAAAGCAACAGCACATTTTTATCGTTCATTGTTAAAAAGTAGCTTCACACGTCTTGACTCACACGTTTTGCCTGTGTGAAACCAAAACAAACAGTGGGAGAAAACACTCCCACTCAGCAAACTTAACTAATTCAGACCAGAGAAAGCAACTACAGGTGTGAAAATGCCCTTAGTTTGGTCAGAACAAAATAAGTGGTCTTCTGAAAAGGATCAGCTGAACCTTTCACCTATCACCTATCACTATCACCTATTAAACAATAGACGAATAAAAAGAAAAGCAGTGTTGTGCTGCACTGTTTAAATGTTGGACTGGACTGCTCAGTGAAGCTCAGGAACCCAGCGTTGAAAGCCAACTCTAAGAGTGGCATTAGTTTGTAATAGAGAGATTCGGACTTTCAGGCTTCTTACACAAATGTGAATCAAAACAACCAGGCCGAGACCAGCCAGTGTAGGTGGTCTCAGTCCGATTCCAAAAGAACTTTTGCTTGTGAACAGTTTGCTTGTGGTAAGAACGTGATCCGGTCTTGATCCACCCAACTATCAAATATACTCCTTTTATTACCCCTAAACTGCTGATAAGGTGCAGTTTAGCTGTAAAAAAGACAGTATATTTGATAATAGAGACAGCTATGAACAAACGCTGTCTCTGCTGCTCCATGCTGTTTGCAAGTGTGGTCTGTGCTGCATTCACTGCTCACAGCCACAGGACTCAATTTACTGCATCTGTGCTGCACATTCCATTTAAAAACACTGTTTGAAAGTGCATAAATTGCCATAGAACCTTGAAACTACAAATTATATTATGGTAATGTAGTGATTATTGAAATTTTTACAAGGACAATACTAAATTATTTTTGGTCGCTTGTACCTCCATCTTGCCAGTGATCTCTTATAGCCCTCTGTTTTGAGTGTGCCTCTGTAAAATCTCGGTTTGAAGGGTCATGTAGCTCGAACACTTCCCCTAACCTACCCCTCCAGCCTAACAAGAATCAGGACACCTTATGGCTATGTGTGAACATGCAAAACAGAGAGGTAGTGGTGGGGCTAAGGGGTGAAATGGGATTGGTCCTAAAAAGTACCTAATGTAGTTTCTCAAACCATGTCCCAATAATCAGTATACTTTTTTATAAAGCGTTGAAAATTGCACCACCTTGTGTTTTTTTAACAACGACTGCAAAGAAACCACAATTTTAGCAAGTAAATCAAGGTCTGAGGACTTGGTATGAGAGCTTATTCTACGAAATTGTTCAAAACAAAAATAACATCTAAATACCTTTGTCTGTTAACTTTATGCCTTTTAAAGGTCAGTTCATTTTCTTCTCATTTTACACAGTAACAGAAATGTTCACTAGATGTGCCCATTATTTTTACTGTATTGCTACTACACTCTTCAATCTGATGGTGAAAATAGTGTGGAACAGTTTATTGAAATATTGCTTTTGATGTGAAGCAGACAGATTACCGACGCAGACGTGATGCAGAATTATGCAAATGAGTCTGGTGCGCCCCGGGCTGCTTACGTAAGTCTACAGGCCTGTGCTCAAAATATCAGCATATTAAATATTATTAAATATGCAGAATTCTATTACATGGTGCGCTGATCATGAATATTTATGGCTGATTCTGGTTTATTTACAGTCAAATCAGTCAATTATCATTAATCAAAATGATAAAAAAAGCATCAGAGATCAGTACACCTTATGTTAAAGCACTGATCTCAATAGTGTTGTTGCTTAAATGCAAAAAAAAATAGATTTAGATTTGGGGGTTGTTCTCTGTGATTTTATTCCCGTCCTGAACGACCATTTTTTTCTTTTTCCAGACGTCCTCTGAGAAAATTACAGAATTGAATTATCTACTGTTTTTTTTTTTTTTTGGCTGAACTCCGTGGTCCTCCGGTAATTTTAGTCCTGTCTGGACGAACATCTCTGAGTTTCGTTTCCTCACGTTTAATAAAATACCTATTTGTGTCTACTGTTATGCACCATAATTACACTTTGGGCATGCATTTTCACTGAGATCCACGTAAACACAACAGCGAGTGGAAATGGAGGAGCTACTGAACACACTGTAATGTAACAGAGAAAGCCAAAAAACTCAGTAGTTCTCCTGTTTTTTCAATTGCAGTCCGGATACAAGAGTTTTATCACTGGGTAGAAGTGTGAAATATTTTTCACAGACGCCCCCCTGAGAAACTCATCCCATCCTGATAGGGCTTTAGTCTGTTAAGCATTAAAGTTCATAGAATGATGACAATAAAAATATGATTTATCATATAGTCCTACTTCACACAAATGAAATAAAACTAAAGGAAAGTATCTTTCTTACGTTCTCACTGTCTCTCTTACACACACACACACACACACACACCTGAGGGACTCATTATGATGTGCAGGAATAGCGGAATGCTTTTAGACTCTGGAGTTCGTAGTTCCGGGCAGAACGGAATCAGCAGTTCAATCAGCAGCTGATCAAATTTTCTCCCGACCCTCAATCATCCATCTCCCGCCGGAGTGTGAAACTATCTGGTTAATGTATTTCTGCTCCTGATTGAGTGATGGATTGATTAAAAGGCTGATTATTGGTTTCCCCTCATCACTGTAAGAGCTGACTCACTCTGTGATAGCTGCTGAAAACTGAAGATGGAGGAAATGGATGAGTCGTATTATTATTGCCCTAATAGCTTTATCTTCATCAGATAATCCTACAGACCCAGGAAACTAATACAGATATGCTGAACACTTTACTGATACAAAAAGCTGAATCCTAAAAGAGGATTTATATACAGCTCTGGAAAAAAAATTGTTTCTGAATCATTTTCTCAGATTTTGCTATTTATAGATTTATGTTTGAGCAAAATGGACATTGTTGTTTTATTCTATGAACTACGGACAACGTTTCTCCCAAATTCAAAATAAACATATTGTCATTTAGAGTATTTATTTGCAGAAAATAAGAAATGGCTGAAATAACAAAGATGCAGAACTTTCAGACCTCAAATAATGCAAAGAAAACAAGTTCATATTCATAAATTTTTAAGAGTTCAGAAATCAATATTTGGTGGAATAACCCTGGTGGTTTTTAATCATAGTTTTCATGCATCTTGGCATCATGTTCTCCTCCACCAGTCTTACACACTGCTTTTGGATAACTTTATGCTGCTTTACTCCTGGTGCACAAATTCAAGCAGTTCAGTTTGGTTTGATGGCTTGTGATCATCCATCTTCCTCTGGATTATATTTCAGAGGTTTTTATTTTGGTAAAATCAAAGAAACTCATAATTTCTAGGTGTAGATTGTTGATCAGTCATGTAGTGTACAATCCACACCAAGCTGTGTAGCTGTGTGTATTTACCTTAAAAAATCTAGTTTGAAATGCAGTGTCTTTGCAGTGTTTTAACAGTCTGAACAGAGTAGATCTGAGTAGATCTCTGTTTTTCTGACATACGCTCTGATGTGTTCTAGAGCTGAAAGATAAATCGATATGAGTTTTCACAAGAAGCTCATTGAAAGACCTGCAATAACATTGTGAATAACAGCAAACCCAATCTGCATTACCAACTCTGCAGACTGTGCTCACCTGACATGAAAAAAAATGTATGAGGAAGAATGAGGTATCTCAAAGCATTGTGAGACAGAGCGAGACAGAACAAGGTGTAGCATTGTGTAGAGAAGGTAGAGCTTGTCAGAATGAGGTAGAGTGAGTAAATGGGAGGCAGAATGAGGTATAGTAAGGTAGAGTGAGGATGAAGGGGGAATTTTGAGGTGGAGCCAGGCAGAGTTGAAGTAGAGTGAACCAAATGAGGTAGACTACGGTGCAGTGAGGAAGAATGAGGCAGCACAACAAAGAGTTAGGTAAAGCAAGGCAGAGTGAGATAGATTGAAGCAGAGCGAGTCAGAATCAGGAGGAGTGAGGAAGAGCGAGGCAGCACAAGTTAGAGTTGGGTAGATCCAAGCAGAGTAAGGTAGAATGAGGTAGAGCAGCGCAGAGTGAAGTAGAGTGAGCCAAATGTGGTAAACTGAAGTGGAGTGAGGAAGAATGAGGCAGCACAAGGTAGAGCGAGGTAGCATGAGACGGAGTGAGGTAGATTAAAGCAGAGTGAGTCAGAATGAGGTGGAGTGAGAAAGAGCAGTGCAGCAGAAGGTGAAAGGAGGTAGAGTTGGATAGATCAAAGCAGAATGAGGTAGGGTGAGGCAGAGTGAGGTAAAATGAGGTAGAGCAGGATGAGTGAGGTAGATTCAAGCAGAGTGTGGCACAGCAAGGTGTAGCAAGACAGAGGTAGGTTGAATGAAGAGCGGTAGAGTGAGGTATTGTGAAGCAGAGCAAGGTAGAATTAGGTACAGCAGAGTGGAGTGAGGAAGAGCGGATCAACACAAGGTAGAGCGAAGTAAAATGGGGTAGGGTGAGACAGAGTGAGGTAAATTTGAGGCAGAGCGAGACAGAATGAGGTGGAGGGAGGATGAGCGATGCATCACAAGGTCGAGTTGGGTAGATCAAAGCAGAGCGAGGCAGATTGAGATGAGGTATTGTAAGGTAGGGTGAGGCGGGGGGGGGTGTTCACAAGGTAGAGGTAGGTACAGCACAAGATAAAGTGAGGTACAGTTAGGTAGATCAAAGCTGAATAATGTAGGGTGAGGCAGAAGGAGCTAGAATGAGGTAGTGTAGAATGGAGTTAGGTGAAGTGAGCCAAATGAGGTAGCTTGAGGTGGAGTGAGGAGGAGTGGAGCAGCACGAAGTCGAGCGAGACAGATCGTATGAGACCGAGGTAGGTTGAATGAAGAGAGGTAGAGCAAGGTAGAGTGAGAGAGCAATGCAGCACAGGGTAGAGTCGGGTAGAGTGAGGTAGATTAAAGCAGAGCGAGGTAGAATGAGGTATTGTGAAGCAGAGCAAGGTAGAATGAGGTACAGCAGGGTGGAGTGAGGAAGAGCGGGGCAACACAAGGTAGAGCGGGGTAGTGTTGAGTAGATCAAAGCAGAGCTAGGCAAAATGAGATATTGAGGTATTGTGAGGTAGGGTGAGGCAGAGAGGCCTCATGAGGTATAGTTGAGTACAGTGAGACAGAGTGAGGTAGATTGAAGCAGAGTAAGTCAGAATGAGGTGGAGTGAGGAAGAGTGGTGTAGCACAAGGTAAAGGGAGGTAGCGTTAGGTAGATCAAAGCAGAATGAGCTAGGGTGAGGCAGAGCGAGGTAGAGCAGAATGGGGTGAGGTGGAGTGAGCCAAATAAGGTAGATTGAGGTGGAGTGGTAGAACAAGGTGTTGCCTTGGGGGAGAGGTAGAGCGAGGTGGAGTGAAGTAGAGCAATGTAGCACAAGGTAGTGAGTGAGGTAGAGTTAGGTAGTTTAAAGGAGAGCGAGGCAGAATGAGGTAGGTATTGTGAGGTAGGATGAGGCGGAGCGGAGTAGAATGAGATTAAAGCAGTCGATTAAGCTCATGGTAGGTTGAATGGAGAGGTAGAGGGAAGTTAAAAAAAGAGTTCTGTCAAGCAATGCGCTAAAAAAAAAAAGCTAAACTAATATAGAATCTTAATTTAATATTGTGTTTAATATCTATATCAGGATATCCAATAGTGTCATCATATTCATATTTTCTTTTTTTTTGTTGTCTATATCGTGCACCCCTAATGTGTCTTGTTACAAGGGTCCTACCTCCAACACACACACACACACACACACACACGCCTCCCCCATGTCACAGCTCTCCTGCTGACTGATAGATGGGGTGAGGTTTCCTGAGCATGACCCATGCAGTCATCCATCCATCTCTCCATCCCTCGCTCCATCCTTCCTGCAGGCCCCGCCTCCACTGAAGGGTCGAGTCCTCTGAACCATTCACCTTCATCTTTCCATTCTGTTCCTGCTGATAATGAGGTCACCGCTCTCTCTGATCCTGATAACGGCACTGCTCTAACCACACACACAAACACAGTAGACAGCTATATATCAAGACACAGCATCCCAGCACATTCACTGTATATCACTCTTTTTCCACAGCCCTCCATCTCTCACTTTTCCATATCTCACCTCCCTCTCTCTCTCAGCTGGAAATCCATTCCGTTCAGTCATCATTCGAGTCATTATCAGTCTCCTGGACGTCAGTGCGCTCTGTGGAGGCCACATCCCTGTCTTCCTATTAGCCATTTTTTCCACCTCCAGATAACCAATGGACTCATAGATCAGTCCTGACCATGATATTCCTTTGTCTGCAGTTACAGTCATTTTTGCAATGAATTGTAGCGGGCTCAGTGGTTTAATACCTGGTGCTAATTGAGATGTTGAAATATTTTTTAATTGGGCGCCAGTTATTAAATTAATTTAATTAGATTAATTAACTAATTAATTAATTAATCAAATTAATTAATAACACAAGACATCTCAGGGTGTGGTTTCTACAGGTGACAGAAATTTTCATAACCAAGTTATCCAGAAAAACACACTGAAATGACAGGTTTTGTAAAATAAAAGTATTTATTAAATCACACAGATATGAGTAAATAATTCATTAAAAAGTCATAAATGTAGCCATTAGCTATCAAATCATAGTGTAGAATGATAAATGAGAAATAAAAGAACAAACACGTTATAATGCTGATATGAAAGGAATAAAGATTAATATAACTATTAAGTGAGTATTTCTAAATAAGGGTCTAAGGCATTTTAAGTCTACGAAACCAATTCTTATTTCCAACCAAGCCACTCAAAATGAGTCATCTATACTAAAGACGCTCTATTAAAGACCCGACCCAGACCATGACCAACAGAACACCATCTGCCGAAAGATTAAACCCAGCTCTGCCTTACTCTGAGGTGTTGAAGTGGGCCTTGGTGACGTCCGTCTGGGTTGGTCGTCTGCTGCTTCACCCCGAAAAAGGATCACGTGAGCCTGTCTGCAGGGTGGTTTGACTTCCTGTGTCAGCACGGAGCCCCATTAGAACCCACAGGGAAATCCTTTCGCTCTCAGGTGGCTTGCTGGTGGCCTCCGGACCGCAGGTTTCTGGGTTGGATCTGGCGGATCTCCTTTTCAGCTGTACTTTAGCTAAACTTAGATGGAATAATGCTTGGCTTCGTAGATTGTAAAATAACCTTAGATATTTTAACTAGGATAGCTAATATTAATATACTTGAAGATTAAATGCACTAGTCTAAGAAAACTAACTTAAGATGACTAAACTAACAGTCTATCCTTTCTCCATCTCTAGGCCCTCTCTAACCTCTCTCCTCTAACTTCTCTCTTCTAACTGCTTCCTTCAACCCATCTTCTTCCACTCTCCTCAACTCCAAACTGAACTGAGCTGCTTCTCCTCCAACTGCTCCGACTGAACTGCAAACTCTACTGGAAACTCTAAACTGGAAACTGAACTGTGTCTGCCCAGTTTAACTATTAGTCTCTGTGGCCTGTTTGGCCCTCGAGCTATGATTGGCCCTGTGGCCCAAATGTCTGTGTTTTGATTGGTCTAGGAGCAATTTCAAACTCTGGCAGGGAAGATCTTATTCACAAAGGGCCATAAAACCCCCCCTCGCTCACATGGTCAGCATGCTTCAGCATTTTTCTAATAGATCAAACCAAAAGAAAACTCAATTAAACAGTGGATCAAAATACATTTTTCAGCATATCAGTTTGTGAGGATGAATTCAGGAAACAACAATCTTACAATTGAATCACAATAAATGTAATATATATATATTTTGCCCACAAACAGTTTTGTAATACTCAAGATAATCTTAGGAATACAATGATGGATGGTACTCTGTCAGAAAGAGATCAAGAGTCATGTTATTATTTAAACCCAATTAAATCACTTAAAAGATAATACATGGTTAAACCACTGATAACCAAATAAAGCTAAATTATCAAATGCTAGTTAAACCTTGTTGATTCAGACTTGAATGTGTAGGAGAATTTAATCAGGACACATCCAAACACATATACCATATACCAGACACATATACCATTATCTAGTAAACATTCTATAAAACACCTTTTTTATATAGTCAATATATATGTATTTTAAGCAAAATCTTCTCAGTGAGAAATTCCTCTTCCCTCTGCTGTGTTTAGATAAGCGGTTGGCATCGGAATTTACGATGGTGGGGGAAGGAGTTCTTTCTGCACCCCACAGAATTTGAGCCTGCAATGTTGAAAATGGAATCCCAAGCTTAGAACATTTCTCTTAATTTCATTAATCTTATTTCTAAGTGATTGCAGAAATAACTAGGCACAAACCCCTAAATTGGTATAATATTTGGTGAATTAACAATTTCCAAGGCATTAATTAAGTTTTGACACTCTCTTAAGTCCGCAGTCCCGTCCTAGTGATGGTGTTGCAAATGTTCCAAATGTTTACATTAACTCCGAGGTTTATGACTTGGAGGAATGTAAACAGAATTTTACCCTAAACTCGCATTTAGGGCTCTCGAGCGAGGCTGAGTGAAGAAATAGTCAGTAAATGTCATTTTGAAATTTAAGGTTGTTTGAAAAAGATTACTCCAAGGTTTTTTTAGAGTGTTCTTCTGGGGTGATTGTAAAGTTAGAGCATTCCTTTTAGACCATAAGATGGGGGTAGTGTGTGTGTGTGTCCAAGCCATGAAGAAATCCTCTGGTTAATCCACTACATTCCCCCCCCATCGATCGATGGGCCACTGGACGTTGGGTCATCGGTCGATGTCAACGTGGATTTCTGTAGACAGAGCATGTTAGGGTACATCTTTCATGCAATTGGTGTCTTGTTGGTCATGCTTTCTTAAGACAATCTACTACAAGGTAGCTGACAGAGTTTTTGGTCTAATAGATTTCTCTGATGATCAGTTTTTTTTGTTGTAGCTATTGGCTTTTGGTTCTGAATAAAATAGTTAATTTAATGTGATAGTGTGGCAACAAGCATATGAAAGGGTCACAAATAGTTTGCTAGCTATTTGTTCCTTTATAACTTTATCAAGACAACCTACCCATAAGGTATGCTTCAATAATTAGCCACTACTTAGTCAACAATTGAGAACAATATAGCGGAGCAAACATAGTCAGAAGGGAAACAAAATATGTTTTGGGCACCTGAAGAGAGGAGAAAGAAAAACAAAAAAAAAATTGGCACCCCCCCTCTCCACGTATTTATTATACTGCTATGCTAATGGTTTGAAATGGTGATTCAAACACTAGGTTTAACAAAATATCCAATTTGTTGTGAGTTATGCTACTTGGATAGGTGAGTTCCAGACAGTGAATGTGTGGTACTTTCTCAATTTAACAATTGCGTCAGGTCAGAATATGGTGGACAATGAACACTCAGTGTGTCTAAGTATTTGGCCCAGTATTATGATTTAACCTAGGGCATTATTGGTCCCGACTTGTCCCATGGGGCTTTTGCATAGTTTAATTGGGTTACAGTGAACTTGTTTGAGAATCGGTTTAATAAAACACTGACGATGCGGGATTTGGTTCCAGATGCGAGGCAGTTTGTCTGCCCCTGCCTGAGGACCAAACCAATGAGACCTGAGCTCGCGAATTGTTTTGCCAGTGCTGTGCTGGGACCTCACCAGTAGCTTGTCAGCAGTGTAGCACAATGGTTGGTATCCAAGCGTGCTTTTTCCCAGTTTTGGGTGTTTCCGCAGTTCACCGCTAGAACGGTGAGATATACCAACACCTGAGAAAGTGTGGTTCAGCGAAAAAGTTGTGGCCTGAGCCATTTCAATAGGGTCTGGGGGACGTCCCCCCCATCTGGCAAATGCACCTGCCACAGTGATGAGATGTTTGTTCCTTCGGACAAATTTCATGAGTCTTTCGACCCAATCCATTTGTGGAATTGGCCATATACCACACAGATCTTCTGAAGATTGGGGCTGAAAACACACTAGCTTTTTTCCAACAAGTGGCAGATATGTCAATTGTGGGAATGCTTGGTGTGTTTCCCCCATCATTTTGTGGTCCACCCATGGGTGATCGAGGGCCTGGGCCAGGCTCTCCCCCCCATGGCGCTGAGGCACCACGAATGAAGATGAAGCGTGTGTATCTGGGGCATGAACAAACAGGCCCTTGAGCATCCTGAAAGACGCACAGTAAGTGGCAAGTGGATCAGGTTGAAATGCCAGTGTTCTGAAAGAAGTGTTGCCACATGCACCAATTGTCATGTTAACTTTCCATTTGATCTGAGCATTCCGAAAAGCACATCCATCTGTGTAGATGGTGGGAATGTTTTTACATTCATAAGAATCCAAGGGACTGTGTTTGTCTGGAACCACTGGTGCAGGAACAAGAAGAGAACAATCCTTTTGGTGCACGAACAGAGGATCACAGTTAGTCCGTGGCAAGGAACCTGCAGGTGGTCTGTGAACAGCTGACTTGTCAGCCCCTGGAACAAAGATTTCACCGTTGACCGTTGTGTTAAAAGTGAATGACTTTCCAGCTTTTGGGTTGTACTCATCTACAGCTGTAGAGGGAGTCAATGCCCATGAACAGGTGTTTTGTTTTAGAATCATGGTAGGGGATTCTGAGGATGGTGGTTTCAGAACCCTGACAGTGAGCTTCTCATTGATTCCCGTGGAATTTGAAGGTTCAATGAGCTTGTGTGGCTCAATGTTGCTAGCAACATGATAGCATTGAACTCTATCCTGTGCCTTAGGACAGGGCAGGGGTTCGCAAACCTGTGCCCAGATTCTACGATGCTGAAAGTCAATCAATGGTTTGAACCGGTCAAGGAGGTCTTTGCCAAAGAGCAATGGGACGTTCTCCAACGGAGAAATGTGAAATGGATGGGTGAGGCTCATTGGACCGATGGTAACGTGCACCAGGGCTGCAGAATGCAGAGTGATACCAGTGTGCGAATATGGTTGAAGGTGAAGAGCACACTTTTTCAGAGGTATCTCTTTGTTGTTTCGGCGGGCTGTCGCCCTCACCTGGTCAAAAAGTGAATTTGACATCAAAGAAATGTCTGACCCCGTGTCCAAAAGAGCTTCATACCCGAACACATCTTCCAGCCTGGTGGCTAGATAGAATTTTGGTGTTGTCCCTTTCTCGGTTAAGAAACCCAAGAATTGTTTAGGTGGTGGATCCTCCAGGCTGAGGGAAGGAGCTTCCTCAGTGTGGTTGTTTTCAGCGTCTGGCTGTACAACCAAGGCTGCATTGGGGTGGATGGATTTCGCACCCCCCCAAGCAGGTTGATCTGGAGCATGGACAATTGGCAAGAATTCAGATTCAGCATTGTCCTGCTTGCGTATTTCGTTACGAAATTGTCTGAGCAGACTGCCGTCTTTAGTGCTCAGGTTAGTTGAATATGTCTCATCCTTGTGCCCTTTAGGTGGACACCAACGTTTGTGGTGCTTTGGGCTCTTTCTCCTGAGCGGAGATTGAAGTTTGCTGGAGCTCTGTGCTCGAGCATGGTGCTGTGAGTGTTTGCCATTCCAACTGCGTTTTATCCTACCTTTCCTTCGATAGGAGGGCTTTTGGTCACTTTGCTTGGCCCAATGTAGGGACGAGCGACGCCAAGAGTGGAACACTCTCTGGTTTTTGTGGTTTAACTGGGTCTTAGGTGGCATTGGAGCCTTGTGTGCCCCTTTTTGCTTGACGTGGGAGGACTGCTCATTAATTATCAGGACGTCATTTGACTCTGATTTTTTATTAATGTTTTGTTGGAACTTAGCAAATCCTTTGAGAGCCAAATCACGCAGCTGCCGGCTTGTTAGCGTACGAGGGCAGGCTGCGACTCCAAAAGAGTGACTGGTGGAGGGATGGAGGTTTCTCACGAACAATGTTTTGAAAACTTCCTCTTCCTCCATTCCAGGCTCATTTCTATAGCCGAAATAAGCGTGCCTGAGGCGGTGATAGTACTGTAGGGGTGTTTCCTGGCGACTCTGCTTTATTGCAAGAGCTGCAGCAAGGCCGGTTTGAGCAAGGAGGTTGGAGAACTCATTCTCTAAAGCCTTGCAAAGAGCAGGATAATCTCTCTTAACCTGGGGTGGTTGGCGCTCAATGAAACGTCCAACTTCCCGACTAGAGGACACCTTAATGAGGTAGATTTTATCATTTACCGTGGCCTTGGGGAAACGGCGTAAGAAGAAGTCAATGTCGCGAAGATACTGGTGGACATCATTAGAACCGTCCGGTTCTGGTTCAAAGCGTGGGATGTTACGCGCAATTTTGTCCAAATCTCTATCAGAGGGTGCTTGAGGTTGCACAGAGGTCCCATGTGGCTGGGAACGCTGAGTGAACCTTGGTTCTATTGGCGCTTCAGCACCTTTAAGGGAGACTAGAGGGAATGTATTTGTGGATGGTTGTTGCTTAGGATCCGGAACCCCAGGGGTTCCTGATTTACCAGCTGGATTGATGGGGGAGTCTCCCTCCATCATCAGCTCAAATGTTAACTCTGTTTGGTCTGGAGTTAATTTGACTGCATTGTTAGCATGTGCTAATTGAGTTTGTAGCTCAACCTGTTTTGCAATAGCATGTTTTAGTTTTTCCTGTGACTGAGCTGCAAGTTGGGTAGCTATGTTGGCTTCCTTTTGATGCAGCTGCACTTCGGTTTTGAGGTCTCTTTGGTTCATTTCAGACTGTACAGTTTTGTTCTCTAGGTCTGCAACTCTATCATTTAAAGTCACAATCTCTGCTTGGAGATTTTGAATGGTTTTGGAGGAAGCAGCAAGTTGATCCTGTGACAACAGCAGTTGTTTCCACAGTATTAGGGAAATCGGATCCACTTGTTGCTTGCCCTCAAGGATTTTAGATACACACTCATTGAGGCTTTTGGCAATTAGTGCATGGAGACCCCCACTGTCCGTTTGTTGGACTGGGACGGTAAGTCCCGGGGGTAAACCAGCTGTAAGCTCTAAAAGAGCTTTTTCAGTGACACACATTTTGATTTACGTAAAGCACGTGGAATCAAACAATTTTGATGACAAACAAGTTTATTTTATGTACGAGTTAATTAGCATTGTGCCTTTTTTTAAGAAGAAAATCTGTAAAAGTGGGTGACCTAAGGTTACGATTAGTAGATTAATTTTAAAAGAATGGTTAGATTTGTTGTCAGTGGTGCTAGTGAACAGTTTAATAACTGTAGGCCACTATACACAGTATGTCTAAATATGAGTATAGTTATTAACTATGTACAGGATGGGAGAATTTAACTATGTATTAAGCACAGGTGTGCTGGGTATATGGTTGAGTAACTGATAACTGGATAAGTTTTTTTTTTTTTTTTTTTTTTTTTTTAATGGTTAATTAATTAATTAATTTCAATCAGTTATTAATAATTGATCTTAATCGATCAATAATTAATCTTAATTTATTTGAAGATGGTTGAATTAAATTGAAAATAATTAATTAACAAAAATTTAATTAACTTTACTTAATCAAATTGATTAAAATGACCAGTTAATTATTTTATGTTGTGATTAGTTACTCAATGGAGATAGCTATTTAGCTTGGTTCAATGTAACATAAAGAGTAATGTTTGAGAGAGCAGACCTGAAACTTAAATTTAACTATTTAATATTAACCGATTAAATGAATGCAGTTATTTGTTTACTTATTTACAAACCATTTAACCCAACCACAATGCAAATTCCCTTTATTAACTTAACAAAAAGTTTGTTTGAAATTGGCACCCTCTGGCGACAGAAACTCTAAATGCACTCTACAGGATGATAGCAATTACACAAATACAACACCAGGTGGCGACACAGCTATATGGCTAAGTGGCTCCCTCTGGTGGTCAAACAAATGAAATGCACCTTTCTGCACTGTATGCAGTTAACCAAATCAAACACCAGATGGCGATGTGGCAGTGTACCCCCCCTAGTGGTGAGGGGTAGTAAAACACCCTTTGAGTTTGAGTGTAAATAGTCAGGCTGTCCACCAGATGGTGGCAGAGGCCGACTGGTGGGAGTGGTCACGCCTACTGATGATGCCACGTTAAGGACCGCCCCTTGGGTCTGGGACCTGGTCAGCAGATTTGACTGACTCAGTCGACTGTGAATAGCAGAGGAGAAGGACACGGCGGTCCGAAAGTTTAACACATCAGCAACACACTGACTTCACAAGATGAGCAAAGAGGATTTACATCCTGGCGTGGTTAGTTTAATCACGCACACAATAAACTTCCTGCCACTCAGGGTGGTGTTACGTAAAAGTTAGCTACTCTTTTACGCACGTGGAAGTGTCCAGTACTGCGGGATTTTACGGATTTCGCGCAAAAACCGGCAGTTTTAACTGGAGCGCGGAGTCAGTGAGCCGGAAATCCGCAACTCAGAGCTGCGCGAAGGCCTTATCAGATCAACACTGGCAAAATATGTCTATTTTACCGGAAACAGTTCGAACTTTATGTAAGTACACACGTATATACACGTATATACACCCGGGTTTAAGGTTACCCACACACGGCGGTGTGTCAACCAAGCTTATTTTACAAATAAGAGTAATGTTTTCAAGAGCGCTCACGTACCACACACACACAACTGTACACGTTATACAGATACACAGGGACCGTGCGCGCGACACGCACACACACAGGGGACTGGCCAGTCCTGAATTGTAAACAAAAACACGTGTAGAACATGTGCGTGTGTTTCTAACACGCTGGGTTTATGCAGTTAACTCCAGCTAGGCCAGCTAGCCAGCAGCTAACGCATTTAGCAATAAAAACAAAATACACTTTATTCTGCAACTTACAGCGCTATTTTCTGGAACTGGTTATGAAATGTGTATATTCTGGTCTCGCGGCGGAGAGCCAATAATAATCCGGCCCCACGTTGGGCGCCAAATTATGTAGCGGGCTCAGTGGTTTAATACCTGGTGCTAATTGAGATGTTGAAATATTTTTTTATTGGGCGCCAGTTATTAAATTAATTTAATTAGATTAATTAATTAATTAATTAATTAATCAAATTAATTAATAACACAAGACATCTCAGGGTGTGGTTTCTACAGGTGACAGAAATTTTCATAACCAAGTTATCCAGAAAAACACACTGAAATGACAGGTTTTGTAAAATAAAAGTATTTATTAAATCACACAGATATGAGTAAATAATTCATTAAAAAGTCATAAATGTAGCCATTAGCTATCAAATCATAGTGTAGAATGATAAATGAGAAATAAAAGAACAAACACGTTATAATGCTGATATGAAAGGAATAAAGATTAATATAACTATTAAGTGAGTATTTCTAAATAAGGGTCTAAGGCATTTTAAGTCTACGAAACCAATTCTTATTTCCAACCAAGCCACTCAAAATGAGTCATCTATACTAAAGACGCTCTATTAAAGACCCGACCCAGACCATGACCAACAGAACACCATCTGCCGAAAGATTAAACCCAGCTCTGCCTTACTCTGAGGTGTTGAAGTGGGCCTTGGTGACGTCCGTCTGGGTTGGTCGTCTGCTGCTTCACCCCGAAAAAGGATCACGTGAGCCTGTCTGCAGGGTGGTTTGACTTCCTGTGTCAGCACGGAGCCCCATTAGAACCCACAGGGAAATCCTTTCGCTCTCAGGTGGCTTGCTGGTGGCCTCCGGACCGCAGGTTTCTGGGTTGGATCTGGCGGATCTCCTTTTCAGCTGTACTTTAGCTAAACTTAGATGGAATAATGCTTGGCTTCGTAGATTGTAAAATAACCTTAGATATTTTAACTAGGATAGCTAATATTAATATACTTGAAGATTAAATGCACTAGTCTAAGAAAACTAACTTAAGATGACTAAACTAACAGTCTATCCTTTCTCCATCTCTAGGCCCTCTCTAACCTCTCTCCTCTAACTTCTCTCTTCTAACTGCTTCCTTCAACCCATCTTCTTCCACTCTCCTCAACTCCAAACTGAACTGAGCTGCTTCTCCTCCAACTGCTCCGACTGAACTGCAAACTCTACTGGAAACTCTAAACTGGAAACTGAACTGTGTCTGCCCAGTTTAACTATTAGTCTCTGTGGCCTGTTTGGCCCTCGAGCTATGATTGGCCCTGTGGCCCAAATGTCTGTGTTTTGATTGGTCTAGGAGCAATTTCAAACTCTGGCAGGGAAGATCTTATTCACAAAGGGCCATAAAACCCCCCCTCGCTCACATGGTCAGCATGCTTCAGCATTTTTCTAATAGATCAAACCAAAAGAAAACTCAATTAAACAGTGGATCAAAATACATTTTTCAGCATATCAGTTTGTGAGGATAAATTCAGGAAACAACAATCTTACAATTGAATCACAATAAATGTAATATATATATATTTTGCCCACAAACAGTTTTGTAATACTCAAGATAATCTTAGGAATACAATGATGGATGGTACTCTGTCAGAAAGAGATCAAGAGTCATGTTATTATTTAAACCCAATTAAATCACTTAAAAGATAATACATGGTTAAACCACTGATAACCAAATAAAGCTAAATTATCAAATGCTAGTTAAACCTTGTTGATTCAGACTTGAATGTGTAGGATAATTTAATCAGGACACATCCAAACACATATACCATATACCAGACACATATACCATTATCTAGTAAACATTCTATAAAACACCTTTTTTATATAGTCAATATATATGTATTTTAAGCAAAATCTTCTCAGTGAGAAATTCCTCTTCCCTCTGCTGTGTTTAGATAAGCGGTTGGCATCGGAATTTACGATGGTGGGGGAAGGAGTTCTTTCTGCACCCCACAGAATTTGAGCCTGCAATGTTGAAAATGGAATCCCAAGCTTAGAACATTTCTCTTAATTTCATTAATCTAATTTCTAAGTGATTGCAGAAATAACTAGGCACAAACCCCTAAATTGGTACAACATTTGGTGAATTAACAATTTCCAAGGCATTAATTAAGTTTTGACACTCTCTTAAGTCCGCAGTCCCGTCCTAGTGATGGTGTTGCAAATGTTCCAAATGTTTACATTAACTCCGAGGTTTATGACTTGGAGGAATGTAAACAGAATTTTACCCTAAACTCGCATTTAGGGCTCTCGAGCGAGGCTGAGTGAAGAAATAGTCAGTAAATGTCATTTTGAAATTTAAGGTTGTTTGAAAAAGATTACTCCAAGGTTTTTTTAGAGTGTTCTTCTGGGGTGATTGTAAAGTTAGAGCATTCCTTTTAGACCATAAGATGGGGGTAGTGTGTGTGTGTGTCCAAGCCATGAAGAAATCCTCTGGTTAATCCACTACAGAATAATAAACCTGCTCAGTAGGTTTTTCATGATCTTGGATGTTACTGGATACTTTAATCTCCCATAAATATATATTTACAACGCCAATTACCCAACCCACTCATTAGGACTAGCACATGCCTCCTCCAATACATGTGAAGTCAGCCACCGCCTCTTTATGAACTGCTGCTGATGCAGCATCACAGCGAGCTCGGAGGAAAGTGCAGCGACTCGGTTCTGATACATCAGCTCACAGACTCCTTGTGCTGATCGACATCACCCTTTGGAGTGTTGAGGGAAAAGAGTGCCATCTACCTACTCAGAGAGAGCAAGACCAATTGTGCTCTCTCAGGGCTCCGGAAGCTGATGGCAAGCTACATAAACAGGATTCGAACCGGCGCTCTCCTGATCATAGTGGCAGTGCCTTAGTACGCTGGACCACTTGGAGTCTGTGTCCCAGAAATAAGTATTAGTTTCATTTTAAGACAATTTATTGTCACTTGTGACTTGGCCATTGCGTAACTAAATAAAATACTGCTGAACATTATTCATTCGTAAAAAAAAAAAAACAAGGAAATCACAGAAAGCAGATTATTTTGAGGTTGTGTCCAAATAACATACGATAATGTGATAAGTGTGACTAGGGGTGTACCAGATTCAATCACATGATCAGAAATCAGGTTTGTTCACAAAGTTTTCAAAGGATCGGAATCGGGTAGAAAAGATCTGGTTCACTGATTTATCAAAAAGTTAACATTTACATTTTTACTCCATGAGTTTATAATATAATATATTTATAATATAAGTTTCACATTTTGAACTGAATTACTGAAATGAAGTAACTTTTCAATTATACATTTTTAAGATGCACTAGGATGCTGAAGTTTATGCTCCCTTTCTCTCTGTATTTTATTTGCTCTATCTGTCACTTGCATGGCCATGTACACATATACACACACACACACACACACACACAGCTGATGGCATTTTCCTCTATTGAAGTTGTTGAGTGTGGAATATGGAGCTACACTAGTGTTTATTGTCTCTCACTTTCTTTCTGAAGACAAAGAACATTGATCTGTTTATCCTATGGCTATATATGCAGTGACCTTGTGGAGCTCAGTACTGAGGAGCTCGTGCTGAGATGAATCACTGATGCAAAATCAGAAGAGAATTCCTGTTTTTTACACAGAGTGTCAGAACTCTCGGTCTGGTTATTACCCAGTTATTCGTCAGCCCGGCTCAATGCTATGGTGGCAGTTGGGTCGGTCACACTGTGTGACTGATTGGGTCGAGAGGACTGGGATTAATCTTCCTAATGATTTTCACAGTGCTTCCTCAACCTGTGTGTATGTGTGTGTGTACCCTCTTGACCAGTCTTCTCTTAAGACTGGTGCTGGTGGCGTCTCTGCGGGTTGGGTTTTAGTTTCTGGGTCAGATGAACATTATCTTGTCTCTCTGTGTTTTATGGAACTGAGCTTTATCCTCTGTAACCCGTCCTCACGGCAGCTTTCAGACCTTTTTCACGCTCAGTCTTTTCTGATACCACTGGAAATTTATCAACAAAAATTATTTGGTTGAAGTCTCACGTTCGGACCGATCAAAAGTCAGCGCTGAGCACTCAAAACCCGAGGAAAACAGCAAAACAACAGTAATCAGCCCTTTAATCAGGCATTTAAATGGCTTTTTAAAAGATAAATAAGAGAATTTTTCTGGGATTAAAAGCGAGAATTCAGCTGTAACTGGAAATATCTGAGCTGCAAAACTGTGCTGGACTAAGGTGCACAGCTTTCGACACATGCGTTTACAAGCACGTGTCCAACCATGTGGATGAAGGACAGCAGCAGCCTGTCACTCACACAGACACAGAGGCAACGCTGTGTATCTACTTCTTGTGACAAAATTCAAACATTACAACATAATGTGTTTGATTTAATCCAGATAACTGTACACAGCAGGCGGTTCAGTAATATATTTCAGACTGGATCACAATGACTATGTTTAAATGATATATTGGGCAGCCCTAATTGATACCGAATCCCGATACGATACTTTGATTATGCAAAAAAAAAAAAAAAAAACACATCCACGTTGTTCCTTTAAGGTTGGTGTATGTGTGTGTGTGTGTGTCAGCAGCTGGGAGTGAAATAAAGAGTGGATGAAAGTAGTGGATGGCTCTATAGGTAGAGCTTGCTGGATTAGCCTCTTTGCTAATCGGGCATAAATGTGTTAAACAGCACAACAGCACAAGTGAACTCGTGTAGTAACAGCATAATGCCACATTTACGATATATGCATGGTTCAGATCGATTCTGATCCTTTAAAAAATACGACAAGTATATGACTTCTGATCATGTGATTGAATCAGGGACATCCCTTATAAATATTTTTTAATTGTAGTTTTAAACCAGTATACATTTAGGCTATTTAATTTAGGCAATTGTAAAAACACAGCATAATTTGCGAAGAATGGATTGTGGCCACTTTTAAAATTCCTTATCAGTCTTCTAAGGCTATGTTCACATTAGCAGGCTGAAGTAACTCAAATCTGATTTTTTGCTTAATGTGGCTCAGATCTGATTCTGTCATGGTTGTATGAATGTGCCAAATTAGATTTTTTTTTTCAAATCAGATTTGAGTCACTTTTATGTGGTCCTAAAGTGAATCTGTGTCCGATCCATGGACATGCAACATGAATGTAAACGGTCAAATCGGAATTCATACGTCTTTTTGCTTTTTACGCATTCACTATGTGCTTCTCTCTCCTACCCACAACACATCTCTTGGTGCATCTATGCAGCTATACCTGCAGAAAACAGCAAAAGCAAACCACCTGGCCTTTTTTCTCCTCCTCGACCTTAGCATGTACTTCAGACCAGCTGTTTACTTTAAACTCCAGCAAAAGATGCTCCACATATGAGCTGCTAACTCATCCATTTCACCTTTATAAAACTACGAGTCATCTCTCTAATATGACGTTTCAGGGACAAATTTGTTTAAATTACACTAGGGCTGTGCCATATCGTATCGTACACGATAATATCGTTAAAGATGTTAATATCGTAAACGATATTATACCCTAAAATATCGTGTCATATCACCCACCCCATTTCCCATTATATATCTACGAGAGTATCATTTATTTTACTTTAAACCTGGATATATAAAGATATTTGGAGTGCATTATTATTAGCATCATGATTTTCCTGATCATTAATTTCTGTTACAAATCTGATAAAATTCTTGTATTTTTTAATATCTCACTTAGGAATGTGCAGTATTATATTGTATATAATAATATTTTTTATTATTGTATATAATAATATTGTTTTGTCATATTGACAAGAGTATCATTATCGCGAAAATAGCATGAAATATCGTGATTTTTTTTTTTTAGGACCATATCGACCACCACTACATTACACACAGATACAGGACATTTACATTTGTGAATGTGAACCGTCAAGATAGCCAAATTTGACCAAATGGCTTGTAATGTTAACCTAGCCTAAATGAGCTACATCTGGGTCTCGCCATGGACCTCAGGTGAGGGGCGGGGCCTATCCAAAGAGTAAAGGTTAGTTTCTCGTTTTCTGTGTACCTGTTTGGAGATGAAAATCAGGCACTTTTCTATTTTTTAATACTTTAACGCAACTCGAATGGGAAAAACGTACAGTGACCCACCCAGCCATCAACATAACACTTCTCTGCAGATTTTCTACTGATCCAGAACCTGAGCTGAACTGTAACTGTGGTATAAAACCGACACACAGCAGGCAGCAGTAATATATTTCAGACTGGATCTGTTACAGACTGGGATCGGACTCTGATTTTTTCCTCTGGCTCTCTCTGTCATTATCTCAGAGCAGACATTAGGTCAGTCTCTGTGGAGAGACCCCCGTCACGCCTTCTCCACTCCCCCGTCTAATCAAGCCGGCTCTGGCTTCAGCAGAGTGTGCCAGGTCTGTGATACAGCGTGTCCCGTGTGTTTTGACTAGCAGCAGCTCCGTGCCAGAGTGTTGATCTATGCCTGGCTGGTTCCTCTGTTCTTCTGAGGCGCCGGGCAGATAGCAGAAAATACCGGGGCTCATCCTCCAAACGCGGCATAAAAGTGCACGGCTTCTTTTGATGGAGGACTCAGCGGGAACTGTATCAGACTATATTAGGCAGGAAATGATGTCTGTTAGCACTGATACGCCGATTCTGTGCCAGATAGATTTCAGCCTTCTGCTCATCTGTGATTACTTGGTCCTAAAACACTGCAGCCTTTAGCCTGTAGCCTGAAAACACCTGGGTGTTAAAGATAAGAAACGTTCAGTTTAGAGTTTATGCCTCTTTTATGTTATTTTAATGCCATGTAACATCTGATCTTGGTTGCCATGTGTCATGTGTTCCTTGTAGTCGTGTTACTGCAAAGTTACATATTTGTTTGTTTACAGTATGCAATCACAGTACTGTTCTTAAATTGTCGTCTTCTTCTTCTTCTTCTTTTATTTTATAATTCAGCCGACATACAGATTTTTTCACCCTGTAAATCCATAATCCAGATCTAAACTCAAAATAATCTATCAAACATAGGTAATCAAACAGAAATAGAAATGCTTATATCTTGTGTAGGTTAAACACACAGAGTTTAGAAGCTTAAAGACTACTTTTAAAAAGTCTGAATCAGTTCTCTAAGACTACGTTCACATTACCAGGCTTAATCCGATTTTTGCTCAATGTGGCTCAGATCTGATTTTTTTTTTCCTGGCTGTGAAAAAGTGCTGCAGGAGAACGTCCTCCTCATTTTGTCCATTAGAATGAATGAGGAGGGTATGGAGGAGCTGCTGGATAAACCAGCTACTGCTCAAAAATTTGGACAGCCTGAATGCCAGCCAGCGCTCCATAGCCGCACATTATAATCTGATTTATGCAAATAGCATCACCTAAAAACTACCTAGCAACAACCACAGGTACCATAGCAACCTAGCATCTGTTGACGAATTAATACAATTTTCGTCATAGTTTTCGTCAGCTGACCTTTTTTTAAGACGAAAACGAGGCAATGACTAAATAAAACAGCGCAAAATATGGTATGCTATGCTGCCGGTATGCTACGCCACTGGTCTTCTGCGCTAGCTAAGCCGCTGGTAAGCTATGCCATCGGGCTTCTTCGCAAGTTATGCCGCTGGTAAGCTACGCCGCTGGGCTCCTTCGCTAGCTACGCCGCCAGTCTTCTACACTAGCTACACCGCCGGGCTCCTTCGCTAGCTATGCCACTGGTAAGCTGTGCCGCCGGTTTTCTACGTTACCTACGCCGTCGGGAATCTACGCTAGCTACGCCACTGGTAAGCTACGCCACTGGTCTTCTACGCTAGCTACGCTGCTGGTGTGCTACGCCACCGGTCTTCTATTCTAGCTACACCGCTAGTAAGCTACTCAGTCGGGCTTCTAGGTAAGCTATGCCGCTGGGCTCCTTCGCTAGCTATGCCGCTGGTAAGCTACGCCGTCGGGCTTCTACGCTAGCTACGCCACTGGTAAGCCACGCCGCTGTTTTTCTACGTTAGCTACGTTATTCCACTGGGAAGCTACGCCGCCGGGCTCCTTCGCTAGCCATGCCACTGGTAAGCTATGCCGCCGTGCTTCTACACAAGCTATGCCGGTCTGGTATTTTTTTTTTTTACTTCAAAGGAACACATTTCAGCTATTAATGGAAAAAATATGGATTAGAGTTTAGTTGCTCTTTAAACAATATATCATGCAGCCCTACATTCTAACCCTGACAGCACTAGATGAAATATCATCATATCGCCCACCTTCAGCCTAGTTCTTTTTATCATTAAGCTGGTGAAGGATATTTGTCCTTTTCTTAGCGTCGTGGGTTCCTCCCTGCTGTCATCCATCATCAAACCGTCTTGAGCCATCAGTCTGTCTCACCTTGGCCGTCACACCCTCGCCCACTTCTCATTACACCACCCCCTCACCCCCCGTCCCCCAGGAGGAGAAGGAGGAGGAGGAGGAGGCGCAGTGCCACTCTCAGTACAAAGGGCTGCTATGTTAATGAAGTTCTATGCAAATGCAGGGTTGTACGATGAAAAGCGTGAAGTGCTTGATGTACGTTCAGCAGTAAGTGTCGCAGCAGGGGGCTGATGTGCTGGAAACAGGTGAAATGTTATGGCTGGATGGATGTTTGATCTCGTGCTTCCTTTTTTTAAAAGCATGAAACACAGTAATAATGCCACGTGTTCGACCGCTCGTGTGTCCAGACCCGACTCCTTTATTGAAACAAAGGTGTTATTTTTACTGTAGTTCATAAGCGCGTACCTCGCACCACCTGCCCTAAACTCAGCGCTTCTGCTCGCCTCTTTGATAGTCTTATTTAAATGCAGAACGTCAGAACCTTTGAACTGTTCTGTTTCGAGTTCTGTAAGCCTTTGTGCATCTGAGAAGAAGATTCAGAGCGCAGTGCTGAACAGCATTCAGCTACAATTCTCCACTATCAGGAATAAAAAAAATACAAAAAATAATTCTGTGTTACAAAAACAACATATTGCAATATACAGCTCTGAACTGAATCAGTTTCTCTGATTTAGCTTTTTATAGGTATATGTTTAAATAAAATGAACATTTGTTGTTTTATTCTATAAACTACATTACTAATTGTAGGCCTTTTTCATTTCTTTCTGTCTTTGTTCAGATGGTGGCACTCGAAAGGCAGGTGTTTGATTTCCTGGGTTACCAGTGGGCTCCCATCTTGGCCAACTTCTTCCACATCATCGTCGTCATCCTTGGCCTTTTCGGCACCATCCAGTACCGCCCGCGCTACATAGTGGTGGTAAGTATTCACATGCATTTCTTTTCTCATAGGATATAATAGGACCCTGAATAAAATGTTTATTTCTCTAAAAACATTAATTATTAAGGAAAAACAAAAAAATGTAAATGTTTAATTAGCTTCATTTTACCACTTTTTTCATAATACAACTAACAAGTGACTAAAAAAATTAAGCATATTTTTAATTTGTGTTAACAGCTTGGCATTATTAATGTACCGTACTAACATTCTAATGTAAGTTATCCATATATTATAAATCCCTATTTTAGTAAGAAACATCTTTATAACAAGTGAAGATCTGCAGGCATTTAGTAGAATAAAAAAAGAGTACGGATTTAAAGAAGATTTAACACTAAATCTCAGTGGTAATGGATCCTGACACTCAGCCCTCACCTCAACCCTCCTTAAACACAAGCCGGATCCCCACTCACCCAACACATCGTTTGGCATTTTAATCTGTAAAGTATCTGCGACTAATTCCAATGAATTAAATAGTAATTTATTTAATCAGACTAACCTCAGCTCTAATGCTAATGCCAATTCCTGTGACACTTCAAAGCCTGCTGTATCTCTTTAGCTTTAGCTTTGGCTTTAGCACTAATGAACAAAAGGGGGTATTTTTAGATATGGCACTCTGGTAAGACACTTTGTTACTTTATGTCAGTAATTCAGTTCAAAATGTGATTGTGATGTGTTACACACAGAGTGATCTATTTTAAACATTTATTTCTTTTTATTGTTGATGATTATGGCTTAAAGCCCTAAAACCCAAAATTCTTTGTTTTAGAAAATGAAAATATTATATAAGACCAATTGATACTTTTGGCAGTGTGGGCAGTGTGCCAAGTCCTGCTTGAAAATGAAATCCGCATCTCCATAAAAGTTGTCAGCAGAGGGAAGAAGCATGAAGTGCTGTAAGATTTTGTGGGAAAACAAAACTGCACTGACTTTAGACTTGATAAAACACAGTGGATCAACACCAGCAGATGAACACCAGCAGATGACAGACATGTCTCTCCAAACCATCACTGATTGGTGGAAACTTCACACTAGACCTCAAGCAGTTTGGACTGTGTGTGTCTCTCCACTCTTCCTCCAGAATCTGCTTCCTCGATTTCCAAATGAAATGTGAAATTTACGGATGATCAGTGATTGTTTGGAGAGACATGTCATCTGCTGGTGTTGATCCACTGTGTTTTAAAGTACAAAGTCAGTGCAGTGTTTTCCCATAAAATCTTACAGCACTTCATGCTTCCCTCTGCTGACAACTTTATGGGGATGTGGATTTCATTTTCCAGCAGGACTTGGCACACTGCCCACACTGCCAAAAGTATTTTGGGGTTTTCACTGGCTGTAGGCCATAATCATTAACAGTAAAACAAATAAACACTTAAAATAACCACTCTGTGTTTAATATAAATATAAAATATGAGATTCACATTTTGAACTGAACTTTTAATGATCTAATTTTTTGAGATGCACTAATATGTGTAACTTTAATGATGATATATGTGCAGTATTGTGCAAATGTTTTAGGTACCTGTGGGTATTTAAGTAAAGAAAAAGCTTCTTATCTGGGCAGTAAAGGTTTATTAGCTCAGTGAAACACAAGCAGAAGGACGTTTACAAAAAAGCAGAGCTTTTACAGCCCTGTTTTCCTTAAAACATCTCCTAATCTTTTTAGTTTAGTAGTGTTATTTCTAGTTCTCATCATATCAACAGCTGGTTTGATAAATCAAAGCTTACTAATGTTACATCAGGTGAGCTGCTGATGGAACTGAACAAATGCACATGCTGGCTGAGGAGCATCCAGGAGAAATCTGGAAGTAAACGTATTCTTCAGCTTGGCTCACAGGATATACATAGTTAGTTAAAATTAGACCTTCTTGTTACTTTTTTCTGTATTTATGTTTATTTGCATCTGTTCAAATCATATGTGATGCTTTTTTTACTTGAGAGGTGGAAGTCATTCTGCCTCAGGCTGTAATTTACTGTTATCCGAAACCACAACCTGTTCTCACTTGGGTCCAGCTTTGAGTTTATCAGCTTATCTTGTTACTTTTTACTGTATTTATGTTTATTTGCATTTGTTCAAATCATATGTGGTGCTTTTTTCAGGCAAAAACACTCTTATTGCAGAGATAAATGGATTAGTACAATATATTTAGCTGCCTAACTTTTGCACAGTACTGTAAGTGATTACAATATTAGAGTAAAGTATAAGTTTACTGGGGAAACTATACAAGGAGGAACTATTAAGGCCTCCAGCCTGGATACAAGTGAGATACGGTTGGGCATGGAGATATACTGGTTCTGTATAACATCTTGCAGCACATTGACCCACAGATGTTGCACAGATGTCTGTAGATCGTGCACACTCATAGAATGTCAAAGCTGGCATCCCAGCTGGTCCTATTCATGCTTGATTAGCATTAGATATATCTGGTGACCGGGCATGCCAAGGAAGTGCTGAAATCTGTTGGAGACAGTCCTGGAAAACCCTTGCTGTGTGTGTAGGTGAGCATTGTCCTGCTGAACAATGTTAGTTTGAAGCTCTATTAAAAGAGACGGCAGATTTTGATGCAGGATGTCTTGCATATATATTGATGAGCTGTTATTTCTGTTGTTGGTTAGTCCCTGTATCACTACTACTAGAGGGCTAATCCTAATTTCACGATGAATTAAAACCATAAACCAAGACTGAAATCTAGTAAAAGAAACAGTAGAAAAGAGGAAAAAAAGTCTGAGACTCTGGAGAGGAGAGGCGGAGTGACGGGCTGCTGGAGAATGGTGATACCCCTGAGAATCCTGAGAGAGTTTTGCATTGACATGTCAGTATCTCTCTGTTCACCCCCTAAACCCAGCCCCCCCCAACCCCCACCCTGAACCATTAAGCTGTATATTGCTCACATATAATGATGACTTGCTGCTGATTCACACTGTCTAGAGTTCAGCCTTCCCCAGAAAACACATTAGCTTATCTCAGGTCATCTTACTTGAGAGGTGGAAGTCATTCTGCCTCAGGCTGTACTTTACTGTCATCCGAAACCACAACCTGTTCTCACTCTGGTCCAGCTGTGAGTTTATCAGCTCAGCTCAGTAATCGCTGGTCATTCTGTTACTATAATGGTTATGGAAATGTCAGCGCAGTTTTTAATGATCTAATTCCGCTCTCTGTTCTCGGCTCCAGTTACAGCGTTTTTTTTTGTTTTTTTTTACGAAATGAGAATAAACTCGCCGAGGTCTTACTGAATACCCTTCTGACATTTTCAAATGTTCTCTGAAAGATTAAGCTCTCAGCAGGGTCTTTTGAGCTGAGCTTTCTCCCCCAACAGTGTCCTCTTGTACTCGAGGTTTCCTGCCACTACTAAAGAAAAACTCGTTTTCTTTAATGGTTTTACCATTTAAGTCAGTGATCTGCACAGCTGGGAAAACATGGAATAATTAGAGATGTGCTAAAATTAAGAGCTTTAGTCACAATGAGACAAAGCCTTTAGCTGAGTGCTTAATTTAATGCCAAATACAAAGTATCAAACTCCCTTTTTCACGTTTTCATTCAGTCTGCCCTTTTTGGTCACTGTTGCCTAAATGTATTGTCTTACTATTCTTAAACATCCCAACAAAACAGCAGTGCTATTCTAAACCTACATTTACCTCAGCAATGCTATTATAAACCTACATTTACCTCAGCAGTGCTGTTCTCAAGGGCGTCGCTAGCCTTTTGTTAACGGGGTCAAGCACCCCTTTAAAGTGAAAGCATAAAATTGTGTTTTTGTGTGACTTTTTAAACAAAAGTCTCTCTCTAATAAGCTAAAATGTTCAAATCTAAGAAAGAATATACCATTTTTTATATTTTTTCGCAATATAAGGAGCATTTCAAATCCATTAATTTTCCCAGAAATCATCAGTGCGCCTTATTAATCCGGTGCACTTTATTTATGAATTTTACCAGTCAGGTATAAAGAAGCAGTAAAGTTCAGCGTTATAAATGAGTTTTAGTAAAGTTTCTCCAGGGTGGAGCAGTATTAGCATTAGCTAACTGCAGCGTAGCTCTTTCACTGTTCAGAGGTGAGTATATCGGACTGTAGTCTGCATGTTTACCGTGTTAAAACAAGCTATGTGCAGGCTAAACAAAATTGTAATTAAAAACAAGTCAAACGAGCACTGAATGTTAATCTACACAGATTCCTCTTCTAAAAACTGTTTATTTGGGTGAGTAAAACACTTTTGTTTATTTACAGTAAGCCTAGATTTCCAGATTTTCACTAAGGCTGGGTGCAGCATTAGCATTATTGGCTAGTCGCTAACGCTAGCATTAGTGCCTAAACCGCCTGACAGGGTTAAACTGTGGAACCCTAGGTGTTTCGGTAAACCAGGGCATATTAGCTAGCAGTTCGTCCTATGTAGCCTGTTGTAACATGTTAAACACGCAGACTACAGTCTGATATACTCACCTCTAAACGGTGAAAAAGCTAGCACCTAGCACTTTTAGCAGCTAATGCTACTACAGCTCCAACTGAAACTCCTGTATAACTCTGTACTTCAGAGGAGTGGCTTTACTGTTCCCTACAACCTAACTGGTAATATTTATACATAAGGTGCAACGGATTATGAGGCACACTGTTGTTTTTTGAGAAAAATAAAGGATTTTAAGTGCACCTTATGTATTTGAGCAGAAAGTAAAAATGAACCTGCCGTTTGTTTGCTCTCTCTCCCTGCCTGCTCGAATAATATGTGCATCCCTAATTCAGTGTTTTAACCTGTCAACTAACCTGCATTTTTTAAAATGAGCATAAAAATGGGACACAGTCAGTGTTTTGTTTCTGTAGGATGGAATGTGGGTTATGTATTTAGCGTGTGAGAGCATGTCTGTAAATATGTGTGTTTTATACTGTGTATTTTTCAGTATGCTGTGTGGACGGCTGTGTGGGTGGCCTGGAACGTCTTCCTCATCTGTTTTTATCTGGAAGTGGGAGGACTTTCTAAGGTAAGAGTCTGACTCTAGAGCTTCTAGAGTAAAAACATCATGCATCATTGATTTTATCTCCAACAGTGTTGGGCACGTTACTTTGAAAAAGTAATTAGTTATAGTTACTCGTTACTTCTCCAAAAAAGTAACTGAGTTACTAATGGAGTTACTCCACTATAAAAGTAATTAGTTACCAGTAAAAGTAACTATCGCGTTACTTTTTATTATTCGCCCGTCAAAAAAAGGAAATCAATTATGCATTTACTATTATTATTAGAAAAATAACAAAAAATAACAAACGAAAATAAACCCAAAATGTTGACAAAAATATAATCTAACGAATTTCAAAAAAATAAAACGAAATTCTCCACACAACCAAAGAAAATTACTAAAACTTGTAATACAGAAAAAAGCGGAAAAACGCGTCTGGGGATGAAATTTAACAAACCAAGCCACACTCAAAAGAAATATGTATATATAAAACAAAATAATGGACAAAAACAACAATTTAATGCCCGTTAAAATGGTATTAATATAACAGCTTCACCAAAAGAGAATAGAGCTTAGATCCTGCCCAAAAAATCCGACCCAGCCGGAGCCCGTGCACATTCTGCCCAAGCCCGAACCATAAACTGTCATTATGAGCCTGACCCGATCCGCCCCATAAACTGTCTGTTTTCGGGCTGATTGAATGAGCGAAATATAATCAGAATTATGTTAATTAACACTGTAACATAGACTATTATTTAATTTAAATGATTTTTAAGAACAGCTACACACAATGCTGCAAGTCAAACGCGGAGGCGTTAACGTGCGCCCAGAGCTACGTGATTACAGTTTTCATTTTTATTATAGTTTAATTTTATTTTGTTTTTATTTTTTCTGTTCATTTTAGGGTGGGCTTGCTAGCGCGAGCGCTTTACACAAGAACTAACGGACCACGAGTGCCGCGCGCTCGGCACAACAACTCCCGCTGTACAACTCCGCTGTACAACAGCGCTTATAAATAAATTAAACACAAAAATGAGGGTATTCTATCAGTAATTTCAGTTCGTTTTAGTTAGTTTTATAAACACAAAATACAGTTCGAGATAGTTATGTTTTTCCTTTTAATTACCGTTTTTATTAGATTCAGTTAACACAAATGTTTTTCACTTTCAATTTTCGCTATTTCGTTCGCTTTAGTGAACAATAATAATTGGTTACTTAGCAACATTGTGATTATCACACCAGAGCTTTATATAAAATAAAAATAGGAGCCTGATTTCGGGTCGGTCCTCGGGTCAGGTCGGGTTCGGGCAGAGAAGCTAAACTCTAAAATAGAAAGCAGCAGCACCACAAAAGCCGGAGCAGCTAAAAAGAGCTTAACGTCCTTAAATCGGAACTTGGGCTGTCCACAGCAATCACTGAACTGATTAGAGCACGCAAATCGTCACAATTGTGCCTCACTTCACCACGCCAACCCACAGGCACAGCGGCCAGAAGCTCAAGTTCACCGGACAGAGGAGGGGTTAACCAGGGCAAAGCGAAATAAAAAAAAAAAGTTCATAGAGCTGCTAAAGTAACGTGCAGTAACGGGGTGTCGGAAATGGTAACGGCGTTATAGTTACAGTCATAGTAATTAGTTAGATTACTCGTTACTGAAAAAAAGTAACGGCGTTAGTAACGCCGTTAGTTTTAACGCTGTTACTCCCAACACTGATCTCCAAACACGTGGCTTTTATTCTTGAAAGTTTCCGTCTTAACGCCTGACTTCAGCAGTCTCTGCTGAGCTGCTGGCACAGGTTAATCTGCATAGCTTGGCATCTGAATCCGTGTGATTATGCAGATGTTGGCTGGCAGATCAGGGAACATTTTTCTGATCTTTAGATTAGAAATGTGTTTAGGCTGTGAGATGCATATATTTACAAGCAGAGGTGGGCAGTGTGGATAAAAATATAACACAGGAACATGTTTTAACAGTATTCTGAATAGCAGGTATAAGCATCTGGAATTGTTTTATGCAGTCAGTTAACAGATAACGGGCTCCTCCAGCAACATTCAGAAACACATATTAAGGTTAGTGGTTCACTGGAGAGTTAAAGTAAACCTGTGAGGTAAAGGAATTGTTATAACCTTAAAATTGATTTAGTTTTAACCTCAGTTTGCACTAAATAGTCTAGCTAATCCACAAGTTTTTACATGCTTGTCATATTAATTATGTTATCACTGTATTGTATATGACTATAGGGAATATATAGACTCTCGAATCGATGCGCTCGATTCATGCACCGCCTCTACACACAACCCATGGTGTAAATTACTCAAAGGGTCAAAACACCAAACAGATCACATAATAATTTATCAAATATGAGTGCATTTTAAAGTCTAAATATATCTCATATATATTTATTTATATAAGTCATTATTTTGGAATCTTGTCAACATGTGTATTTATAACTGCTCTTTAACCAAGCAAAAATGTTTTGGCGTATTCCGCAGGATTGTTGCCATTTCTATCTCCAGGAAACTACATGTATAAATGTGCACACAAAATAATTTTAAAATACATTTTAATATTAAGCATAGAGGGGCGCCGAGGGGTCCAGCGGTCTAAAGCGCTGCCACTATGAGTGAGAGGTCGCAGGTTCGAACCCCAGCTCATGCAGCTTTGTCATCAAGCTGCCGGCGTCAGAGGGAGCAAAATTGGCCCAGCTTCCCTCCGGTGGGTAGATGGCGCTCTCTCCCCACATCACTCCGAGGGTGATGTCCACAGCTCAGGGCGTCTGTAAGCTGATGTATCGGAACCGAGCCGCTGTGCTTTCCTCCAAACACGCTGGCTACTCGGCAATCCTGCATCAGCAGCAGCTCGAAAAGTAGCAGTGGCTGACTTCACATGTATCAGAGGAAGCATGTGCTAGTCTTAACCCTTCTGATGTGTTGGGGCATTACTAGTGAAAGGGTGAGTCCTAATGAGTGGGTTGGGTAATTGGCCGTGTAAATTGGGGAGAAAATAGAAAGAATTTGAAATAAAATTAAGAAAAAAAACAAATATTAAGCATAGTGTCCTGTACATTGACTTAATTGACAAGTAATATATGTGATTAAAACAGCATTAGCATTAGCTACCATTTAGCTTTTTTCAGCTGTTTTTAGCTGTTTTTGCTAATTCTATGCTAGAAACTGCCAGTAACAGGAGTAAGTGTTTTACTAAATTACATGATAACAAATGTAATCAGTTTCAGGTTTGGCTATTCTTAAAAAATAAGTATCTTTTTGTCATTAATATCAATTATTTTAAAGAAATGGTTCACTGCGTATTCAAATAAAGACTTCTTTCTTGAGAGAAAATCAAAGGAATTAGTGGACTGAGAAAAATGTAACAATCTTTAGCTTAGAAACCTTAACCTTAACCTAAAAGTTAAGTAAAGCTGCCGGAGTTTGACCAGTACATGCTTTGAATAGTTAAATATATGTGTATAGATTCAGAGTTGAAAAAAAGATTAAAATGACTCTAAAATGAATTTACAACAAGCAAATGGCCCCCATTTATTGGAATGGCGCTTTTATCTCATTACTTGATTGATCAAAGTAGTTTTCAGTAGGATAATCGATAACTAAAATATCTGAGATCTGCAGTCTCAGTAACACAGTTGTGAATAGGCGTGTTCTGATACTGTATAAAGGCTGAATAAACAGCATGTTTTTTCGTTTTATGTGGAAATGAATTGGGGGAAATGCCCCTCAGGTGTTTCTGCGTGAGAAAGCTGTGAGCTCGCGTTAAACCCACCGCACTCGGCCTTACGTGTGCTGACAGGTCACGGAAACAAACTCCCAGCCTCTGGCTGAAGAATGTGAACTCACTGTAATTTACTGCACTGCTGTAAGAGCACTAATGTGACTGCCTTTCATCTTTAAACTCAGAATCCACGTTCATTCACCTACTTACACTGAACCTGATCTACTGATAGAAATGCTATTTGAGAGTAAATTGATAACAATGAATGAGCAACAATAAATTAATGGGAATTTTACACTGATATGGGCAATATTTATTGAGCTGTACAGTGGTTCGCAACATTATTCATACCCTAGAGGTTTTTAAGATATTGTCACCTTACAACCACTAAGCTAAATATATTTATTTGATATTTTTCGCGATAGATCAAGATGATTAGCAAATGATTGTAAAGTAAAATGACAATAATACATGTTTTTTCACATTTTAGTCAAATAAAAAGCTGAAAAATATGACATTCAAAAGTATGCAGCCCCCCTATGTCAATAATTAAATGACTCATGAAGGCAGATTATAAAAAAAAAAACACATTTCGGACCATATGTTTTCACTATGTTTTTTTTTATGTATTTACTGACAAAAAAGAAGTAGGCAGGTCTTCCAACTCCTATGTGCCTGTGTGGCATAAGTACTCGCCATAGTCAGACGCCAATCAGCTTGCTTGAGCTTTACAGTTTAAAGTGTCTAGGTATAAGTCCTGCAGTTCACAACGAGATTCAGTAAAGTAAAAAACTGCCTCCTTTACTCTTATAATTTACTCTACACCCAAACCCTCCCCAGTCTTGTTCTCAGATATTTTGGCCTTTCTTTCATCTTCTTCTTCTGTCTTTCTCTCCTTTATTCAGTGTTCTGCCTATTTTGCATTTACTATACCCCGCACCCCCACCCAACACACTGTCACTCTTCAAACCCCCTACCCCCACTCTCTTACTCACACACAGGCACACACACAGGCACACACAGGCACACACACAGGCACATGCACGTATGGATAGACATTGATTTTTGTGGTATTTTAGTTAAGTGTTGCTACTAGTCCTAATTTAAACCCTAATCTAAACCATAGTAGCCACATTTCTAACCCCAGCTCTGCTAACTCTAATCTTAATCCTAACCTAAACCCATTTTTTTTGCTTTTAATCACATATATATATATAAAAACAACAACAATAATAATAGTAAAGCCTAAGTTTAACCCCTATTGTTAGCAGGGAGGCATGGTTTTCTTCATTTTTAAGTCTTCTACACTTTTATTTTCACAATTACACAGTGAAGTACAATACAGACTACATAAAGAAAATTGTACACATAATTTCTAATTTCTTTGGTATCTGTTTATAGTGTGAGACATGGTCGGTCAGTCAGTCCTGTTTGTTTTATAAAATGTGGGAAATTTGGGCACACGTATATACAAAATCTGGACTGAGTCAATTGTGCTGAAGTGTGTATAAATGAATATTCATTACATAGAATAACCTGCTGAGTTGTGTGTGTGTGTTCATATATTACTGTGTGTATGTGTGTGTTTGTGTGACTTTATGCTGATGAGCTGGTGTAACAGCATTGACCCTCCCTCCTCCTCCTTTTATTGGCTGCATGTGTGGAGTGTGTGTGTGTGTGTGTGTGTGTGTGTGTAAGTGTATGAGGTGTGCGTCCTCTATTAGCTGTCTCTCCCCCTGCTCTCCGTGTGTGTGTGTGTGTGTGTGTGTGTGTGTGTAAGTGTATGAGGTGTGAGTCCTCTATTAGCTGTCTCTCCCCCTGCTCTCCGTGTGTGTGTGTATGTGTGTGTGTGTGTGTGTGTAAGTGTATGAGGTGTGAGTCCTCTATTAGCTGTCTCTCCCCCTGCTCTCCGTGTGTGTGTGTGTGTGTGTGTTGGTCCATCTGTTGGGTTAATGCTTCAGTCTGTTCGCTGCCAGCTGCTCTTTCTCTGTACCCCATCATTCAGCCACACCACCTTCACCCCCAAAAATTACTGCACTCTGCCAGGACTGTGCCAGCTCTGTGCCAGGACTGTGCCAGGACTGGTGTCAAAGACAGTGTATAATCCTGCAGGACATTCTAAACCCCCTGTTAGAGTAATGTTCCCTCTGACCCTCAAACCACAGCGAATAATCTCATATCCCACCAGCTTTTATGACCTTACACTGACTCTTTTACTACAATTCCTGTCAAAAAGAAGTTTCAAGCAGGGAGATTATTGGATAAAAAGAAAATCTATTTAATAATATAATTTATTTAATATATATTTAATAGATTTAAGAAAGATTTTATGTTTTAAATGTATAAGGAACACACAACCTACCATTATTAAAAATATTAATGTTTACATACAGAATTAAGCAGAGATTTACATTACATTATTTAATAACACAACATCATTGTATGTAATTAAAATATACACTTGGCTTTCTTTTAATACAGACTGAACACAGACTGAAGGTCCGTTTCCTCTGCTAAGAAGCGCTGCGCCGTTAAAATAGCAATGGCCAAAGTCAGAGTGCACCCAAAACACACCCATGATTAATTAAGAGAGCAAGTTCTTGCCTTTTAAGTGTTTCGAGCTGCCCAATGCGTACTTTTCCAGTCGTTACGATAGCAAAGACACACTGACACACCATAAATCAAGATGTGAAAGGTGCTGTAAACCAAACAAACCAGAAACATAAGCAATATTTTGACAGACCAAAACAAGGTGTTCTCAGACCAGATCAGCAGAACCATGGTCTGGTTCGTTTGCACTGTAAAAACACTTTTTTTCCTCACTCTAATGCCAATTACAGCAAGAGATCTATTGTTGAGGCTATTGTCACCCATTGCAACAATAGAAAAAGAAAACAAAAAGAGGTGTTGTGCCAAAATCTGACACCCATTGTTGTGTAGCATGGATACATAAGATTACATTAAAAACGAAAACTGCATTGCTATGTATAAATAATTTCTTTTTGTTTTTGCCATTTTGACTAAATATTTATAGTAGCCAAATATTCATCGCATATAAAAGATGAGATTTGTGGAAAGCCCATGCTTCTCTCTTGTATTTTTCTCTCTCTCTCTTGTCTCTCTCTCTTGTCTCTCTCTCTCTTCCTGTCTATTTTCCTGTCCGTAATTGATGGAGGTGTTTTGGTGAGGTGGTCCTCTCTCATGCGCAGTGGCGGGCTGTGGCTGTCCGTCACACAGCACAGTCCTGATTAAGTATGCCATCAGACCAGACAGCCTGTATCGACCTCCTCCCTGAACCCCCCACACACATCCATACTGCTCACTGAAGCTCATTCTGCAGTGATGTGTTCATTTATTATCATTAGTTTTTGGCAGGGAGATTCCAGAAAATACTTTGTCAGGGATAATACAGACTGATCTTTAATGAAGACTCTTCATTATGTTTTTGTGTATGATTGTGAGGACAGCATACAGCACTGTTTTAGATACAGGCAGTTAATATAACTCCATGATATATAAAAAAAATGGGTGTAGTTGTTTAACAGGGGCACTGGGTGATGTATGGGTTTAGGGGCGGGGCAGTAGGGAGAGCTGATTGGGCTCTGAGCACTGTGCCTCTGATAGCGATGAGATACAGATGGTTGAACGTCACCAGGGGTGACTGATTTGCATATTGTGATGTGTCTGCGTATCAAAGTACAGGGACACCTCGGCTATAGCACAGCTAAACCTGTGAGGGTGCTGCAGAGGTGAAAATGATTGCAATAAAAGCACTTTTTAAAGGTGAGGAAAGGTTTATAAAAATTGTAAGCAGCACTGGTATGTTTCACAACTATAAAGGATCACATTACAGCTATTAATGAAACAAATATGATTTAGGGATTAGTCTTTAAGGGCATTGCTAGAAGGAGGTCGGGTTTTAGACAGCAGGGGAGCTAAAGTTAACCCTTTACTAACTAATGTTAAATCAAGATAGTACTCACTACCTTTTATTCTTGTTGCTGTGAACTTTAAATAGAAACAATGGGGACCTTACCTTGGATGTATTTCTCTCACTCTCTTGTTTGTGAAACCCGTTTTCATTCCTTACTCCCATCCACATGTAAACCCAGCACAAGTACAGTATTTTCAGTTTAGTTTTCAAATACCGGGGCTTGAGTATCATTAGCATTAGCCGCTAACCACTATTTCACTGTTCAGTGGGAGTATATCAGTCTATAGCCTGCGTGTTTACCGTGTTAAAACAAGCTATGCGGGATGAACCGCTAACTAATATCACCCTAGTTTACCGGAACACTCAGGGTTCCGCAGTGTAGCGCTGTTGGGCGGCAAATAAACTGTTTTCAGGAGAGAAATTTGTGTAGATTAACATCCAGCACTCACTTGACTTTAAAAGAAAGTCATTTTTTATTACAGTTTTGTTTACTTAGCTTAGCTTTACTTAACTTTGTCTACCACCCCCCTACCCCACCACCCAGTGGCGAGACCTTCTGAATTAGAAGTTCCATATAGTGTCTCCTAAAATGTGCCTTATAATCCAGTGTTCCTTATGTATGAAAGAAAGACCAGAAAATAGACCTTAATTGATGGCGCACCTTATAATCCGGTGCACAAAAAATACGGTAACATTCACAAAGTGTGAACTGTAATTTTGTTTCAAATGCTAAACCGATACATTGCACCACCCTAACTGGTTTTGTACAAATGCTGCTCTTGAGGAGTTCATATCCATCTCCCCTGATACTGAAAACACTCTGCATAGACGAGCTCCATAACATTCTGACAGCAATACAGATGATGTTATTAAAGTATTATAATGCACCAGAGCCCATGCCTCAGTACTAATGTACTGGTTCTGCTGGAGCTTTTCTGTATTTCTGTACTCTGCATATTTTTGCAAGCTCAGGAAAAAACAAAACATCACAGTTATTATATTAGAATTTACACTTTGCAGAACTGCAACTCTACAGTTATTATCTACACTTACATAAAACCTCATACATTCTGCCCCAGAACTGGATCAGCACTGGAAACTTAATGGGAGAACACCTTTATTTGAAGTGCATGTTAACAGAATCACAGAGTGGGATTAAATCCGGACAGTGTGCAGTTATATTACTTGTTAGTGAAAGTGGTAATGTGTGAACGTATATGTGTGTGTGTGTGTGTGTGTGTGTGTGTGTGTATGTGTGAGATGGAACACGTTTGTTGTCAGTGAGGTAGCAGCTGATAAATTATGCATGTATTTTGTTATTATGGAGTGCAAGCGTTGCATTGCTTCTGTTGGTGATATGTACTGCACTTACTGTCAAATACTGTCTTATCAGCTCCACTGATTATATAGGACACTTTTTATAGTTCTAGAATTACATACCTTAGTTCTGTATCTGTTTCTCTGCGTACTTTATACTTTATTATTATTATCCTCCTTTTACCCCTTTCCTTAGTGGTCAGGATCTCACAAAAGACCACCACAGAGCAGCTCCTGTATTTTTTAGACTATGAGACACACTGGATTGTAAGGCACATTTTCATACATAAGGCACACCATATAACAAGGCACATTAAGCCACACTAGTAAAAATGTCTACATTTGAAGTGAACAAGGATTATGCCATGTTTCACTTCTAATAGGAAAGCTGGAGGAAGCACCTAAGTAAACAAAACAGTAATTCTTTAAAAAAAATCTTCTTTAAAAGTCAAACGAGTGCTGAATATTAATTTACACAGATTAACGCTTCCGTTTAATTACATTAAGCTTAGATTTCCAATAGTTTTTAAGTGAAGTTTCTCCAGCTTAGCATTAGCATTAGCTGCTAACTGCAGCATTAGCGGAACATAAATACTGCCTGATAGCACTAGATTGAGGAACCCTGAATGTTGCAGTAACCCAGAGCTTTATCAGATAGTGGTTCATCCAGTATAGCATGTTTTAACATGGTAAACATGCAGACTACAGTCCAAAATACTCTCCTCTGAATGGCGAAAGAGCTAGCGCTGCGGATAGCAGCTAATGCTGGTGTATCCAGCCTTAATACTGGAGAAACTTTCCTGAAAACTCACACTTTTATAACGCTGTACTGCAGCGGAGTAGCTTTACTGTTCCTTACAACCTGACTGGTAAAACACATACTAAAGGCACACTGGAATATAAGGCGCACTGTAGATTTTTGGGGAAATTAATAGGATTTTAATTTCACCTTATAGTTCTGTATTATTTTGGTGGTAGGGTCATTCTCAGCAATGCAGTGTCGCACTGACATGGTGGTGGTGGTGGTTGTGTGTTTGTTTGTTAGTGTGCGTTCTGCTGGTAAGTATGGATCAGACACAGCAGTCCTGCTGGAGCTTTTAAACACCTCAGTGTCACTAATAGACTGACAATAGTCCACCAACCAGAAATAGTTTTTTTTTTTTTCTCTCCCTTTACTTACTTACCTAGGTTAGTCCATCCTCTGTAGAAAGGAAGGGGTAGAGAAAAACCTGTAAAAGAAAATATATGTCAAGTTTGTGTTGCACACTGTGAATATTAATGAGTACTAGCAATAGTATGTTTTGGAATATTTATTGTATCTTACATTTTTTGCCATACAATAGGGGTTACCTATTTAAATGCAGCCTAGAAATGGAGCTACAGGGTTCTTCCCTTAAAGTACCAGATGCAGTCATAGGCTAATCACGCTAAATGTGATGGAAACAAAAGAGAAACCTTTGTGCTTCTGCTGTTTTTTATCTGGTGCTTCCGACTGTTTGCTCGATACTACTCATAAAAAAAGTGTTCTCTTTTGCTATTTTTATGGGCATATCTAATTAGGATTGTGAATGAATAGGAAATTTAGTAAAAGTTTGTTTTTCACTTTGTCTTCATGTTGAAGCAACACTTTATATGATCCGTATTGCTCAAATTGGCACTATTGTTGTTGTGACTTCATTATTCTATCGAAATATAAAACTAAAGTCCTTATATGTGGACATAATTTTTTTTTAGAAACTACATCATGTAAAAATATAGTTCTTTGTTTTTACACTAATCTGGTGGCAATCAGCCCAAATAGCAAGGGAAAATAAACAGTGCATGCTGTGCAAAAGTTCGGATCTTAAATAGGAGGTTACATTTTTTTTACTATTTTGTTGGTGATGACACTTCCTCTTTTTCTCTCTCTATAGGACAGTGACCTCTTGACCTTTAACATCTCTGCGCATCACTCGTGGTGGAGTGAACATGGTCCGGGGTGTGTACGTCGAGAGATGCCCCCTAGTGGAATGCGCAGCGCCGACACGCACTCGTATGTGTCGGTGATGGGCTGCCTGCTGGAGTATCAGTATATTGAAGTTCTCCACAGCGGCTTCCAGATCCTCCTCTCGGTAAGTGCTAAGATCTGAGAAGTGTTACTGTGTGTAGAAATATAGAAATATAAAAAATAGTGTGAATATGCTGTGAATTATGTGTTCTTAACATGTTTCCTTAATAATAAAAATAATCTCACCACAGTGAGGGAAATTACATTTAGACACACAGTGATATTGTGGAACATGTCATTGTAGTGGTGGGCAGCCATCGCTGAGGCTCCCAGACAGAGGTGTCAATTAAGTGCAAATACACATTTTGGTTATCTATACTTCACTAAAGTAATTCTTTGCAAACAACTTTTTACTTATACTTCTTAATTTTTCACACAGTTATCTGTACTTTCTACTCCTTGCTTCACACTCCAGCAAGAACATTGCAGACATATGTAGTCTAGTATGAAGATGATCTTTAATATATTTACATTGTACTAAAATACATTAATTTTCAATGAGCATATATGAGGCTGAAATAGTGAGCCTAGTGCATCCCACAATTTTTCAACAATAACATTTTAATACATCATTATAGTCAATATGAGTTTAAGAAAATGTGTTTAGTGGTATCGCTGTCATCTATACAATCATCTATGCTAAGCTTAATATATTCATTCTGAAAACGCTCCGCTTTTCGCAGGAGTTCTTCTGGCCACGTCACACGTCTTTACGTACTTACTTCACACGTACAGCCTCTGAAAGAGGATCCGGCTCAGTTTTACTGAACGCGAGTGGCTGGTGAAGCACTGGAGACTTCAGAAGAGGAAACTCAGACCTCAGTAACTCATTCATTTAAATAGCAAAATCAGAGAAACTGATTCAGAAACTGAAGTGGTCTCTTAATTTTTTCCAGAGCTGTAGCTGCACATCCACCATCCACTAAGTGACCATCAGCATCTGATCTAATTGAGGAAAAGAAACACACACTTGGCACAGAGTCAGCCACACACAACCTGTGCATTAGCTTTAAAGAACATGCACCATGAATAGCAGGCTGTGGGGGCGTGTCTCTAAAATACAGTCTATTTAAGCCTGCGTTATATATGTGTGCTTTAACTATAGGTAGCAGTGGTCTGATGGTGGAGTGGTATTTTTACTGTCGCAGCCACAAGATTATACACTGCTGGGTATAGAAATAGTGGCAGAGACAGTGGTGGGGGGTGGGGGTGCACTCTGTCATTTGGGCTGAAGTGGCCTCCTTGGCTGAGAAGGATTGCTGTAAGGATGCACCGAAAAAAGAACTGGGCCAGAAACAAAAAAAAAAAGGTTTTTCACAGGTTTTCTTTTATTTTGCTATTTTTTCCCCGCTGTTTCATTGTATGAATTGAATGTAAGCTTGTCTGGCATGGTTCTTTTGCTGTTGTAGCCTTTTGCGTTGTTCATTTTGAGATGCTTTTCTACTCAACACAATTATACACAGTGTTTGCGTACTGTAGCTTTTCTACACTGACATGTCAAAAGTCTTGGCACATGAACTAGTATGGTGTCCCATGACTTTTGACCTGTGGCCCAATCCCATTTCTCTTTTACCCTACCCCTTATTTTCGAGTGGAAACCCTTCCCTTTGGAAACTCGATACAGATACTGTATATAGCAGTAAAAGTTCAGCAACCAGTTAGAAACAGTTTAAAATAAAGATATTTTTACAGTAATAACAGTCTTTGCAGTGTCATATGTTACTTTACAACATGTGTAATGCCCTGCCCTGTAGTGCAGTTGAGACACTTACCTTGTCTTTGAGTCTCTGTAAAACTCCAAATCCATCAGAGATCCTATATAAACCTAGATACTTACACAGAGGTGGGTTTAACCAGGTCCAGAAAGTAGAAATAATTTTTACTTTTAACAGTGTGAAAAGAACTGTTTTAAAAGTGCACATACCTATCTCAATTCTACTTCGCTGGTGGTGTTCCAAAGACAAATTATAACCATTTGTTCCTTAGCTCTGAATTTTTGGGCAGAGCATAAAACACTGATGTGTTATTTTCACAAATAACACAGGAATGAACTGCCATGCTCTTCCTGTTGATGTAGGCAGCTCCGCTGCTGATGTAGACATCCTATCCCAGCCAGCATGGACTGGCTGTGAACACAAAGAACAGAGAACACACCCACAGAGGGGGCGTGGCTTCATTTACTGCTAAGGAAACCTTTACTCTACCACATTTTTACATAAAAATAAGAATAAAGAGCTGTTTACTAAATTGTATACTACATTTTAAACTGTTGGGTTTAGCTTAAAATCAATAGAAACCACAGCTCCTCTCTTTTTGCTTGTTTTACAGCTGTTTTCTGGCAGTGAGGGGGGTGTTGTAGGGTGGTGGTGTTACACAGCAGTGTGGAGTTACGTGTTTAAGGCAGTAAAGCTGTTCTCAGGGCACTTAGACAAGAGCCGGAAGGTTCTCCAGAGCCTCATTACCTCTCCCACCCCAACAATGAGACACTCACGCCTGGAAGAGCTGAGTAACCTGGCCCTCCAGTTCAAGGATATGTGAGACACACACATGTGAAACACACACACACACACACACACACACACACCTCAGTCAAGTTCCTACAGCCCCCCAAAACCCAAAGAAAAGAAAAAGCTCAGATTAGTCACCAGATACTGTAGGTGGGCACCACACCTCCTGTGAGCTGGCAGCGGTGAATTGATTCTGACACACACACACACTCGCGCTCTCTCTCCATTTCTCTCTCTGTCTCTCTCGCTCACTTCATTCTCCTCCGCTGACGCTCCCTGGTGTATCCCGCCCTCTAGCAGTAATCTCAGAGCTCCATGGGAAACTGAACTGAACGTCTCGGCCGGTCTGGTTCTTAAAGTTCCCGTCTCCTTAAGATTTGGAACATAGTGTTCTGATTTGCTGGGGTCTCATGAATCAGGGTTCATGCGATCATGAAAAACCTGGAAAAATCATGGAATTTAATTCCATTAATTCCATTCACATCACTTTAAAGGATAACTGGTGTAAAATGGACTTTTTGTTTAGTAAAACATGATAAAAAGTACTTACATTTGATGAATAGCACACCTACGTTCTTCCACAGCGTTCCGAGATCCAGAAATTTTAACAGTTTGTCCAAACACTCTTCAGACTGGGTGACACTGGGCATTATTTGCCCCAATAAATCACTTTTTACACTGTTATTCAGGCTCAAAGTAGCTTCACACCTTCTTGTGAGAATCCGGAGAGCCCTGACATTTAAAACGAGGCATTAATAACTTGAAAGGTGCACAAGAAGCTTCTTAAAAACACTGTTTACATCCTATAACGCTAGCTTCAGCTCTGTGCATTACCATCACTGAGCGGAAAATAACATAGAAATATACATACATAGACTTCACATAGCCTGCCTTCTGGCGCCGGCTGCTACGCTATGTAGTGCTGGGATCTCGGAACGCTTTGGGAGAACGGTGGTGTGCTATTCATCAAAGGTAAGCACTTTTATCATGTTTTAATACAACAAAAGTTTAATTTACACCAGAGTTCTCCTTCAAATTAGCAAGCTGGCTGTGTGGATCCTACTCTGACTGGAGTTTTAGCTGCAATATAACTGTAAATTCACACAGTGGGAGAAATTATAATTTAATGCTTCATGCTAAGGAAGTACTTATAGGAAGTATAAGTAAGAGAGAGCAAAACAGACTTTAGAGTGAGAGAGTGCTGTACTGAAAGAGACTGAAAGAGAGAGAGCTACAGAGAGCGAGAGTGTATAAGTAGGAGAGAGCAAAAGAGAGAGTAATATAGAGTGAGAGAAAGATTTACAGAAAGAGATGGTGAGAGAGAGGAATACATAGAGAGAGTGTAAGCGAGAGGAAGAAAGAGAGAGAGAGAGAGAAGTGCTACATGTTCAGAGAAAGAGAGATTGAAGGTGCGGTTTAGATGCTCAAGGTCTGAAGACATCACGTGTGTGTGTGTGTGTGTGTGTGTGTGTGTGTGTGTCACGGTGGGATTGGTGGATGCTACCTGAGACAGCTTATAATAACTGACCTTCAGACTTCATCTCCTCTATTTATCATCCTCTGATCATTTTCTTCCCTTCCTGTCTGTCTGTACACTGCCTAAAGCTACTGTCTGTCTGTCTGTCTGTCTGTCTGCCTCGAGCTACTATCTGTCTGTCTGTCTGCCTGGAGCATCTGTCTGTCTGCCTATTTGTCTGCTTTTTCGTGTCATTCATATCTTCCCTAGCAAATCTCTCTTTTACTTTTACTTTTATTTGCAGTAGTGTGGATGACATCACTTTTTCTACTTCTTGGTGTTTTATTTTCTCTCGCTCCTCTCTCTCTTTTTCTCTCTCGCTCTCTTTCTGAAGCTCTGCTGTTTATTAATTAATTGTGGGAAGGTTATCCAGCTCCTTGGAGACGACGAAACGCTGCTGTTAGATTACAGTGAGAATTTGATTAGGAACTCTGTGTTGGAATGCTGTCTTTTCCTGGGTGTGGTGGGCAATTAATCCCAGAGGAGGTTGGGGGGAGATGTGAGGAAATGGCTTGTTTGTCTTAGTAGAGCAGGACATTGCATTTTCTTTTATAGTAGTACACATTTACACTTACTGTCAAAAAATAAAGTGCCCAGATTAGCGCAAAACTCATCATGCTGTTATGTCTCAGGCAGATGTTTAAATGAATACAGCTGTGGTCATATTTGACACTGCTCTATAAAAAGACAAAAAGTCTATTTGAAAGACATCTTGACTTTCAGAGGGGGGCAATTTGATAAATTTGGCTGTTCGTCAGTTACTTGGACTGGAACTGTGTCATCTTTAGCGATGAGTCCTGATACTACCGTATTTTTCACATTATAAGGCGTACCTAAAATCTTTTAATTTTCCCAAAAATCATCAGTGCGCCTTATGAATTGTATGAATTTTACCAATCAGGTATTAAGGAGCAGTAAAGCCACTCAACTGAAGTACAGCTTTATACAGGAGTTTCAGTTTATTTTCTCCAGCACTGAGCAGTAACACTGGAGCAGTGTTAGCATTAGCTGCTAACCGCGCTAAACTCTAGCTCTTTCATTGTTCAGAGGTGAGTATTATCGGCCTGTAGCCTGCTGCTAACCCTAGATAGCACTGGTGGAGCAGCATTAGCATTAACTGCTAACCGTGCTAAGCGCCAGCTCTTTAGCCGTTCAGAGGTGAGTATTATTGGCCTGCTTATCCCAGCTAACACTGCTGGAGCAGCATTAACATTGCCTGCCAACCACACTAAGCACTAGCTCTTTTGCCGTTCAGAAGTGAGTATTATCAGCCTGTAGCCTGCTTCTAACCCAGGATTGCACTGCTGGAGCAGCATTAGCATTACCCGCTAGCTCGAGTGCTAGTTCGTTTAACGGCGAGACCTGTTGAATTAGAAGGAAAACATGGCGACACCCCTGTTTCGTACCAGTGTCGGATAATCCAGTGTGCCTTATGTATAAAAAAAATACCAGAAAATAGACCGTAATTGATAGTGCGACCTTTAATCCGGTATGCCTTATAGTGCGAAAAATTCAGTATTTGTTATTCAATGACTGTCATGTTCAAGCATGAAGATCTTGTGATGAGCGCTTTAACCCTGCCTTTTCTGTAGAGTGACACTCTAGCCCACCTACTTGTGTGATAATCTGGGGAATCATCCCATACGACAGATATCCTATTCATCCACGTGTGTTTACTTATGAAATCAAGGAAGGAGTTAGATAGGTTAGCTGGCTGTTTTGTGTAAATAACTATCAAGGTTGGTAACGTCACATTACGCATTTTATCGAGTCCCAGTTAATAATGCCTTCAAAACATGCAGTATATTGTATTTATGAGATGAACACATAACAAAATTTAAACTCAAAGTCTGTATTTACTGGTTAGGGAGCTGGAATTTCTCTACTGTTTAATTGTTTGGCTGTGCTGAGCGGTTTTTGTTTTAGTGATTTGGCTTCAGCACACACTGTTCTAGAGTTTAAATCTTAAACAGGAGATTCTCTTCTGTAGGTTAGCTGAGCTGAGCTGAGCTACAGTAACCGATTAGAGTTAACTAGCTGTTAGCATTAGCTAGCTGTAATCTAGCCCCGTTAGCTAGCCGGTTAGCGTTAGCTAGCCTGTTAGCGTTAGCTTGCTGGTTAGCGTTAGCTACTCGGTTAGCGTTGGCGAGCTTGTTAGCGTTAGCTAGCCTGTTAGCGTTAGCATCTCGGTTAGCATTAGCTTGCCGGGTTAGCGTTAGCTTCTCGGTTAGCGTTAGCTTCTCGGTTAGCGTTAGCTTCTCGGTTAGCGTTAGCTTCTCGGTTAGCGTTAGCTTGCCGGTTAGTGTTAGCATTAGCTAGCAGAGAGGCTACTAGACAGTAAAGCTCCGTCTAACACAGAAGCTCCGCTGCTCATTTCTAAAGCCAGTTGAATAGATTAAATTACCTGTCCTGTTTGGATCCAGTTGAAGCTGAAGTGAAGCTGATCTCTGCAGCTGTGTCTGAAGCTCTGCAGGTTCTGGGGCACTGAGCTCCTCAGCTCCTCTGCTGTGTGTCAGTCAGTAGGATGGTGGAATGGACACTAGGGGGAGCTCTAATGACTCCACTGCAGAACAGCACACAGTTCTGCCCAGAGCAGATCTTTCAGGCATTCATTAAAAAATCAGCCTTGTGGGCACAGATATCGGCTGATGCCGATTATCTAAAAAATGGGAAAAATCAGCCCGAATAATCGGCCGGCCGATTTATCAGTCGATCACTGTTGTGAGCACCCCTTTAAATTCAGTGATGGTCAATGCAATAAAGTATAACAACACTGTTATTGGAATTGTTATCAGGGCCCCTCCCACTAGTTGAGGTTTGTCACTCCTGCAGCCGGCAAAATATGACAAGTTATTCATGCTTGATGCCCCCAAATGCTATTGTTAAATGATTGTTCTTGGTGCAGTTCCATCTGTGGGATCCCACAACATCTCAGTGGATTATAAACTTCACTTTAATCTTACATTTCACTTAATGAACGCTGTGTCTTTTTGAAATAAGAATGATTTGCTGTAGTTTTTATAAACAGTAAAGTGAACAGTACTGTAGGGAACAGACAGGTTGACCGTTAGTGGACTACCAGTGTATACAGAATGTGAGACATATGTATAACCAGGGTCTTGATGTCCCAGAAACGTGTGTGTGTGTGTGTGTCTGACTGTGGAGGCAGATGGGCGTCTGTAGCTGTAACTTCTTCACACTCACTCTCACACAATTTACACTAATTTCCAGCACAGCAGGAAAACACTGGCCAGTAATTAACCTGCCATAATGAAGTAATGAAGAGCTCAGTGCACATGCTCACTATTAAAAATCAAAGCTAGTATACACTGACATTCAAAAATTGATGGGACAGAAAGTACTTAGTTGTCCAATCACTAATGTTTTGAGATGCACTAGTTTACCTTTTTATAAAACATTATCACTACGTTTTCTTCTTCCAAATTTAATTTTAACTTTCAAGATATGAGACACTATTATTGCGTCACATTAATAACATTACATTATTATTTTGTACTGAAGCCTCTGTAATAATATAAATACAGAGACACTGGCAGTCTGCACACTCTGAAATAGTCTTCCTCCCTCTCTCTGCTGTAGTGAATAAATTGCGGGTGGTTTGGAGGAGAGCAGAAAGGAGGAGTGTGACAGTCTGATAAATGGAGAGTGGCTTTAAGACCCTCTGCGTTAAGTTTTAATAGCGTTAATGAAAGAGGTTTAGAAGCGTTCTCCAGACAAGCTGAACACCAGAACACTGTGATGTTTAGAGTTCAGGGCCGAGCTCTTTGTGCCTCACCTCGTCTGAATCCCCTAAAGAGGAATTAGTCATTAAATGGCCTCATTAACAGAAACGGGCTGAATTGAGTAAGTGCTGTTGAAGGGTCTCAGTGTGTTTGGGGCTTTTAGACGAGTGGAGATTATCCTGTGTGTACCTTCAGCTTCTGCTGGAGAGAAGGATTGAACTGCCATTTTCTTGTCATTTGCTTGTTTATATATTTGTATTTTTGTATTTTCTACATTTTAGATTAATATTTGAAGACATCAAAACTACGAAGCAACATGCATGCAATTATGTAGTAAACAAAAAATGTTAAACAAACCAAAAAATGTTTTATACTTTATATTTTTCACAGAAGCACCTTTTACTATGATGTCAACTTTGCCCACCCTTGGCTTTATTCTGTGGGTCCACTTCATAAGGTAGAACCTGGAATGGTTTTCCAGCCGTCTTAAAGGAGTTCTAGGCTGCGTTCACATTACCAGGCTGAAGTGACTCAAATCAGATTTTTTGCTAAATGTGGCTCAGATCTGATTTTTTAATGGCTGTGTCAATGTGCCAAAAACAGATTTGAGTCACTTTCATATGAGGTCCTAAATCAGATAAGTATCTGATTCATTGACATGCAACATGTAAACGGTCAAATCTGAATTCACGCTTCTTTTTGCTTTTAGGTATGTGCTACATGCTTCTCCTCTCTTAGTGCAGCTGTGCAGCTATAGCTGCAAAAACAGCAAAAGCAAACCGTCTGACCTTTTTTTCTACTCTTCGACATGAGCATGTACTTCAGACCAACTGTTTACTCTCCACTCCAGCAAAAGATGCTCCACATATGAGCTGCTAATGCAATCATTTCCCTTTATAAATCTACGAGTCGTCTCTCAAATATGGCGTTTTGTGTTGGTGGTGAAGAAGGTGATGTTTTTACACGTATCAATGTGTGCATGTGAGGCATTTCAGGGACAGATTTGTTCATATTACACACAGATACAGATCACTTACATTTGTGAATGTGACCCATCAAGATAACCAAATCTGATCTGAGCAAAAAATCAGATCTGAGCAAAGAATGTGGCTTGTAATGCTTTTCCTTCACATATTGCAAGGATGAGTGCGATTTATTTTATTCTTTTATTTTATTTCACCTTAAAGAAATGGTGTGCATAATTATTGACATGTTATATTATTGTCTTTTTTTTATATAACAATATATGTCGCAGAACAACAAAATTTTGTAATGTCAGAGCACACAAATTGTACCCTTTATATTGAAATGTTGTAAACTTGAATCTACAAGCTATTTTATTGACTATTTTAAGGGTATGAAATACTTAGTGTGTTGATCAGTATTAGTATTTGAACAGTGACGCAATGCTTGTTTCAATAATTTTGCTTCTATACACCTTCACAGCAGATTTGAAATAAAGCAGTCAAAATGTGATTGCTGTAGTATTTGCTTTTATTATTATTATTATTATTATTATTATTATTATTATTTTATTTATTTATTTATTTATTTTTATTTAATCTGTCAAAAAAATAAACCTTTGGGTATATGTAGTATTTTTGTTAAATTTGTTTAATTAAAACTGAAAGTTGACACTTTAACTTTGTTCAGAACAACAGTCTCTGCATGTCAAATAATGTTTTTTTATTAGATCTAAAATGACTCCCTGTACCACACACACACACACATAACTGGTACACACATAAATATTCCCTCTTTTAAAGTAATCAGGGTTAACACTTAAGGTTAATCAGGTCAGAGCTCTCCTCTCAGTAGACTGGAGTGTCTGGCTGTTGACATTTTCCCTGATTAAGGTGGCATTTTAGATCCAAAGCTGAGTCCAATCTTCCCAAGACTTTAAACAAAGTTTAATTTAGTAGCACAGGATTTTAAATGCAATGTTATATAACAAGAATAGCAAAGATTATTTAATATTAAAATAATATATACTTTTCTTATATTAATAATATTGTTTTATTAATATAAATAATAGTAAAAAAATAAGAGACCACTTAAAATTTTAGTTAACTGTGATTAAAAACCAGGGTTATTCCACCAAATACTGCTTTCTGAACTCTTAAGAAACTGAAGTGGTCTCTTAATTTTTTCCAGAGCTTTAACCTTTCCTTTTATTTCTATGTACCAGTCTTTCGTCTCTCGCTCTCAGACAATCACACTCTAGTCCCAGTAGGTATATTTAGGGCAGCATGCCCAATGATGGATTAATATGTTGGGCATGGTGCCACTCATAATTTTGGAGCAGAGCCTCTCCACCCTGTCCCCTGTATGTATTTTAGAACAGAGCTGTGCCATCTGCCTCTGTGCCACGGCATTCCCATCAATATGGCCCGTATGCTCGCTCGGCTGGTGTGAGTGTGTTGTGTTGGCAGCTGCGCTGGCACAGGCGTATGTCAGGAGCCTTTGTTGTAGCTGTGTATTGTCTGATTTTATGTTAACAGTTTGTTAGTTATTTTGAGCTGTGTGTTGTCAGGGAGCGTATTGTTCTGTAAAACAAGGCATTCTGCAGAATTAGCATGGTAAGAGGATCAGCCGCAGAAACCGACCCGGTTCTGTCTGGTTCTGTCTCTCTCTGAGCTTTACAAGCTAAAGTGTTTGTGTTGTTCTTTTTCTCTTTAGCTGCTGGGCTTTGTGTACGCCTGCTACGTCGTGAGTTCCATCACAGAGGAGGAAGACAGCTGTGAGTATACCACCCTACTTTTCCTGCCTTTTTTTATATACGGTGCTAGTCTTCACATACTAACATACATTAGCAACAAGCTAGCTATGTAACCGCGAAGAGAACTAAGGTTAGCGGCGGACTAGATAACGTTTGTGGCAAGCTAGCTAACATACTAACATTAGCAACAAGTTAGCTTTGTTATTGGGGAGAAAACTAAGGTTAGCAGCGAGCTAGCTAACATACTAACATTAGCAACAAGTTAGCTTTGCTATAGGGGAGAGAACGAAGGTAAGCATAGAACTAGCTAACATTAGTGGCAAGCTAGCTAACATACTAACATTAGCAACAAGTTAGCTTTGCTATAGGGGAGAGAACTAAGGTTAGCAGCGAGCTAGCTAATATACTAACATTAGCAACAAGTTAGCTTTGCTATAGGGGAGAGAACTAAGGTTAGCAGCGAGCTAGCTAACATACTAACACTAGCAACAAGTTAGCTTTATTATTGGGGAGAGAACTAAGGTTAGCGATGATCTAGCTAACCTTAGCGGAGAGCTAGCCAACATACTAACATTAGCAACAAGTTAACTTTGTTATTGGGGAGAGACCTAAGGTTAGCAGCGAGCTAGCTATCCTTAGAGGAGAGCTAGCCAACATACTAATGCTAGCAGCGAGTTAGCTAACTAAGTAACCGGTGAGAAGGTTAGCGGAAAGCTTGCTAACATACTAACATTAGCAACAAGGAGAGAACTAAGGTTAGTGGAGCGCTAGCAAACATTAGCAGTGAGGTAGCTAACATACTAAAGTTAGCTATGTTACTGGGGAAGGATCTAAGGTTACCAGAGAGCTAGCTAACATTAGCAGTGAGCTAGCTACCATGCTAACATAATAACTTTAGCAACGAGTTAGCTACGTTAGCAGATTTTTTGCACAAAAAAAAAATAATAATATTAAAAAGTTGGAAATGTTAAGTTTTTAATTCCAATACAATACATATACATATACAATTTCTACCAAATAAATTATGACTACATTTTTGTGCCTTAAATTATATTTATGAAGTCTTAAAAAAGGTCTTAAAAAGCATTAAATTTGACTTTTAAAAAAAGTCAAATGTAACTGATGCAACTACTCTTTTTAGGGCGAGTGCATATGCAGTGTGTTTCATATTGCTGTCATATTATTGTTTTTATTCCCTCAGGGTTCCTTTATTTATGCGTTATTAGATTTTGGTGTAGATGTATTGAAAACGCACTCTTTCTCAGCGCTGTGTGTCGAGTGTGTAATATGTTCTTTTAGTGTGAGGGAGAGAAGCAGTGTTGATGAAGAATGGATTCATTAAGTGTATAAACCCTCTCTAACCGAGCGTCCTGCCTGACCGAGCAGCTCTTTACTCAGCCAGCGACTCTATCAGTCATGTTAATGTGCTGCCAGCAGAGTTCCAGCATGTGCCCGTTCACATTACACACAGGAACATGGGTCCACATATGGAACCAGCTATATGTGTGTGTGTTACTGGGTCTAATAGCACTGTGTAAAATCTTGAACACCAGCCCTGGTCCTGGAGATTTACTGTCCTGTTAAATCTAGGTTCAAGCACAAGCTGCCACACCAGCTCTAGCTAATATGCTAGCTTGTTAAGCTAGTTAAAATGGTTCATTTTCAGGTGGACATGTGTGCCCACAAATATCTCAGTCCACACACACCTACGCTGACATGCCAAAGTCATGGAACAGTAGTGTGTACATTGGTCACGATACAGCTCTGGAAAAAATTAAATGACCACTTCATTTTCTGAATCAGTTTCTCTGATTTAGCTATTTATAGGAATGTTTAAGTAAAATTAACATTTGTTGTTTATTCTACAAACCACAGAAAACATTACTCCCAAATTCCAAATAAAAATATTGTCATTTGGAGCATTTATTTGCAGAAAATGGAAAAAAATTGATAAAATCACAAAACAGATGCAGAGCTTTTAGAACTCAAATAATGCAAAGAAAACAAGTTCATATTCATAAAGTTTTAATAGTTTAGAAAGCAATGTTTGGTGGAAAAACCTGTTTTTTTAACATCTTAACATGTTCTCCTCCACCAGTCTTACACACTGCTTTTTGAACTTAATGCCACTCCTGGTGCAACAAATTAAGCAGTTTAGCTTGGTTTGATGGCTTGTAATCATCCATCTTCCTCTTGATTATATTCCAGAGGTTTTTAATTTGGTAAAATCAAAGAAACTCATGGGCGGCACGGTGGCGCAGTGGGTAGCACTTCTGCCTCACAGCAAGACGGCCTGGGTTCGATTCCCGGGTGGGGCGACCCGGGTCTTTCTGTGTGGAGTTTGCACGTTCTCCCCGTGTCTGCGTGGGTTTCCTCCGGGTGCTCCGGTTTCCTCCCACAGTCCAAAGACGACACGTTCAGGCTAATTGGATGTCGGATACAAATTGCCCCTAGGTGTGAGTGTGTCTGTGTCTGTCTGTGTCTGTCTGCCCTGCGATGGATTGGCGGCCTGTCCAGGGTGTATCCTGCCTTCCGCCCGATGCCGGCTGGGATAGGCTCCAGCACCCCCCCGCGACCCTTAATGGATGAAGCGGTTGACAATGACTTGACTTGACTTGACTTGGAAGACACTACAGGACAATGTTTTAAACACCTATGCATAACAGAACTGGGATTTTACCTGCAGTACAAACTATAGGACTGAGTTTCATATAATGTTGAATAACTGGTCCAGAAGGACCTTGTGGTGTAGTGGTTGAGTTGTTGCATATGGTCAAGAGGGTCACGGTTCGATTCCTGGTGGGATCTGATACTGAGATTTAAATGTGAGAGACAGGATTCGGGGTATGTATGTTAATATAGGTTAAGTAGAGGAAGTAGATGTGTTCTATGATTGGCCTGTTTCTGAGGGTCACATGCAGCACAAAGCTGTTCCGAAATGTCTGTCTTATATTCTGAAGGGATGTTGGGGGTCCTTTAATTCTATTTTTTTTTTTTCGTCATTTACGATGACAAACCGTGTGTTTGTGAGCGTGTGTGTGTGTGTGTGAGGTGAAAGGGATACAGACAGACTCAGAAAATGAATATGTTTACCTGTCCTGGCAGATTTTGCCTCCCATACTTGTGAGTTTGTGAGTGTGTGTGTGTGTCTATATTTGGTGGGGGGTGGAGTGGTTACTCACATGCACATTCATTTGAAGTGGGGGATTAAATTTCCCTCCAGAGCCTCCCAGAATTCATCATTATTCCACTTTCTGAAGTTTACTCTCTCTCTCTCTCTCTCTCCCCCCCCCCTTTCTCTCTCCCTCTCTCTCTCTTTTCTCCCTCTCCCCTTCTCTCTCCTTCTTGTTCGTCCTTTACAGATGATTGAAATTATAATTTGTCTGTGAATGACATTCTTCCTTTGTCTACCTTCATTTATACTCATTTTACATCTTTTTTTGCTCTATCTTTCTCTCTATCTGTCTCTCTATCTGTCTCTCTATTTGTCTCTCTATCTGTCTCTCTATCTGTCTCTCTATCTGTCTCTGTCTGTCTGTCTAATTTTCTGGTTGTTTGTCTCTCTCCCCATCTGCATTTCGGTCTGACTGTTTCTGTATCCATATCTGTCTACATGACCCTGTCTCCTTGTCCCCGTCTGTCTGTCTGTCTATCTGTCTCTCTGCCTGTCTGTCTCCCTCATTAGCTGGCTGTCCTTTCTCTGTGTGGTCTGTGTCGGTCAGTTATTGTGAGGTGCTTGCTTTGACCGGTCTATAGACATGTTTGTGTCTGTATTCTATCCAGAATCACCCAGAGAATCCACTTCATACTGCCCAACCAAAAAAAAAACAAAAAAAAAAACACACACTCCAACATTTGGGTGTGTCACCTTGATTATCTTTGATTACGGCATGCATTTGCTGTAGTATCATTTCCACAAGCATCTGCTACGTTCACAAGATATATTTTTGTCCACGGTTTCATTATTATTTTTCTCAAGATCTTGTCCTGTACTTGTTATGGGAGATTATAGGACCACTTTGCAAAGTCTTTTCCACATCCCCAAGATTCTCAAAGGAGTTAAGGTCTGGACTCTGTGTGGTGGCCAATCCACGTCTGAAAATGATCTCATGCTCCCTGAACCCTGCAATCTTCCACAATCTGAGCCAGATGAATCCTGGCATGGTCATCTTGGAATATGCACTGTCTCCACAATTTTGTACAGTAGGCATGATGGGTGCATCACTTCAGCCACCTCTCTTCTTCCCCTGATGCTCCATCACTGTGTCACAGGGTAAATCTGGACTCATTAGGCCACATGACCTGAATTTCAGTCTTTTTTTACTGGTTAACCTCATTGATAAGTGTTTTTTTAAGGTTATACACAGCTGTTTAGTCCCACTCCCTTGAATTATCTTTGTATTGTGCATGTGGAAATGCTCTTACTTTCACTATTAAACATATCCCTGATTTTTAGTGTTGTTTTTATACAATATCTGCAAAAGTGATCAATTATGATTATTCAATCACAAACCATATTAGTCCTCGAACATGATGTTTCACCACTGTTTTTCCACTTTTTAATAAAATGCTGGACAGTTCTTAACCTAATTTTAGTCTTTTCAGCATCTAACATCTCAGATGTTTTCTCTGCTTGATTCATGCCAAGAATTTGAGAGAAAGATTCTCCACAAGATGCGTCTTTCCCATATGGTAGTAACAAATGAGAAGCTACTCACAGCATCAGCAAATGTTAAATAACTTGTTGCCAGCTTAAGCATAATCACCCATGCAGTTATTATTAGTCCAGTTGGAGGCTCTTATCTATATGCAGTAGTTAAATTCAGGTGGTGCCCTTTTTTGGCCAGCTAGTGTATATCAGACTGAAGAACTGTAAATTTAGTCCCAGTTGTGTGTGTGTGTGTGTGGTTATCAGTGCTGAGCAGACTGGTGTGCAGTAACTGGGAGGGAAAAGCTGCTTTTTTGAAACTGGGTCAAAGTGCTGCGGAGCTACACATTAGCATGAATGTCACCTGCTAGCATAGAGCTGAGTCACGCTCCAACATAATCCTATACACCCAGATGGTGTGTGTGTGTGTGTGACTGATTGGCACAAACCCAGTTTCTGGTCTGGTTCTGTGATGGAGCTGCACAATATTGGGGAAGGAACTGACATTGTGATATTGTTTTTTGTGATATTTCAAGTTTTATTCATAAGTCAATAATCTAACGTCATGATATTAAAAATGAGCTCTTGTCTATCAATGCCTGATGTAAAATAATAAAGATACTGGGCGATATAATATGTCTCTTTTATAGGAATACTGGGAAAGGTATGAGATTCCCAGTCTGTTTATTGTATTTTTTGCACTATAAGGCGCACTATTAATAAACTTCTATTTTATGGTCTAATTTTATCAATAAGGCACTTTGGATTATAAGGAACATTATGCGACACTAGTATGCGCCAGTTTTCCCTCCTAATTTAGCAAGACCTCTAAAGCTATACTAAGTTAAGTAAACAAAACTAATTAACAAAAAAAAATTCAGATGATTCAGACAAGTCAAACGAGCGCTGGATGTTAATCTACACAAATTTTTCTCCTGAAAACTGTTCATCTGGGTGAGTTAAGCGCCTTACCATTTATTTACAGTAAGCTTCGATTTTCAGATTTCCACTAACTGCTACTGCAAATGCTAATGCTGCTCCAGCAGTGCTAGCCGGGGTTAGCAGCAGGATACAGACCGATTATAATCACCCCTGGACGGCTCTGAAATAGTGATAAATCTGGTGACTGGGCAGACCAAGGAAATGTTGCAATCTCTCAGTGATTTTCCTCCTCTCAAAGTCTGTCAACTTGGCAAGGTGTCTCTCAGTGTGTCATTAAAGACATATTTAGCAGTCAGTGATCTCTCACCAAGAGGTACACTGCACAAAAGTAGCCTCTGAGAGCCCTTGTTAATACTTTTACGTGCTCTTGTGTCTAATCAGAACACCCCATAACCCTTTACATACCTGCTTGAGTCAGAACTCCATACCAAGTTGCATGCCACTGATCTTTAGCACAGATGTTTGATGCACGGGATTTAATCTAGGAAATGGAGCGTTCACTATATATTGACACTAACTCATAGGTGTGTGTGTGTGTGCCGGTTTTCATCTGGAATCTCCTTATCAGCACTGAAAGGACAAAAAAACATAATTAATAAACTCCATTAGCATTCACTTCATCAAGAAGACGAAAAAGATTTCATCATCCTCAGTTGGTGTTATCTCCTGCGCAGATTCAGAGGTGGCCCTGTGCATTTAAAAATTCCCTCAGTAAGACTGGAATCACAATCATGCTGGACAATAGGTTGGAGGAATTGCAGAGGGATGGGTCAGGTAGCTGCTAGTGTTTGTTTAATTAATAGCTATACTGGAGAAGCTTTGTAAAGAAAGAATTTTAAACAGAGCAGAGGTTCTCCTCACTACTCCTGCTCTTGTAGTGCTGCTCTTCTTTCAGAAATATAGTTTAGGCTATAATATAGTATATTATGTAATATAGGCTGCTCAGCCACCGCACTCGCTGCTATCACTACTGTGTTGCCAGATCCCTCTTAAAAAGTCCACGCTAAACTATTTTTTTCCCAGCAAGACAGGTTTAAGCTTGATGAGAAATATCGTCACGTTTTAATCTCGCGTGCCACGAGATCTCGTCACACCCCTAGTGCCTAGTGCTAGCTATTTAGCCATTCAGAGGTGAGTATATTGGACTGTAGTCTGCGCGTTTACCGTGTTAAAGCAAGCTATGTGGGACAAACTGCTAGCTAATATTGCCCTGGCTTACCAGAGCACTCAGGGTTCCTCAGTGTATCGTCGTTGGGCGGCATTAGTCGCTAATGCTAATACTCCAGCCTCAGTGCTGGAGAAGTTTAGAAATCTAAACTTACTGTAAATAAACGTTAGCACTTTACTCACCCAAATAAACAGTTTTTAGGAGAGAAATCTCTGTAGATTAACATCCAGCGCTCGTTAAACTTTAAAAGTAAGTCTTTTTGTATTACACTTTTGTTTACTTAACTTAGCTTTTCTTAACTTAGTAAGCAATTGAACACATTTACCCAGCACAAGAGTATAGCAGCATCAGTTGGAATGTTAGTATGTTTAGTACTGGGTAAGCTGCTCTTTTCGATAGTGTTTGCACAGGATCTCTAGTGATTATTTTTGGTGTGTGTGCGCTCTCATCTTATATGCATTGTGTTTTGTTAGCTACTTCTGTTTCAGAGTATTATGATCAGTGTTTCATATCCATTAAGGTTACATTTACATACATTTCTTTCATATGTCATTGATTAATTGCATTTTGTTCATTTGTTTAGTTTATATTATTCTTTGTTTTATTTTGAAGTTCTCATTGCTCATGTTTTACCCCATATTTTAATTTGATTTTTGTTTTTTACATTTGTTTGGTTTTCAGTTGATTTTATTGGTGGATTTGATCCATTCCCCCTCTACCATGTCAATGAGAAACCATCCCATCTTCTCTTAAAGCCCATGTACCAGTAAGTACCTGTGTGTATATATATGCGTGTGTGTGTGTGTGTGTGTGATCAAGCATAACATTTGTTTCTTGTTTCTGTAACCATTTTTCATTTTTCTTTTTTTAGGACACATTGTAGTTTTATAATAAGAGACTGTTGTCCTGAATCTCTTTCTCTGTGTACTTTTGTGTGTACAACTTACTGTTGTTCTTCAACGGTCACGACCCCACAGACAGACAACCACAGAGCAGCTGTTATTTGGGTGGTGGGTCATTATTCTCAGCACTGCAATGACACTGATAAGACTGGTGGTGGGTTATGATAGTGTATGTTGTGCTGTGCTGAGTGGATCAGATACAGCAGTGCTGCTGGAGTTTTAAACACTGTGTACACTGACTGTCCTCCACTGTAATTGACATTCCTACTTCTAGCTGCTCCACCTTGTAGACCAACATTTTTCTGAAAGGTGAAAAACAAAATCTGTGCCTATTTTTGATAGTTTGCATTAAACACACATAAACATGGCAAACATGAAGAGTGTGTTCAGCAAACTAAAATACTGCAACGACTATCTCTCTTTCTCTCCCTCTCTCTGTCTATCTCTCTCTGCCTCTTTTTCATTTGCACTCTGTCTCTCTCTCTCTGTGTCTCTGTCTCTCTCTCTCTGTGTCTCTGTCTCTCTTTTTTGCTCTCTCTCTATCTCTCTATCTCTCTCTGTCTTTCTCTGTGTCTCTATCTCTCTATCTCTCTCTCATTTGCACGCTCTCTCTCTCACTCTCTCTGTGTCTCTCTCTTTTGCTCTCTCTCTCTATCTCTCTTTCTCTCTCTCTGTCGCTCTCTTTCTCTCTCTCTCTCTCTCCCTCTGTCTCTGTGTCTCTCTCTCTCTCTCTGTCTCTCGCTCATTAATGCGCCCTCTCTGTCTCTCTCATTCACATGCTCTCTCTCTGTCTCTCTATGCCTCTCTTACTTGCGCTTTTTCTCTCTCTCTCTCTCTCTCATTTGTGTGCTTTCTGTCTCTTTTTCTCTCTCTCTACTTCTCTCTCTCTGTCTTTCTGTCTCTCTCTCTTTCTCTCTCAGCATTTAAATTTTTGTATCATGATTTTAATTAATTTTTAAGTTGATTGACACCACTAATTTATATGTAATTTAGCTAATCTAATGCTAATTCTTTTATTTACATTTATATATTGACCAATTATGAACCTTTAAGAACTGAAGGCTAGTACAATATAAGAGTTTTGCAAACACATTTTTGAATAATGCAAAATATTGTTTATTATCGTCAAAATTATAGATTTTGGGAATTAATTTCCTTTGGGGGGTTGTGTGATTTGTACTTGATTTTTTTTTAATAATTTTTGAGCAAGTTTTTCTGATTCACTCATACCAGAGAAATAAGAATGGGTGTAAAAACAAGGTCATTATGTTATGCCTGATCATCGTTGTATGTTTTCATTCATTCATTTGCTTTTATATGTTTTAGTATATACAGCATATGTTTCAGTGTCTCACTCAGACAGGTGTATTCCTCCTTACACTCCTTCCTCCTCCCTCCATCGCTCTCAGTAATTAAGCTTTATCTCTGTGTTAATTAGGAACTTTATTAGTTCGTTCTCAGGCTCTTCAGATTAGTTGTAATGAGGAAGTGATGAAGACTGGCAGTAGATTAAGTGAGAGGTGTGTAGATGAGCTTTTGGGTTAATTTGGGTCAAGGCCATGCAGGTTATTTTAGCTCAAATTGCTTGGCTGGATTTTTGTGTTCCTGAATTATGCTGCATAAAACTCCCCTACTGATTTAGAGTATATTTTTCTTATTAGAGTGGGAGTGCTATTTAATATTGTATGTAGGTTATATCAAATATTGTGATTCTTTAAAACATGGCAAAAAAAGTAAGAATAGTAGAAATGTACAGTGTAAAGGATTCAAGGCCGTTTGTTTTAAGCATTTTGTGGTACATCTTGCTGTTGTATTAACTGCCGGAGACCCTGACTTTTGCTTGGCTTTTGCAAGAACGCTGTCCTCATATGGGAACAGTAGTTATTTTAACACTTACAAATTTTCATCCGCGTTTGAAATCAGAAGCACCAAAATAGTCCAAAAACTAAATTTTAGCTTTCTACAGTAAGTTTTTTATTTAAATGCAAATAGTACATTTTATTTATTAATATACATTTATTCCTGCAGCACATTCCAAAAACAGTTGAGATATTGATTGACTTTCTGGTATTGATGATTAAGTTCATGCTGCTCTTCAACAATAAGGCTAGGCACATAAAAAAAACAATATACAATACAAGTGAAGACATAGGTAAAGGTAGCCAAGAGGGAGCAACTACACACTGAGGGTGAAAGTAGGGTTCAGTATGGAGTGCATCAACACATTTAAATTTTTTTTTAATTCTTTTGGGATTTCCATGAGGTATCTTTCAGGTTTGAACTGTTCCGTTTTTGAACGCAGATCTTTAACACAATCACCACCACCCCCCATCCTCCACTTCTGAGTGCCTTTATCTGAATTAACCTTTAAATTATGCGGGATGTGTAATACTGGTGTGCAGAGGTAGATTTTTAATTTCAGTCACGTGCTCACGGATGAAAGTATAAGTATGTGTGTGTGTGTGTGTGTGTGTGTGTGTGTGTGTGGATGTATACTTGGCCCAAAGACATGTTTCTTGACAGTTTAATCAGGCTACTTGCAAATGAGATGAGGTGGTTGCTTGTCTTCTTCCTTGACATGCACACACACACACACCCCAACCACAGGGGTGTTGGGGTGGGCAGATTTTAATAAATCACACGACAGGTGTGTGTGTGTGTGTGTCTGGTCTGCACAGAATGTTGCTGCTTAATGTGTGTGTGTGCGCAACCTTGTTTTTGAGTAACTTTGTTAATGAGTGTGTGTGTGTTTTGCAGGTCTACGTAAGTGAAAGTGTGCTCTGCTGCACAGAGGAAGCAGTGATAATTCCCGTGTGAATTTCTCCGGATTCCTCCGTCATTCATCTCTCATCCCTCCATACTTCCTCCTCCTCCGTCCGTCCGGCTGCCGTCCGTCTTGCTCACCTTGTGAACGGCCCTCTGGGAAGAGGCGGAGTCTGGACATTTGCATAATGTTAACCTGGGACCGAGTGCAGTACGTGTGTTACCTATAGAGCAGCTGCAGAACTACAGCACCTAAAATATTCAGCTACATCCATCCTGTGGGGGCAGCAGAATGGAATATATGAGCGGATAATGAGTATGGATCGGATCATCATCACCACTCTGCTGTGGACAGTACCTATCAATAATCAATCAATCAATCAATCAATCAATTGTCTATAGAATCTACATCACACTATAATCCATAAGTGTGGGCAGCATAACATTACTGATGCATTAATTGATTGTGGGTCATTGATTGATTCATTTTGTATTACTACCTTGTAGCTGAATATACAGGCATGCCAAAAGTCATCGAATGGGAACCAGTATTGGGTCACATGACTTTTATCATGTTCAATGTAGAAATGTTGTAAAAGTGTTAAGTTAAATAAGTAATTTCAGTTTTTTTTAATTGTACATAGCTCTATCCATTTTGTTTGTATTTTTATTTTTTTGTACTTTGTTCTGTTTGTATTTTTGCTGCAGTAGCTCTCAATCAATACTTTTTAAACTTTAGTTATGGTCATGTTTGTGTGATAGCCACAGCAAGCAGCGATTATGTTTTACTAGTATTAAAATAAAATAATAAAATTAATAACCATAAAAACAAGAACACAAACCTTATTCACAAATATTCACACGATAACACACTGTCACATATCACTCTACATGTATAAACTACAAGAAAACCAAATCTAATACAGCAAACTGCTTATCTATGTTACTGTTTTATATTTATCAGCTACAATATTAAGAGCAATGACAAGTGATTTAAGTGTTACATGATGATCTGATTCCACTGGCTCCTGTACATTGCAAGCTTGATCCCTTACCAGTATCTTGTTTTAATCTTGTTTAACTCATTTTCATATTGCTGTGGCTGTTTATGATCCGATCAGCAACACTTTACACATTACGATCTGAAAATTTAGCTCTTTGATGTGCAATCAGTGATACAGTAAGAGAAAAGTAGATCTACTTTTCAGTAAGACGAAAGTAGATCCTTTGTAGACTCTCTTTAAATGAGTTGAAGGGCGCAGCTGATGTATCCTTCCTTGGTGTCAGTTACCAAGAATTCACGTAGAACACAGAAAAAAACGAAAGAAACTGCACAATGAAAATTGATCAAAATGGCAAAATTATTTGTCAGAGTGAACTAAAGAACAGATACTGTGGACAGAGAGTCACTGGTTTGAATCCCGATGTCATGCGGCTTCTCCATCCGCAGTCAGAGTCTTGAGAGAGCATTCTCTCTCTTTCTCTCTAGGTGGGTAGATAGTGCTCTCTCCACTCCCCCTCATTACTTATCATTTCCATTTTGATGATGGTCAGCACTGGCATCTGTTGGTTGAGCTTGGGATCTGGCGCTTTCCTCTGAGCACACTTGCTGCCTAGTGTTGCTGCACTGATTGGTTAAAGTAGACATCATCTCACCACAAACCTTCATTAGACAGTTTCAGATGTGTGACCAAATAATCTACTGAGAGGGAGGAGTCTTCATAGGACAGTCCTTCCAAGGACAAGGACACCTTACACATACAGCTCTGAAAAAAATAAGAGACCACTTAAAAATTACGAGTTTCTTTGACTTTACCAAATTGAAAACCTCTGGAATGTAATCAAGAGGAAGATGGATGGTCACAAGCCATCAAACCAAGCTGAACTGCTTGAATTTTTGCACAGCAGTGTGTAAGACTGGTGGAAGAGAACATGCCAAGGTGCATGAAAGCTGTGATTAAAAACCAGGGTTATTCCACCAAATATTGATTTCTGAACTCTTAAAACTTTATACATATGAACTTTGCAATATTTGAGGTCTGAAAGCTCTGCATCTTATTGTTATTTCAGACATTTCTCATTTTCTGTAAATAAATGCTGTAAATGACAATATTTTTATTTGGGAGAAACATTGTCCGTAGTTTATAGAATAAAATAACAATGTTCATTTTATTTAAACATGTACCTATAAATAGCAAAATCAGAGAAACTGTTTCAGAAACTGAATTGGTCTCTTAATTCTTTCCAGAGCTGTAAATATCCCCAACCATTCACAAACACAAAAAGGGAATAAAACAGTGTTTTAATTTTCTTTTTTCCCTCTTTTTTTAGTCTTCCAAATGTGTGTGTGTGTCTGTATGCGTCTGTTTCAGATACAGTGTAGAATGTGTGTGTATACCTGCTCACTGTTAGCTGAGGTTCAGCTGAGTTCTAGTTCTGGGAGTTTACGTCTGTCTGTACAGGATCTGCTCAGATACCCACGCTGAGCAGGATTGGGGTGGGGGAAAGGGGGGAAAGGGAGGGGAGGGGGGGTTTGCATCTCACAAAACAAGACAGCCCAACCTAGACTGCTGCCAAAAATAGAAAAGAACTACAAAGGAGAAGAAAAAAAGAACACAGTTTTGGGATGGGAGAAGCGTTCCTTGTGGACCAGCGATGCAAAAAAAAAAAAAAAAAAGAAGAAGAAAGAGAGGATGATGGTTCTGAGGATGTTCCTTTCTGTGACATGCTTTGTGATCTGAATGACATCATCCTGTCTACTGTGTCTTAATAAGCTTGAGCATGTTTGTCTTTTTTGTTTTTATGTCAGAAGTTCTGTGATTGATTTTCTGTTTAAGTTTTTTCCTGATCAGTATTGGTGAGTATTTTATTATTTTCACTTCCCAGCCAAAATGCCTGTGCCAAGTGGGCATGGGTTCTGAGAGGGAGTTGTATGGTATACAGCTCTGGAAAAAATTAAGAGATCACTTCAGTTGCTGAATCAGTTTCTCTGATTTTGCTATTTATAGGTATATGTTTGAATAAAATTAACATTGTTGTTTTATTCTATAAACTACAGACAACATTTCTCCCAAATTCCAAATAAAAATAGTGTCATTTAGAGCATTTATTTGCAGAAAAATGAAAAAAAAGATGCAGAGCTTTCAGACCTTAAATAATGCCAAGAAAACAAGTTCATATTCATAAAGTTTTAAGAGTTCAGAAATCAATATTTGGTGGAATAACCCTGGTTTTAATCACAGTTTTCATGCATCTTGGCATGTTCTCCTCCACCAGTCTTACACACTGCTTTTGGAACTCTTTATGCCAGTTCAGCTTGGTTTGATGGCTTGTGATCATCCATCTTCTTGTGATTATATTCCAGAGGTTTTCAATTTGGTGAAAACAAAGAAACTCATAATTTTTAAGTGGTCCCTATTTTTTTTTCAGCGCTGTATGTGCTGTCAGTCTTAATACTGACACTGATAGGACTCGTCACGGACATCTGTCCATATGTGTAGCCAACCTGCAACCAACCCATGGACCAACCCAAAACTTGCTGGGAACCAGTTGGGCCACCCATACAGACCCCACAAAGGCATGTAGGTGGTTGACGAATTTAACAAGACGAGGCTTTTTTGAATGAGGCTGTAACATTCTCCCGTTTTTAAAAACGATCAATATTTTAAAGCGCAGTATTTTTAATTAATGAACTTCCAGATGAAAGAGAAGAGTGCTAATAGTTTGTGCTCATGCTGGGGGGAGGGGCTGGTATCCGTGCTTATTAATTAATCCCTTTTTGAAAGTTTAAATAAGGGCACATTGTGTTTTAATGTAGCGTCAGAGGGAGGACCGGGACATGTCTCATCTCAGGCTGTCTGCTGAAAAATCCAGTTCAGGAGTTTCTGATGGTCTGAGCTGCTCTTTGATGGTGGATGTGGTTGAAAAGCTGGTGATCCAGGTAAAAAAAAAACATTAATGTATCTTAAAAAATCTCCAACAATTAGAATATCATTGAAAATTTACTTTATTTTAGTAATACAGTTTAAAATATGAAACTCGTATATTATATAGATGTGTTACACACGGAGTGATCTATTTTAAGAGTTTATTTCCTTTTATTGTTGATAATTATGGCTTACAGACAATGAAAACCCAAGAATCTTGTTCTCAGAAAATTTTTAAAAATTATAGAAGACCAATTGGTACTTATGGCAGTGTGGGCAGTGTGCCAGTTTCTAATAGAAAATGAAAGCTGCATCTCCATAAAAGTTGTCAGTTTTCCAGGAAAACATTACACTGACTTTGGACTTGATATAACACAGTGGATCAACACCAGCAGATGACATGGCTCTACAAACCAAACCATCACTGTCTGGAGTCTGGAGGAAGAGTGGAGAGACACACAGTTCAAGCTGCTCGAGGTCTAGTGTGAAGTTTCCACAATCAGTGGTGGTTTGAAGAGACACGTCTGTCATCTGCTGGTGTTGATCCACTGTGTTATTTTAAATCTAAAGTCAGTGTAGAGTTTTCCCACAAAATCTTACAGCACTTCATGCTTCCCTCTGCTGAGGACTTTTATAAAGATGCAGATTTCATTTTCCAGCAGGACTTTGCGCACTGCCCACACTGCCAAAAGTACTAATGACAGATTTTTGGGTTTTCATTGACTGTAAGCCATAATCATCATCAATAAAAGAAATAAACACTTAATATAGATCACATAGTTCCACATTTTAAACTGAATTACAGAAAATTACTTTTCAATGACATTCTAAATTTTTGAGATGCACTAGTATAGTGTATAGTATGCAGCTCTGTGTGAGATCCACTCTATTACTACTGTGCAAACTTTTCCACATCTCCAAAAATATTACTTTCACTTTTACATGTTAAGAGATCAACTATATACTGTATACAACCATTATATAGTAAACACCACTGTTCTTCATCATCATCATCATCATCATCACTGTTAGTGTGGTACTGTGGTGCCCTCTAGTGTTCACTGTGCTTCTGAACACACAGCATTTCAGCTGGATCTGTATCTGTATGTTTTACACGGGGACCAGAATGATTGTCTTTTTTTTGTATTTTGAACTTTGTAACTTTATTATATTCAGATGATATTTGTGTACATTTGTAATTGTAGAGTAACTGTGTTTAGACGGCTGTGTTTTATCGTATCTGGTGCTGAATGCCTGTGCATGACTGCTGTAAATGAATCTCTCTCTCTTTGTTCCTGTTTTCTTTGTTACAGTGTTATTTTGTAACTCTCTCTCCAGTGAGCTCTCTGTTCTCCATAGTTCTCCATTTTGCTGCCACTATGCTGATCATGTGATCTCGTGTACACACACACACACACACACACCGCTTTCTGCCAGAATGTAAATATAAACATTTGTTAATAAAGAATTGTGTACTTTTCATCAGAAGTTTGTGTCGCTGAGTTTGGATTTGGGATTATTCGCCGCCTGATCAGCTGCTGATCTGTTAAACTGGAAACTGTGGTTTATCTTTTGCTGGTTTCACTCAGGTCGTTTTTGTGAGGGTTTTTTTGGTTTATCATAAAGATCTCATTAAAATAAATACAAATCATTATTTTTAATAAAGTCATATTTTTTATTTTTAGCACCTCAAATCACTGCATGATTGTTTTTATTTTTTTAAGGAGAAATGTGACTTTTGTTGTTTTGCTGTTTTTTTTTGTTCATTATTAAGTGCCATCTCATTATTATTAAATACAAAGTCATTATTTTTAAATGCTTATATATAGATCGGGTGTGAAAAGAGGACACACACACACACACACACACACACACACACACAAACCCCAACACAAGAGTTCATTCAAATATGACTTTATTACAAGAAAAAGCACATTCTTTAATATCTTCTATATATACACACTATATATATATACTATGTTCATCAATATAAAAAAGCATGGAGACTCATCACTTCATATCAATTGTTGATTGTTTTTTGCATTTATAAATGTTTTTAAAATGTTTAGTTTTTTTAGGGTAGAAATAATTCGTTTGCATTTGGTTTTCTCAAAACAAAAAAAGAAAAAAGTTGAAAATGTAATCATTTTCATTTTATTACAATATTATTATTTTATATATATTATTATAAGTTTATAAGCTGTATCTTTGGCAGTCTTTGCTTGGCAGTGTTTGGAAGTGTCTAGTTGACACTTTCTTTTACCATACCAAAAAAAATGTTGATCAAATCAGAATTTTTCCACCACACAGCAGAACCTGATTCAGACTCTGGTTAAACTGCACTGCACAGCACTCTTTCACCCTTTCATCCTTATAAACCTCATAAATAAACTAACAGGTCTTCAATGGTAAATTCTACAGTGCTTAGAAATAATTTCATTATATTGTATTATTATCTCTTAATTTATATTAATTTATAATTCTTTATATATATATATATTATGGATAAGGTTATAAACTTATGCTACTTCAGCAGTGCTAGCTGGGGTTAGGAGCAGACTACAGGTCGATAATACTCCACTCTGAAGGGGGAAATATCGGTTAGCGACTGATTCTAATGCTGCTCCTGCCCCGGTGCTTGAGAACTAAACTGAAACTCCTGTATAACGCTGTAATTCAGAGGAGTGGGTTTACTGCTCCTTATAACCTGACTGTAAAATTCATACATAAAATGCACAGGATTATAAGGCACACTGGCGATTTTTGGGAAAATTAAAGGGTTTTTGGTGCGCCTTATAGTGCAAAAAATATGGTAATTTAAAAATTAAGCCTGATAAACAAGCCTAAAACTAGGCAATTAAATTATTCTTTATTGGCTTTTAAGTCTATGGAATTTATGCTTAATAAATTGACAAATTATCGTATTAGCGCCCTCTGCTGTTTCTTATCCCTAAAGCATGCAGGTTAGTGCAATGTTTCACTGTAGCTGCTAGGACAGTACACTGGATGTTCTTCTGTAGTTCTTCTGTAAAGAAGAAGCATTTTCAGTTTCAGTTCCTTTAACCAGCAGAGAGATGATTCAATTTTTCCAAGGTAGCTTCCAACCTTCCAACCTGCATCCAAAGGTAAGAGAAGATGTTTTTCTGGTTATTTAACCTTGTCTTCTCAGCGTTGTGTGTTTTTAACTGGATGTTTGTAGGTCTCAGGACATGAAGGCGCGGACGCTGCCGCGGATAACCGCCCTGCAGATGGGGCAGTGCCGCAGGCTGGCAGCACAGTCTGTACAGACCACCAGGTGGCCACAGGGGATAAACACCATGGACACCAGCTTGTCCATGCATACCTTACAGGTGCGTTCCTCCTGAAGCTGCCTCAGCTGTTCCTCCGCGCTCAGGTTCCCCGTCACTGCAAAACAACACATACAGACGCATGAGGACAGCAACGTGAACTCACAACCATGTTCTCATTCTTAAGACCACCTAGACACTCAGAATAATCTCACAAACAGGGCTGTCACTATTGATTCAGATAATTCATTGACTAATAATTTTAGTGGTGAAATAAATGAGGGATGTGTTTTAAAGTCTGCAGGCTGCAGTCGAGGTCGGGGGCGTGGCCTTGGTAGCACTGGCCTATGAAGAGATATTTTGGGTAGACTGTTGCACATATGGGACAGCCTAACATCTAGGTCTTACAACGTCACGATTGCATTGTGGTGCAGAATTTGTGTATCTCTCCATTTCTTCACAGAAATAATTATAAAACTTCTAACATTACAGTGGCATAATAAAGTATTTGCCCCTCTACAGATTTCTTTTGATTTTGCTTTTTTTTTAAATACTTTTTTATGATTATCAAACAAACTTTAATATCAGACAAAGATAACCTGAGTAAATATATAAAAAAGGGCTGGATTTGGATTTGGATAGTATTTTTCCTTAATAAATTAAATCATCATTTTTTTGCTTGATAATCTGTAAAGTGTAAATATGGCAAAAATGCAACAAAAAAAAAGAAAAAAGAAATATGGGAGGGGGGATACTTTCTAATCACTGTAAATGTATTAAAAACGAAACACATCTTGTTTAATGGTCTCATTCCATCGTTTTTTTTATTATTATTTTAAAATGTCTAGTTGTGGTCTTTAGTATGAATTAGGGCTGCAACGATTAGTCGATTTAACTAATCGTTAAATAATTTTCAAAAACTTTTGGGAACAGAAGCGCAATGGGAGATGGGTAAATGTCTTACTCACACAGATTACATTCAACTCAAGTCTGTGTCTCCAAAATGGCCAAACTCAACAAATTACATATTTAAATCACTAAATGTGAGTAGTTTCCATGTTTGAACAACATCTACACATTTAAATGCCTTTGAAATCTCATGTTTAGCTGTTTAGCTGAGGACATGGCAGAAATAATCGTTGACTAATCGACTAATCTAAAGAAATAATCAACAGATTAGTCAACTAGCAAAATATTCATTACTTGCAGCCCTAGGATGAATGAATGCCACGTGAGCCGTGTTTTGTGTGTTTCTGTATAAGCCTTTTTTATTTCACTGAATTACAGGTCTCTGAAGGAAGCTCTTGCTCATAAATATTCATACATGCAAACATCTCGCCTCTGATTGGCTAACAGCACTGCAGCAGAGAACACCTACCTGCCTTTCCCCGCAGACAAAATGTTTTCAGAGATACAGCCTTAGTTTTAAAGATACAGCACTGAGCGCTAGGTAAAATTAACCCTTAAACTTTGCTTAAAATAAGACTTTTAGCATCATCAGACTCTCAGCATGGATTTTAGCGGAAGGAGACCTTTACCTACTCTATCAGGCTCTAGTAACACTGAGTGAGAGTTAATATAGTACTTATTGCTAACATTATCTTGACTAAAACTATGCATTGTTTTGGAACTGCTGGGGGAGCTGCCACATTTAAGGTGAAAAGGAAAACTCGGGGGGTGATATTGCATGGCGGCACAAGCGATTCACTGTAGACCCAACTAACTGATTAATAAATTACTTTCCAACTTTTTTAATAATCTATTTTAATCAATTTAATTGAATAGATGTTGCAGCCCTAAAAAAATCTTAAGGAACAGCTTGAGAATGCCCACATTTGTATATATTGTGTGGTGTAATCTAATGAGTGAAGTTGAACACCGGTTAGTGTGCTCATGGCAAGGCCAATCACATCCACATTCAGTGCAGGAGACCACACACACATCCCACAGCCCAGTGCAGTGTTCTCTGGCTACCATAGGACATGGCAAATGTCATGGTACTCTATAGTCATTTCAATTCCATGGCCTGTTTTTTTTAGAGTAAATTATAAATTATATTCTGCTTTATGATCTGCTACCAGTAATAGTGACAGACCCGTTCATGCAATATAACACACACACACACACACATAACACAGTGAGTGAAAGCAGTGAAACAGTGTTAACTTGGACCTTTCTCCCCGACTGAGGTCTGAGTTCTGACTTCACCGGTACTACCGCCCTGCCTCACCACGGGCTCTAAAGAAAACAAACCATCCACATGTTAGAGGAGGAGGGACATACCACTCTACACTGGCATATTACTGTTACTGAGTGTGTTTACATGCACATTTATAATCTGATTATTGTAGTTATCTGATTATAAGTAGTCATGTAAACAGCATACTCCAATTTCTTAGATCAGAGCAAGATCTAAAAATCTAATTAAGAGCTTTTATTCTTCGATATTTCCAGTATTCTTGGATTTCTCAGTCTGTGCATGCATGAAAACAGACTGTGATACTGGAAATAAGCGAGCAGTGTTTAACACCTGCAGCTGAAACTGAAGGTTTTAAATAATCTTCATCTTCTAGCTGATGATATTTGTTTATTGTATGATACAGGCTTTATGTAATGCCTTTTTTTTTGTAAATTTATTGGCTGGTTGCAAAGCAAAAATCTGATTATTGACTCATATAAACTCTGAGTTGTCCCATTTTTTGAGTTCATGTTAGTGTGTTGATCAGATTATCGACAAACTCTGATTGATGTTCTGCATTAATCGGGATATAAAGTGCAAGTAAACACGCTCAGTGTCTGACTGTGCTTCTCTGATAGGTGAACTTCACTAGAACTGCAGGTACAGTTGGGCCAATAAATATTTAGACACTGTTTATGTTTTGGCCTCTGCGTGCCACCACACTGGATTTGAAATGAAGCAAATGAAATGGTTCTGAAGGGGGGTTCGAGGGGTTGAAGAAAAATATTGTATGAAGCGTTTAGGAATTACAACCATTTTCTACTACTAAGTCTTCTCATTTCAGAGGCTCAAAAATAATTGGACAAATAAACTTTATCATACATAAAATGTTCATTTTTAATACCCATAAACATCACTAAACACCAGACCTTTACTGCAGAGTCTTCAGTTGTTGCTGGTTTGTGCGTCTTTCAATCTTAGTTTTAGTGAAATGCTGCTTAATCAGGATCAGATCTGGTGATTTTTTAGATTTTTCAGATCTTTTACCTGCTTTACAGATGATGGATTAACGATGAAAAAAAATTGTCTGTCATTTGTCTGATTACTTTTGAGACCCTGAAATGAGGAGGCTTTGTAGAAAATTGGTTGTATTTTCTAAACCATTCATAGGATATATTTTTTTAAAGTCTACACTTTAATAATATCTCATTTATTTCATTTTAAATGCAGTGTTTTGTCATGCAGAGCCCAAATCATGAAGATTGTGTTATTGTCTAAATATCTATTGGTCTAATTGTCTATCTGAACTGCAGTCGTATGTCTCTAGTCTTTCCTGGACCTTATTTTTTTGGTATAGGCAGATGGAGCAGGTCTGATCACCTGGTCTGGACTGGCTGCCCTGCCTCTCCTCCTCCTCGGCCTGCAGGACGTCCGCCACCAGGTCGGAGACGGAGGTGTAGTGATGGCCGGTGAGCAGATAACGTGACTGCACCAGGCTCTCCACCAGCGCCCGCTGGAAACCCATCTGCAGCGCCGTCTGCACCACGGGGGACAACATGGCCGCTACCACTGCACTCTGCCCACTTAGCACCTCTACCAGCGGGGAGAGCACACAGGGGGCGTGAGGGTGTGTGTGTGTGCGTTTTGATAGGGAAGGTTACATACAACCACAAACCATAATACACAAAATAAATTAGTTCACACACACACACACACACACACACACACACACAACCAAAAATAGTCTACTTTCTACTTTCAGTCTATATTTATGATGAAATGCTCCAAATTCCTTGAACCCTTTCACAGGTTACTTTAGCTGTGTTTAAGCTGCTTCTGTTTCTCAGATATTTTTATATATATTTTTTATGCAACTGTGATCCAATTTTGTTTGGGCCTATTATAGATCCGGAAACCTTTTTAAATTTTACTGCATCTGTGCACCGAACTATTAACTATTAATTCAATAAGTGGTACTTAAAATCCTTTAATTTTCTCATAAAGAGACAGTGTCTTATAATCCGGTGCCCCTTATGTATGAATTTTGCCAGTCAGGTTGTAAGGAGCAGTAAAGCCACTTTGCTGAAGTACAGCATTATACAGGAGTTTTAGAGAAGTTTCTCCAGTGCTGGGGCTGGATGCAGCAGTATTAGCATTAGCCGCTAAACGCAGAACTAGCTCTTTTGCAGTGTTTTCAGTGTTAAAACAAACTACATGAGATAAACCAGTAGCTGAGGGTTCCTCTGTGTAGCGCTATCGGGTGCCATTTACTAGCGCTAACCCTTGTTCACTTTAAGTTTGCATTCTTACTAGTGTGCTTAATTCGCCTTATAATCCGAAAATTATAAAAATAGACCAGAAACTAGACGTTCATTGATAGCGTGCCTTATAGTCTAAAAAGGTGTGTGTACTAAAGTTTTTGTAGTAGATTTGTTGCTACATTATTTATTTTGTTCAATTATTATATATTATTGTATACAAATCAGTGCTTAAAAACAGACAAAGATTTACAGATTTGTAGTTTCTACAGAATGTTTAAATATGTTACATTTATACTAAAACATTACCATTTTTTTTGTGTCAGTAGACTATTCTTGAAATTAATAAAATATGTTTTATTTCCAAGAATATTTTTTTATCACAAAGCTACATTGAATTATTTTAGCTCAGAACTGTTAGACTCAACCACTTTCCTAATTTCCTCAACAACGCAACAGAACAGCAGTTATATCATATATATATAATTTCTAAAACATAATGTCAAAATCATCCAAAAAAATAGCTGCACCTAAAAACAATGTACCAACAGACCTACAACATTGTGGGTAGGTTTGACATTGTTTCATGCTCGGCTGTGCATATGACTTAAGCAATGCACAGCCTTTCTAAGATGCCAGCTCACCATTGGTCTTCATTATAAGCCCTTAGACAGCCTAACATTTACGTTAATAAGGTTCTGCGACCTGTGGTCCTACCTTTTATGAACACACACTATTTCCCCGTTCAGAGGTGAGTATTATCGGCAAGTGGCCTGCTACTAACCACAGTTAGCACTGCTGGAGCAGCATTAGCATTAGCTGCTAACCACGCTAACCACGCTAACAAGCTACGTGGCACAAACCGCTAGCTAATATCACTCAGGCTTACAAAAACACTCAGGGTTCCTCAATGTAGCGTTGTCGCTAGCAGTTATCCACTAATGCTAATGCTCTAGACCTAGTGCTGGAGAAGTTAAGAAATCTACGCTTACTGTAAATAAACGGAATCGCTTTACTCCCCCAAATAAACAGCTTTCAGGAGAGAAATCTCTGTAGATTAACAACCAGCACTCGTTTAACTTTAAAATAAAGTATTTTTTCATTACAGTTTTGTTTACTTAGCTTAGCTTTATTTAACTTAGTTCTAAATCTAAATCCCCACTACCACCCAGCGGCGAGACCTGCTGAATTAGAAATTACTTATAATGTCTCTTTAAAATACGCCTGATTAACCGGTGCGCCTTATCGATAAAAATAAACCAGAAAATAGACATTCATTGATAGTGCACCTTAAAATCCAGTGCTCCTTTTAGTGTGAAAAATATGATACTGTACACAATATTTACACACTTAACTCATGTATTGTTCCTGATAATGTTTATCTTCATTCTTAATAGCACTAAAAATCACACTTCCTTCTGAGTAGAATTTTTTAAGGTAAATGTAGTTATCGTAACATGGCTAACATGCCTTAGTAATTAGTATGCAATTGGAACGTGTCCTATGTCTTTAATCTGAAAGGAAAAACTTCTCCATCAAATACTGTGACGAGTTCTGGCACTATAATCAGGATGAACTGGTAAAGCAACTGTTCAGTTTGGAAATCTACTGAACTCTCTGGCTCTGTGTTGTTTTAAGGAAGTCAAAAAACAATGTTCTCTCTTTTCTATCTTTAGTTCCTCCTCTCTTTTTTTGCACTGTATCACATATCACACTCTCGTTTCTCTTACCGTGGCCTGTGGGAATGTTTCCAGCTGCTGGAGTCTGAGATCCACTCTATGAATTATATCATATTCACAGTCAGTCTACAGAATTACTCATATAATAACTTAATAATATGATATAATCAGCTGGTAAGTAAGTGTAGGAGAATAAACTGTGCACGCTACCATCTCCGACATGTTGAAGTGCGACTGCTGAATGTTGTTCACGTATTCCCGTCCTCTCGTCTGAAGTAGATACTCACACCTAAAGTGGCACAAACCAAAAGTATAAAAAAAAAATCGAATACATGGAGAGAAACAGGTGCTAGTAACAGTAGTGATTGGAAATTTACATTTACTTGCGATGGTTGTGAACATCATGGCTGATACTGTAAATATCCATAATAAGTGTATGTAAACTTACCCACACCTAATTATATATATTAAATATAGAGATCTTTTTTAGTCACAGTATGTCCTAAACACCCACAGCCTGTGGTAGAATCGCTGTCTCTGTAATGTACTGCTTTAATCCGTGACTCCACATGCTGGTGAATGTGTTCTATACAGCACTCCTACACTACACCCTGCAATGCCTACAGCTCTGTGTAAAACCTGGAAAAAAATAACCCTTACCGTGGGAACCATTTAGCATGCTCCTGCCACGGATCATCTCCAGGCTCCCAGTTCCTCAAACCACCATCACAGAAGAAGCACTTCACATTATCACCATGACCTGAAACACATCCAAATACATCAACTGCAGCCTGAAGAAGAGCAGCAGCTTCATACCGGGGTTCTACATGAGAGCAATGATGAGAGAACAGGACTCTGAACTATGGCAGACTCAGACTCACTCAGCAGTGCAGAAATTAGAGATGCAGTGAATATTTGGGATCATAAACAGTCTGCAGAAGATGCTCTGTGTTTGAATAAATAAAAAAAAGTCTAAAAATTAATAATTTATTTGAAGTCATATTACTGTGGCTGTGTTACTTAACTAATGTTAGGATTTTTCAGCAGTGGTGGCAGAGTATTAAAATGTTAAAAATTAGTTAAATGTTCAATAAATATGTGTAAATTGTAGTTTTGTTTTGTGATTTTGGTTTGCAAGACAAATGACAAAGCAGGACAAAATGCATATAGGCTATTTAATTTGTTCAATTGTGAAAAAAAGTGGAAATTTATTGAAAGCTTGATTTTTAATTTGGTATTCGGCCAAATATTTTATTCTGCTGCACCCTCCAGCAGAAATGTATATCATACATGAGATTTATGTATGAGACATGAGACAGTATGGAACATTTAACAATGTGAAAAACTGTACTTTTAGGACTAATCAGACATTATTTTTGTACTTGAATGATGTTTTGTTATTTATGCTATAAAACTTTGGTATGGTGGATTAAAACATTTTAAAACATTGACTACTAGGCAGTGTGTTATCTAATAAATGTATATAAGCAGGGTAAGATATATATAATCAAGTGTCAAAGTGGAGAACCCTGATCTAGAGCCATAAATTGATCAATATAGAGGGGTGCACCCAAGACACTTTGGGTTTCTCCTTTCCATTTCTCCTTTATACCCCTACCTCTTGTTTTTGCGTGTAAGCTTTCCCCTTGGAGTTACAAGCACAAAAAATCAGTAATGCCAGGTTCACACTACACGACTTTTTGAGTCATCAGTCATTGTGCTGTTCACACTACACGACCGGTAGTGCTGTAATCACAAACTTTCACACTACGTGACTGATCAGCATCACTATTTTTTTGTTTTGGGAAATCGCAGACTCACCTGGCTGTTGTCACGAGAGCACACTAGAACTAAACACACACAAGAACCCAACTACTGAATGGGTTCATATAAAGCAACTGAGTAAAATCAGAGTTTATAAATATCTGATCATTTTATACTGAAAACACACCTGAACTATATGAAATGTTTCAGTACTGCACACCTCATTTTTTATTGTTTTAAACTCCAGTTTTATACATGCTCTACTATATCTTCAGGATCAGCTCAGCAACCAATCAGCTCACAGTAGCAGTAATGCTTTTCTGCAGATAAACTGAAAATATACAGGCCGTTGCTTTTTTTTTTTTGTAAAATACATTATTCTACTTTTTAACATTATTGTAATACTCAGAAAAAGTAGTTCATCATTATTTGTATGAATATATATATATTTTTAGCTTTTAGCTGCTGCTTCTGACTCCCTGTCGCCGACTGGGTCAGATATATAGCATGCCAAATATTTGTTGGCGTCTGTGACTCATTTGTGATCAGTCAGCAACGGCTCAGCAAGCATCTTCCATTAGTTACTACGCCAATATGTGAGCTCACAGTTTTTATCGGCAATCAATGGGAAATTTCGGAAACTAAAAACCGGGCTAAAATCATGTAGTGTGAACCTGGCATAACCTAGCTGGTGGTTCACAAGTGAAATGAGTTTTTATTAGCTTTTATCAGCCTCTGCCAATTTAGTTGTGATTTCCCTGGTGGAGCGTTATTCACTCTCTTTGTGTTGGGTTGGAAGTTGGAGGCTGTTGACTTAGCAGTTATTCATATTCTCTCCTGTTATAAACAAAGCTTGTTTAGGACAAATAGGTTTTTTCTGACATAGGTAACATAATATAATCTTATTTTATAATTAGCACTTTTGATAGTTTGTGGACTAAAATTTATTAACAATAATTATTGTTACATAGAGCTGATTTACATAGAGACCCTATACAGTGTTGAATTTACTCTAAAATACACTGTGGGACCATATGTTATCCAGGGCAGTGTTAAATTTAACTCGGTTAAGGTTAATTTAACACTATCAAGTTTACTGTTCAGTAATATTTTTCTTAATTTGGTACAGACGCTGTATAAACTTATACACTATACTCTATCTCTCTTAGTTTATCACATTTATCACATTTCTACAGTAAACTCTGCCTTGTGTTTCTATAGTGCAGCTTTACCAGGATGAAACAGAGCCACAAAGTGGAGGCATAGCTCGCGAGGTCTCGAGCATTCTGCTCACATGACCACGTGGCAACGAAAACAAAAGGAGAACTCGCCTCAAAGCCCAGTTTCACTCTGAGTGCTGGTGGGCGGAGATTCATCCTGCAGAATCGACTCTTTTAAACGGACCGATTGAACCACAAGTCTGATACGCTGACATCATCCTCTCTATATGACTCTGATTCTGATGACCCTTACTTTTAATTGTTCTGTGTGCACTAAAACACTCAGAAAATAATAACATTTATGTATTTATTATATTGTTATTTTTAAGTTTTTCGGAAAAATCTATTTAATTTTTTTTTTTTCTGATAAAGCTGTTTACAGGGCAGATTGGTTTTGATATGTAAATGTCACTTTATTGTAAATAATGAAATATTATTTACACAAAACAACATTTATTTTTTAGTCGAACAAATTTTCTTATATGTTTTAGTAATAAAACAATATGTGTCTGTTATAAAGTGTAAAATTAAAAAGGCATTTAATTTGATGACCATTTTATGACTTAGTGATGCCAAATATTAAAATGTACTATAAACTTAAACAAAAAGATGCCTGTATTTTACTAACTATGTGTCAAATTTGGAATCCCCAAAAATTAATACATTTCTAAAATATTTCAGATTGTTTTAATATGTTGTATTATTGTTTTAGACTGTTTGAGTTATTGATGTTATTGAGTTATTGGAAGTTTACTAGAATCGCTAATCTTCTGAGGACTTTGACTCTAATGAAGTGAATCAAATTTTGTTTTTTAGTCAAACTGAATTTCTCTTTAAATGTTTTGGTAAAAAATAAGGAATTATATTTGCTGACCATTTTGACTTAATGAGCGCAATTCTTTTTTTATAATTTAAAAAAAAATAATAAATAATATTTTACACAAACAATAACTGTACCTTTACTAACTAATTATACTAACTAATCATCCTTGCAATTCCCAAAAATCTATTTTTATTATAGTATTTATAGTATTTTGTAAGTTATTTATTAGAATTTTACCAGAATCTTATGGAGAGTTTTGACTCTTATGAAGTGAATCGGTTCAATCACGAGTAAAAAAAGGATGGAAGCCTAAAATCACGAAACGAAACATAGCTCAGTAAAAGTTTCTCTAAAAGCACATCCTCATGTTTGTGGGTCAGACAGCTCTATAATACAGCAGGATGTCTGTAGTATGAAGTATAATATAGTAATAACGCTGAGTCTGACTCGGAGCAGCTCTATACGGTGGTGGTGCTGGTGGTGGATATACGGACCTGTGTAGAAGAAGCCCGCCTGCGCCAGAGTGTCCGGCTGGACTGAGGCCCCCGGCGGCCAGTTTTGAAAGGTGGTGAGCCGGGTGTCCTCGGCCTCCATCTCCGGGTACACGGCCTGTCCGACGGAGACCTGCTCGTCCACCCCCATCCTCTGGAGCTGGCTGAGCAGCTGCCCGTCCACCGAGTCCGGAGAGCCGGGGGGCCGGGGGATGTTCCCCACGCTCCGCCCCAGTATGAAGCCGCAGGTCGGGAAGTGTCGCTTGTGTTCTCTGAGCGGCTCGTCCCCGCTGACCCAGCACCGCAGCACGCCGTCGCAGCAGAAGCACTGCACCGTGTCCCCGTAGCCCAGAAAGTAGAAGCCGGCCCGGGCGAGGTCCGCCGGGCTGACCGGGGAGTCCGTGGCCCAGTGCTCGAAGCTGCGGAGCCGCTCCTCCTCGCTGTGCATCCCGGGGCTCAGTCCGGGGCTTAGTACGGGGCTCAGTTCCCCGCCGCCATGCTGATCCTCCGTGCCGCTCATTCCGCTCCCGGTCCATAACGGACCATTCAGGTACGGCCCGAAGCCCCCGCTGGCCATATATCACACAGCACAGCCTGTGACCCGAGCGAGCGCGCGGCACCATCCGGAGTTCTAGAACAGAACCAACACAGATCCCCCCCCTAACAAACACACACACAACACAGTGTATAACACTCACACACTCTACCACACACACACACATACAATACCACAATAACACACACGCGCCCCTGCACACGTTTACTAGAGACACTCAAACACAACACACACACACACACACACACTACAGTTTATTTTTATTAATTAATAAACGTACGGATTTGTTTGTTTGTATACATATGGCAGGGATGTCAGGGGGAATGGTAAACGTTTAAAAAACTTTTGAGAAGAAGTTTTGGCATAGATAGATAGATAGATAGATAGATAGATAGATAGATAGATAGATAGATAGATAGATAGATAGATAGATAGATAGATAGATAGATAGATAGATAGATTAATTAGAATCATAAAAAATAACACTAATAAATGATAAAAAAATAAACGGTTAAAATAAAATACAAAGGTAAAACAGAAAATAAGATAAATAAAAATGAAAAGGCCCAAAGGTAGAGCAGAAAATAAAATAAATAAAAGGACAGAATAAATAAAAAGGTAAAAGGTCAAAAACAGTTACAAGCTGTCTTAAATTGGTTAGAAATAAAAAAGTTTTAAATAATTTGGATACTTTCTCATTCCATTACTTTCTGGGTCATTATTAGAATACTGTGTCTTTTTGTCTCAAAACCAACAGGAACAATATGTAGTCATTTTCTACTTTCTTTTTTTTACTTTAAATTATGTTTTACTGTGTTCTAAAGAAAATAATGTGTCAACACGGTTTCATTTAATATTTCATTGATTTAACACTGCTCTGTCATGGTGTTTGAAGACACATTATATAATATTTTCCTATATATCTATTTACTTTAATGTACTGTTTAATGACTTGCTGCAACAAAAGTCAAAAAACTGCCTTACACCCTCACAACAGGTCGTTATGTTTGGTAAACATGGTAGACATGTATTTTACAAAAAACAAAACTACATATTGTCCGTTTAACAAAAGTTTTTCAGCTTTTTCACTTTTTTTTTTATTTAATGTTTTATTTCCAGTCATGCATGAGTCCATCCTGTTATGGCAACAGTGTGACATGAAGGAGGACAGTGACAAGGTGGACAATATTGCTTTAAATTGTTAAATTTATAAAAACATGATTGACCTGGATTTGGGGACATGCTGAATTGTTCACAGTGACTGTTTATTTTAATTTTCTAAAATGATTTTACTTCCCGTGATATTTTACCACAACAGTATGATACTATTTTACCAAAACCAGTATCATACTGTACCAGTCCTGTTTTATCAAAACAGTATGAAGATATTACTGAAGTCTAAGTTATTTTTTTTAAAGAGCAGGGTTATCCTTAGATGACATTGTGGGAATGACAGAGAATTCTCAGACATGTTTAGATAGCTTCATATTTTATGAAAATATCTAAATAAATAAAGTCCAATATATTATATAAAAAATATATATATATATTTTTTTATTATTTATAATATATTGGACTTTATTTATTTAGATATTTTCATAAAATATGAAGCTATCTAAACATGTCTGAGAATTCTCTGTCATTCCCACAATGTCATCTAAGGATAACCCTGCTCTTTAAAAAATATATATATTTTTAATTGTATTATTCAATTTATTAAAATAATTATTCAATTTACCCAGAGGTCTACCCACCCTCACTTCGAATAAAACTGTATCTAATGTGCAAAAAGTACTGATAAATCTCGAAAAAAAATATATATTAACAAGTTAGGACTACTGATAATTAAAATAAGATATTTCGGTGTAAAGTAGGAGTGTGTTTATTCCCTTTGTGTGCTTTATATTGCTATACAGACACAGATTTGGAAGACTAAAATGTTTTGTTGCTTTAGGTTCCAGTGAAGAACTTTCTTTGATGGACTACATTTCCCATGATCCTCTACAGGAAGTTCGTCACATGTTGATGTCGGAGAGTATGGCGGCTCAGTGAAACGAACGGTGTTCGTAAGCGTGTTGTTTCTTCAGCAGAAATGTAAGTTATTGAGTTGAACTCGGTTTGACCGAGTGTCGGAACTGCGGGCTCTGTGTGGAGTTACTGCTCGTGTTTTAAAGGTGGTGAAAATGACCGTGCAATTAATTACAGCGTTTCCCCGCGAGCGGTGCAGCTTAGCTAACGCTAACTAGCTTAGCTAAGGCTAACTAGCTTAGCTAACAGAGCAGCGGTAACCCAACTAACGTTACCACGGCGGATAAACCGCGATTATAAATACATTATTCCTGTATTTCTGTAGAAATTATAGAATTACCACGTTTTACTGTCGGGTCTGTCCGAGTTTACCTGGTTAACTGTGACCCGTTTTCTCTTAATCTAAGTGTTCGTGCTGATAATGAGTGTAAAGTCAGGATATGCTGTTTTAAACTCGTGTCGGATAAAGTTATCGCTAGCGGTTACGTAACATAACTATCGTATTAATAACATTTTCTTTCCGTTAAATGTAAATGTTAATATTGTTACTAACGCTACATTTGGTCCAGTAATACTACACAAAGTTAAGTGTGCTTAGTGGCCGGTGAAAAACAAGCTCTGTAGCTACTAACTCAGTTAACCTAACGTTGAAGTGTTATGGGAGATCATTTACTGTTAGGTAAGCTAAGCTAACGCTATATGTCCTGTAAATATTATTATCTTTATTGTGTTTTGGTCCACAGACAAAATTAACCGGGAATGTCAGATTCTTAAAGCTCTCATTCCATCGTTTTTGCATCAATTTTAAAATGTGTGGTTGTGGTCTCTAGTATAAATGAATGCCCTGTGAGCTGTTTTGTGTGAAAAAGTGCTCTGGTGATCAGGTATAACGCTGCTTTAGTCAGGTGGAGGGTGGGGGCTGGAAAGATATGATTTTGGCTCTTGCTCATGAAAGGTCATACATGCAAACATATCGCATCTGATTGGCGACCAGCACTGCGAGGCAGTAAGGCAGACAACAGTTAGAAATGTTTTAAAATAAAGTTATTTCTACACTAAAAACAGTCTTTGTAACGTCATATGTTACTCTACTGTAATGCCCTGCTAAGTGTAGTTAAGCCACTTACCCAGACTTAGAGTCTCTGTACAACGCCAAATCCACCGGAGATCCTATGTAAACATTAATGTATTCAAATACTCTTTAATATTTAGTACAATGATTTGTTTAGGTTAACATTTTTGCTGCACATGATTTAACATATTTTTTAAACTCTCTTTAATTAAATGTACACTTGGGTCAGAGTTCTTTATCAATACAATAAAAAAAAATCACAAGATCACAATACGATGAAATATTGATATATTGTCCAGCATAACTGTGGCCAGTGTCGGCCAATTGTAGTAGTGTGGCCAGTGTTGAAACCTTGCAGATTTCTTTTGTTTTGCTTTTTTGTTGTACTGATAATACTCAGATTATCAAACAAACTGTAATATCAGGCAAATATAACCGTAGTAAATATAAAAAAAAATAATTTAATTTAATTTAATCTTTTAGCTGCTTCATGTTATCAGAAAGGTTCTATTTAAGTGATTTTTTGATTCTACAGGTCTGGTAGTATTCAGGCCTGGTTGTGGTTAGTGAAATTGAACACAGCTTTCCATGTGATTTATGGGGAGCTAGATTGGTTTGGATAGTTATTTTCCCTTAATAAATGAAATCACTATTTTAAAAAGTGCTTTTTATATTTACGTAAGTTATATTTGTCTGATATTAAAGCTCACCTTCCGTCGTTTTTTTCTTTCATTTTAAAATGTCTAGTTGTGGTCTCTAGTATGAATGAATGACATGTGAGCCGTTTTTGTAAAAAAAAAGTGCTCAGGTGTCTCTGTATAGCTCTTTTTTAATGGACTGTTTTAGGGGTGTGTCCAAAATGACCGGATTCCAGCTTTGCTCATGAATATTCATACATGCAAACAGCATGCAAATATCTCTCCTCTGATTGGCTAGGAGCACTGCGACGCCCCTCCACCGCTCTGCCGCTCACTGCCTCCCACCTCCTAACTGATGAGCTGTGATGTTGCGTCGCTTCAGCTCCGCCTCTGGGAGTTTCTCGAGCCAAGGTGGGCTGGTCTGTGAGTTTCTGCCTACGTAGGCAGAAAGATAATTCAAAATTCACCCGTTTTTCGGAGGGGGGGAGGGGGGATTTCTTTGCTTAGCTCCTGCAGACAATGGGGGCTGCAAAACAGTTTAATGTGCAGGTGTACACATTCAACTCGGAGAGACCTACTGTATTCCACAAAAAACAAGAAAAATCGGATTTTCGCGGAAGGTGACCTTTAAAGTTTATTTGATGATCTGAAAAATTTAAGTATGACACAAAAATGCAAAAACAAAATAAATTTTTATGGGGTAAACAGTTATTTTACGCCACTGAATGTTTTAATAGTGGATTGTAGATTGTGTTTTAAACACCATTTTAAACACCATAAGGGCTGCAGTCTACTTCTAAATGCTTCAATCTAATCAATACATAAAAAAAAGACAGACAAAAACACTAGGGATGCCTCGATCCGTAAATGTAATTGTGATTCGGGGCCGGTCACGTCATTTTCATAGGATCAGAATCAGGTGGAAAAGATCCGCATTACTGATGCTCTCATGTGGTGCTCCCATGGGTGGAACGTGAATTAGGTGGAGGGGAAAAAAAAAAAAAAAAAAAATATATATATATATATATATATATATATATATATATATATATATATATATACATACATACATATATATATGTATATATATATATATGTATGTATATATATATATATATATATGTATATATATATTTTTTTTTTTTTTCGACCAAAAACATTTGAACAGAAATCATTGTTTACTTGCACTCCAGAGATGGACCATAAAGGATTGACTATAATCTGCTTTAAATATGGTGGATAACTTGCTGGTGCTTTCTGAGGTTAAGACTACACTACCGGTGCTGCAGAGAACACAGCACTATGTGTATCAGCCACATCAGAGTATATTTTGTGCTCATTCTGTATAACTTGTCTTCACAGATGGCTGGAGAAACTAATGAAAAGAGAGACCTGGACAGCTCAGGAAAGGAGCGAGAGCGGAAACGCAGCCGGTCGCGGTCTCGGGAGAGAGAAAGGAAAGTTTCTCCAGGGAAGGACCGCAAACGTCATCGTTCACGTGAGCGGAAACGCTCCCGCAGCCGCTCCAAATCTGCAGACAGGTAACTTAGACCAGAGAATCAGACTCATTTTTAGTTTCTGCAGATTTATTTTTTCTTTAGTGTTGATGTTGATTTACTGACTTCCCTTACTGAAATCAGCAGTGAGCCTATATAATGCTTAACACTGATAATGGTAACACTGATAATGGTAACAATTAGGTTTGCTCTCAACAAACCTGACCTAGCTAATCAACTCATTAAAACTCCCCAATTGAGTTAAAGTAATTGTGTAAAAGCAGGAAAAACATTACAGGGCATTGGCCTTACATTACCAGGATTCATTACCCCTGCTCTAGGACGTGTCTGTTGAAGTAAAGAACATGACATTTTTTTTTTGTCCTCAACAGAGATCGTCGTCAGAAAGACAAAGAAAGAGAAAGAGATAAGGACAGAGACCGAAGCCGTAAAGACAGAGAACGAGATAAGGACAGCCACAGACGGGATAAAGATCGTAGTAAGAAATCAAGGTATGTTTTCTCAGTTTCTCACTTTTCTGTATATTCTGCTTTATAAAAATAAAGTCTAATTGTCAGATTGTCATCTGATTGTTCATTTGTAACTGAAACACACTACATGGAGTGCTGCTGACAAAAACACATCTCCAAAAGTACCCAAACACAACAGATGCACTCTCAAGCCCTATCTGGATAGGATTAGTTTCTCAGGGGGTCCTGGGTTAATTTTCTCATTTATGAGGATCCTCTGTGATTTTATTCCTGTCCGGAACAACCATGTATTTGTTTTACTTAGACATCTTCTGACAAAATTATTAGGCTGAATTATCTACTGATTTTCACTGAATTCCATGGTCCTCATTGCGTTTAATAAAATATCTGTTTGTCTAATGTCCACGTTTCGATGGAGATCCACGTAAACACACCAGTGAGTAGAAAGGGAGGAGATACTGAACGCAATGTCATGTTACAGAGAAAGCCAAAAAATTCACTGGTCCTCCTGTTTTGCAGAGAAGGAGGGCATAACAAATAATTGCTTATTAATCAAAACAAATAATTGATAGATAAATGACAAATAATTCACTACTTACCTAAAAATGATGTGCAGCCCTGCTCAGCACACCCATCTTGCTCTCTCTTCTCAGGAGTGCATCTCCTAAATCCAAGGATTTAAAAATAAAGAGAGAAAAAGATGTGAAGAAAGAAGATGATGATGAAGATGAGAAGAAAAAAGAGAAGGTACCCCATTAAAGATCACATTGTTTCTATGTAGGTCACACTGTACACATTATACCTGTTCCTCATTACTCCTCTCTGCTCTTACAGGTGCAGCCTCTGTCTCTGGAGGAGCTGCTGGCTAAAAAGAAAGCAGAGGAGGAAGCCGAGTCCAAAGTAAGTCCTACAAACCAACACATAAATATATGAAAAATGTACTAATTGCAGTTTTTTTTTCCAAATTAATTTAACAAATGTGAGACAAAATGTGCCCTAAATACAGTTCAGTCAAAGTAGAGTTGAGATTTTTGAGTATATTACTAGTTGTTTGTGATCATAGATGGTATGATGGGTTTGAATGCCTTTGAAGGCTACATGTTATTTTGTTTCTTATTGATTTTCATATTTCTTGCTGTTTAATTTTCTGTAGCCCAAGTTCCTGTCCAAGGCTGAACGAGAGGCAGAAGCAATTAAACGCAGAGAACTAGTGGCTGAAGAACGCCGCCGACAGATTGATGATGAGAGGCGGAAGAGGAGAGTGTTCCAGGACATTGGGAGGAAGATGATGGGTGAGTAATTTGAGGAAATTGTACCACCTTGTACCAAACATGACTAAAATCTGATCATAAAAGTTTTATTTCAATATTTTATTAATTTCAGTGGGATTATTAATAGGAATGCACTAAATATTTGGCAACCGAAAATGGCAAAAAAAAAATGGTGTTTGGCTGAATAAGTGAAATGACTAATATCATTATTATGGGGATAATTTAGTGACTCGTTTGTTTTCAGTATTCCTACGGGGTTTTCAAAACCATACATTTAGAGTCTTAAAAAGACTTAAAAACTGCCAGATTTCCATCCAAGATCTTAAATGTAATTTATTCAAGTATTACATTTGTTACTTTTATTAGTATCTAAGCCTACTGAGATACAAGGTTACTGTTACTGGTTACTGACTATCTACACATTTTTTTTTTGCTCTTTAAAGAGTAACATGATGGTAGTAAATCTTTTAGAATGGCAATATGTTGGTGGTGTGTGTAAATGGTTTGGTTTCTGGAGGCATGACACTCAACAGAGCTAAATGTGCAGCATGATTATTTTATTTATATTTAGAGTTAGATCTGTTCAAATGTACAGCATGCTCCAGCATTAATTAAACATTATACTTTAAGATTTTCATTATGTGTTGTATAGTATATTGTATGTCATTTCTCTGCACAATATTTAGATGTAAGAATGTAGTTATTTCACCCAGCCCTGCTTAAGTGGAACATCTGTACTGACTGTGTGTTAATGTGTTTTCATGGCACAGAGGATCCTCAAGAGAGAGAGCGCCGTGAACGCAGAGAGCGAATGGAAAGAGAGAACAATGGAAACGAGGATGATGAGGGACGACAGAAGATACGAGAGGAAAAAGACAAAGGCAAAGAACTCCAGGCCATCAAAGTGAGAATCTTTTTATAGCAAACAAGTTTATAAAAAAATAAGTAAATAAAAAAAAACACAGTAGGAAACACTGATCGCAATCTGTTAAAAGTGACTATTTTAACAAAAAAAAATCTATAAAAGACGGACATTATATCTCATGATTGTGGACCTATGTTTTTTTCAGGAGCGTTATTTAGGTGGAATGAAGAAACGGCGGCGCACCAGGCACCTTAACGACAGGAAGTTTGTGTTTGAGTGGGATGCTTCTGAGGACACGTCCATCGACTATAACCCACTGTAAGTACAGAAACTGTAAAGTGTTTACTTTTTTACTGCAGTGTAATATAGCTTCAACATATGTTTGTTTGGATTGGCATATTTCTGATATTTATTCAGATATTTTCTTAAGGGGTGTCACAGTCCATTTTGTATCTGATTAATACTGAATTAAAATCACTATTTTTAGTATCAGTTTATTTGGATGTTTTAAATCTACAGCTGTATGTGTTTAATATCTTATATTCCAGTCTGACTGACCTACCCAACACACTGCAGTCAACTCACTTCCTGTTTGATGTGTGTAATAAATATAATGGAAAAATTAGAATATTTTCCAATGTAGTTTTGGGCAAAGAAAGCTCAAAATAGAAAAAAAAAAACATTTGTTAGAAAAGCAACTCAAATATAGCCAAAGATCTAGAACCACAGATAATATATTACACATTGCACTATAAAATAGTTCCACAGTACGGACTACAAAAAGTGTTTTGTTAGCATCTGAGAACTCTCCTCACTGTTGTGAATATTGTCCATTAAAGCCACCTCGAAAATGCCTGAGGGAGCCCTGCTAGAATACAGCAGTAAAAAGAAAGGATCAGAACTGGAAGCTGAAATTGTCCAATACCCAATTCATAAAATAAAAAACCTGGATCAGACTGAATCAGGAAATCTCTAGTTTTTATTGCCTGGGTGCAGCTATATTTTGAGATATTTGGGTAATATGAAATGGTCAGTAGTGTTTTGATGCTGCATCATCAGCATGTTTGTGCTTTAAGGCAGTAGTCATGGTGTATTTCTGTTTTCAGGTATAAGGAGAAGCATCAGGTGCAGTTGTACGGCCGTGGCTTTATCGCAGGTATTGATCTCAAACAGCAGAAGAGAGATCAGTCTCATTTTTATGGAGACCTGATGGAGAAGAGGCGCACCATGGAAGAGAAAGAGCAGGAAGAGTGAGTTTTTCTCTTTTTATATAATCTTTCTTTAAAACTGAAGTAAGGATTTGCTTTAGGTCTCTGTAACTGTGCACATTTAAGCTGTAAAATGTGAAAATATATCTGGCTCTGTTGTAAAATGGACCTTCTCCCGTGTGTGTGCGCGCGCGCGTGTGCAGGCTGCGTCTGAAGAAGATGAGAAAGAAGGAGGCTAAGCAGCGCTGGGACGACCGGCACTGGTCTCAGAAGAAGCTGGATGAGATGACGGACAGGGACTGGAGAATCTTTCGGGAGGATTACAGCATCACCACCAAGGGAGGCAAAATCCCCAACCCCATCCGCAACTGGAAAGAGTTCGACCTGCCGCCTCACATCCTGGAGGTCATCGACAAGTGTGGCTATAAGGTGGGATCTTATGTGGAATCTGTGCTGTACTTTGACTTTGGGTGTATTCACAGTAAGCACTCGCTGCTCATGCCTATACAGGTTTCTGTGGTATGCGCAGTTTTTGCACATTGAGCGCAAAAGTGTGCTGTGTCTAAAAAAAATTATACCACAATATTTCAGGTTATTTTTGTGGTAACAATATTCTTGGTGATGTTACAAAACATGTATTTATTTTTTTGAATTCCAAATGTATCTTTAAATACATTCAATAGAAACAAATAACATACATACTGTATTTTTCGCACTATACGAGGCACTATCAAAGAACGTCTATTTTCTAGTCTATTTCCATACATAAGATACACTGGATTATAAGTCGCATTTTAAGAGACACTAGTAAGAGGGGTGTCACCATGTTGTCCTTCTAATTCAGCAGGTTTTACTGCTGGGTGGTAAACCATGTTAAGTAAAGCTAAGCTAAATAAACACAACTGTAAGTCTTAATTTAAAAAAAACATTTTCTTTTAAATTCAAATGAGTGCTGGATATTAATCTACACAGATTTCTCTCCTGAAAACTGTTTATTTGGTAAGTAAAGTCCTTTCATTTATTTACAGTACCGACTAATGCAACTCGACAGCACTACACTAAGGAATCCTAGGTGTTTCGATAAGCCAGGAGAATCTTATGTATGGAAATAGTTCATATACTCACCTCTGAACAGCTCAAGGGCTAACAGCTAATGCTGCTTCAGCAGTGCAAGCCAGAGTTAGCAGCAGACTACAGGCCCATAATACTCGCCTTTGATCGGTGAAAGAGGTAGTGCTTTGCATGGTTAGCGGTTAATGCTAATGCTGCTCCAGCAGTGCTAGCCAGGGTTAGCTGCAGGCTACAGGCAGATAATACTCACCTCTGAATGGCAAGACAGCTAGCGCTTTTTAAGAAAATTAAAGTAATTTAAGTGCATCTTGTATGGTGGAAAATAAGGTTAACATTTGTTTATTTTGTAATTAGTAACTTTAAACTAGACCCTGATTGTGTGTAAAATAATAATAGTGAAACAAAATTAGAAATGTTATAACAAAAATCTACAAATGAGATTGTTTTTAAGAATAAGACGAGTTGGAGTTTGTATTTTTTTATTATTGCAATATAATTGCATATGATGATATAGATTTGATGTGGATAGATTTGCTAATATAGATTTGACTTTTGTTTTTTACATGTGTAATTTAAATTTCTGTTTTATTAGGAACCAACTCCCATCCAGAGGCAAGCCATTCCTATTGGTTTACAGAACCGTGACATTATTGGTGTTGCTGAGACCGGTAGCGGTAAAACTGCTGCCTTCCTTATTCCCTTACTGGTCTGGATCACCACTCTGCCCAAGATTGACCGGTAAGAAGAGTCATTCTATTGATATCATTGATATCAAGTTTAATTTAGATTATTTAAAAATGTTTACAGTAAAGTTGAAGTAGAGATTAATGAGTATGTTGTTTGCATGTTGTCAGGATTGAGGACTCTGATCAGGGTCCGTATGCAGTAATCTTGGCCCCCACGCGTGAGTTGGCTCAGCAGATTGAAGAAGAGACCATCAAGTTTGGTAAACCACTGGGCATCCGGACGGTGGCTGTGATTGGAGGAATCTCCAGAGAGGACCAGGGTTTCAGACTTAGGATGGGCTGTGAGGTCAGCTGCTGCTTTTGTATCTCTTCAAGTCATACGTTTCAATTTTAGATTGACATTGCTAATGTATTACATTACATACAGTTTAAAATGTATATAGGATAAGATAAAAAAAAAAAATTTTATATACAACTCTGAAAAATATTGACCACTACAGTTTCTCTGATTTTGCCATTTATAGGTTTGTGTTCATTAAAAGGAAAATTGTTGTTTTATTCTATAAACTACTGACATTTCTAAATGACAAAATTATTGTCATTTAGAGCATTTATTTGCAGAAAATGAGAAATGGCTGAAAAAACTAAAAATATGCAGAGCTTTCAGACCTCAAATAATGCAAAAAAAAAAAAAAAGTCCATATTCATGAAGTTTTAAGAGTTCAGAAATCAATATTTAGTGGAATAACCCTGGTTTATAATCACAGTTTTAATGCATCTTGGCATGTTCTCCTCCACCAGTCTTACACACTGCTTTTGGATAACTCTATGCCACTCCTGGTGTAAAAATTTAAGCAGTTCAGTTTTCTTTGATGGCTTGTGATCATCCATTTTCCTCTTGATTATATTTCAGAGGTTTTCAATTTGGTAAAATTAAAGAAACTCATCATTTAAAGTGGTCTCATTTTTTTTCCAGAGATGTGTATATTTTAAATAAAACTGTCCTATATATCTGATTTTTATTATATATTTATTCTTTGTCCTCCTCAGATAGTGATTGCCACACCTGGTCGTTTGATTGACGTGTTGGAGAATCGCTACCTGGTGCTCGGCAGATGCACATACGTGGTACTTGATGAGGCTGATAGGATGATTGACATGGGTTTCGAGCCTGATGTCCAGAAGATTCTGGAATATATTCCAGTGACCAATCAGAAACCGGACACAGATGAAGCTGAGGACCCAGAGAAGATGACGCAGAACTTTGAGTCTGGCAAACACAAATACAGACAGGTCAGTCCAAAGAACAGAGAACACTATTAGTATCTACTTTCATCATTAGTAAATAAAATGTTCAAACTTATTGAGCATAAGACAATGCCTCTTTTTGGATTTTTTTTAATTTAATTTTAATTCATTCATTTATTCTATATTTTTATTTAAATTGCCTTGTATTTGAAAGACTAGCTTTTCAACATACTCTGTTGACTACAGCTGGGAAATATATAATTTAATACTGAAGAACTAGATATGAAAAATTATTAAGTGGAAATGTAAGGCTGTACTCTGTTCAGTATATCACAGTGTGTTTGGTCATGCAGATAATTACTGATAGTGTATAGCTACATCAGTCCGATTTCCAGTTTTCTGCCCCACCCACTCCTCCCCACACGCACACATGGGTTGCCGGATTGACACACATTGGCTTGACACAATATATATTTTTATATATATATACATGTTTCATCCAAAACGCCCATCTCTACTATGCTAGTGGTGGTGGTAAATAATCCAGCTATGGTTAGCAACCTTACTGAGGCTTAGTGATTACCTGTTCAGTGGAAAACTAGCCAGCTCCCCCTTTTCCATGGCTGCGGCATACTGTCTACATGCTGTTGTGTATATCTGGCAACCCTAAATGCTGAAATGGGCCTTAACAAATGATTGGGTAGATTCAAAGGCTACAACCCACACAGATTGCCATAGATGTACAACACAGTTCTAATAATAATAAGTAAATACTGGTTAAGCTCTGCTGAAAAAAAAACTGCCAGGGCCTAAACTTAAACTCAGTTATCATATATGTTTGCCCAAAATAGTAATTCAAATATTTTGAATGAATACATTTTAACAGAAAGTGCTAAAACAGTAATTCCAGTTTTTGCACCTATAGCGTATTGGGCCCAAGAGGGCTGATTAGTTGTTGGACCCCACATGTTGCCACACAGTTTGATAGTGTGTGTCTCATTCTTCTCCTACAGACGGTCATGTTTACAGCCACCATGCCTCCGGCTGTAGAACGACTGGCCAGAAGCTATCTGCGGCGCGCTGCAGTCGTCTACATAGGCTCTGCAGGAAAACCACACGAGAGAGTGGAGCAGAAGGTCATCCTGATGTCCGAGGGCGAGAAGAGGTCAGAGTTCACATTTGCTTTTCATACATGCAATATCGAGAGCTATAGAGGACTTTTTCACACAGCAGCAGATCTTTACACCACTTGCATTTTGTTTAATTCAAAGGATGGTTCCCCCTTTGACTGAGGATTTAATATTTGCTTCTGATTTGTCTTTGCATATCTAAACCCTTTTCTGTCCTTCCTATAAACAGAAAGAAGCTTCTGGAGGTTCTCTCCCGTGGTTTCGAGCCACCTATCATCATCTTCGTCAACCAGAAGAAGGGCTGCGATGTGTTGGCCAAGTCTCTGGAGAAAATGGGCGTAAGTAACAGGATTCTAGCATCACGTTCTTATACGTCAGAGTACATCAGATGCTCCTATCACACCAGTAACTCACAACCCTCATTCTTCTCCTTCTCTGTTTCAGTATAATGCCTGTACTCTGCACGGTGGTAAAGGACAGGAGCAGAGAGAGTTCGCTCTGTCTAACTTGAAGGCCGGAGCCAAAGACATCCTGGTGGCCACTGATGTGGCTGGTAGAGGTATCGACATCCACGACGTCTCCATGGTCCTTAACTATGACATGGCCAAAAACATTGAGGGTAAGTTTTGTGGTGGAGGGTTTAAATCTCAAGCTTCCATCTGGCTCCTCTTATTGTTATTGCTCACATCAGACAAAATTCAGCTTAAATCAGAGGCCATTCATTCATAATTCATAGTCTAGTATGTCATTATTAGGGTTGGCTTAAGATGCTTTACAGTGTCCATTGTAATGTGTTACATTTTGTTTTGCATAAAGGGTGTTTTTACACCTCTCTGTTCAGTTTTGTCAGCATATGAGGTTTGAAGGGATCAGAATTTTGTCCAACCAATACAGTGTTCTCAGTCCAGGTGCATGGTCCTGCTTGTTTGCAGTGTAAAATCACTTTTTTTGAACAGTTTAAACTTTTAGACCAATAACAGGAAATTGAGACAGACTGTCCTTATAAAATTAAACTATAGAGGAAGAAAAAGAAGCATTGAAGCCTTTATGAATTGAATGTTAATCTACAGTAACAGTAGATGCAGGAATCACCAGTTTAACCTGTTTTAATCTCTTGTACCTATGCTGCAGACATTTCAACGTTGAATAGAATTAAATTTATTTGTAAAGTACAAATCAAAACAACTAACAGACTAACTTGGAAAATAAGATCAAGCGAATCATGCATACTTTAGAAGATGGAATCATGGGGCTCCGAGTGGTCCAGCGTGCTAAGCTCTGCCACTATAATCAGGCAATCACCAGTTTGAATCCTGTTCATGTAGCTTGCCATCAGCTACCAGAGCCCTAAGAGAGCACAATTGGCCTTGCTCTCTCTGGGGGGATAGATGGCGCTCTCTCCACACATCACTCCAAAGGGTGATGTCGATCAGCACAAGGCATCTGTGAGCTGATGTATCAGAACCGAGTCACTCCGCTTTCCTCCGAGCGAGCTGTGATGCTACTCTGTAATTCTGCAGCAGTCCAAAAAGAGGCGGTGGCTGACTTCACATTTATCCCTCCTGGTGTTGGGGCATCACTAGTGATAGGGGGAGTCCTAATGAGTGGGTTGGGTAATTGGCTGTGTAAACAGGGAGAAAAATGTGTGAAAATGTGTGCATGCCTGTTACGTAAAATGCATACATGTTGGCAGGTCTGATAATGCTGCTGCAGGCCAAGTGGAGTCGGATTTTGACACAACACTGATTCTTTTTCTTCTTCTATTGTTTATTTAATGACTATAGCCTGCCTCAACTTCCTGTAATTGGTCCGAAAGTCTGAAAATGCTTTGAAGGGAGTCAGATTCATGCTGGAAGACAGAATTAGGCACAGAAGATAATCAGCCTGAAGTATAGGGAGACCACATCCACTTGGGTGGTGGTGGTGATGTCAAGATGTAGGTTTAAGTCCTTTAGTGCGTTCACTAAAACCAAAAATAACTGGATCAAATCTTAGACATACAATGTGCCAAACACCTCAGCCTTGCTTCTGACTCTGGTCTGAACCTTCAAGTGTGAAAATGTAAAAACATGCTTAAAAGTATTTTTTTTTCTTTCCGTCTGCTTCTAGACTATATCCATCGTATTGGCCGAACGGGTCGTGCTGGAAAGAGTGGTGTTGCCATGACCTTCCTTACCAAAGAAGACTCGTCCGTGTTCTACGATTTGAAGCAGGCCATTCTGGAGAGCCCTGTTTCCACGTGTCCTCCAGAGCTCACCAACCACCCCGACGCCCAACACAAGCCTGGGACCATTCTCACCAAGAAGAGGAGAGAGGAGACCATTTTTGCCTAAGGGGACAAAATTTGGTCACAGTGGACACTGTCATTTATATCCACATCTCTCTTTCCATTTGATGCTCTGTATCTTCTGTACCTCCCATCAGATCATTCTTATTAGATCTTGGTTATATTTCGTACATGCCATCTTTATTTTGACGGCATAACTAGTAACCAGCATTGAGACTGTATGTTGTAATTTGTTGGGGAGATACCCTCACACACTGCTGTGGGTAGTAGTTTGGACTGAGGTTTTTTTTTCTATTCAGTTTATTGAATCATTTTTAAACATGGTAAAAAAAAAAAAAAGTGTACACAAGTTTGAGTCATTGAGTTATTTTGCGAGTCAGTTGAATCTGTTAAGATCATACACAGGTGTTAATGTTAACTGTTATTTCTGTAAATTAATAATAAATCATGTTTGCCTGAGTTTAAATCTCCTCTTTTTATTAATATAATGAAACAAATAAGCTGAAGTGTTGAATTGCAATGATATTCGGAAGGAAGATTAATGTTACCAGGAACAATAAATGATTAAAAATGTAGAATTATATATATATAAACATGATTTGTCTAAATACTGAGCTACATATACAAACGTAGTGTGTAAACTACACAGTGAGAGCTATAATACACAAATGGAGAAAAATTGGAACAGTTGAAAACCTTCCCAGGAATGTCCGACTGGTCAAAATTACCCCAAGAGTGCAGCAACGACTCATCCAAGAGGTCACAAAAGACCCCACAACAACATCCAAAGAACTGCAGGCCTCATTTTACTCTACTAAAGTCAGCGTTCATGACGCCACCATACAAAACAGACAGGGCAAAAATGGTCTGCTTTGCAGAGTGCCAAGATGTAAACCACTGCTTTGCTAAAAGAATTAAGGCTAAAGTCTTAATTTTGCCAGAAAACATTTTGATTCCCAAGACTTTCGGGAAAATACTCTGTGGACTGAGGAGAACGAAGTGTATGTCCCGCATTTTAGAAAAAAAATCCTGAAGGAGAATGTCCGGCCATTGGTTTGTGACCTCAAGCTAAAACAAACTTGGGTTCTGCAGCAGGACAATGATCCAAAACACACCAGCAAGTCCACCTCTGAATGGCTGAAGAAAAACAAAGTGAAGACCTGCAGTTCTTTGGATGTTGTGTGGTCTTTTAAATTTGGAGTGGCCTACAGTCAAAGTCCTAACCTGAATCTCAAAAACCCTCCAATGTGGTGGAATTACAACAATTTTGGAAAGAAGAATAGACCAAAATTCCTTCACAGCGCTGTGAAAGACTCACTGCAGTTGTTGCTGCTAAGGTTGCAGCAACCAGTTATTAGGTTTTGGTGGCAAACACACAGGGTCATGTAGGGTTAGATTTTTTTCCCCTTTAATAATAAACTATTAAAAATGTAGAATTATATATAACCAACAGTTGCCTAAAAACAGAGTTTAATATCATTGCTGTCCTATGAAAAACATTTTCTTCATTTTTGTCGATTTCTAGTTTACTACATATTTTGAACAAACTGTCCCTTACGCTGTGCCAAAATTTCTTGATGAACGGACCAATAGAAACTCTTCAAAATGATCTGAAATAAACTCTTTACATTGACTTCCATTGAAAATTTACGTTTTTTTCTCTATCCTGTAGAGTTGCTGTTTTGGATGTTTTTCATTGGACAGCGACGATATACAAAAGTAGTGTATAATCTACACAGTGAGCTATAATCCACAAATGGCAAAAACGTGGCATAGTGGTCTACCTTTCCAGGAATGTCTGGCTGACCAAAAATTACCCCAAGAGCACAGTGACGCTCATTCAAGAGGTCACAAGAGGTCACACCTTCACTTAAAAATTGCATTTTGTTTTTACTTGTGTTTGTTTGATGATCTGAAACATTTAAAAGTGGCAAACATGCACATATTAATAAATAAGAAATCGTGAAGGGGGCAAACAATTTTTCACAACACTGTAGTCAGATGTTACAGCGATAAGCCCTTTTGTAAATCCTGAAAGATTTCAGAATTCCTCACAACGTCAGACCTCTACCCACCAAGTTTCATAGCCCCAGTGAAAGTAAAAAAAATAATGAAGAGAAAACACACAACACTGCTGCCACAGCGATATTAAAAGTACATAAAATGTTATGTTTATTATAACTATCAGCATTTGTAAGGTTCATTTAAATAGAAAGCATTCTATACAGCATCAAGCAGAATTTTTTTTCTTTTTTTCTTTAGAAAGATGGGGCGAGAGGGCATGTCGACAGCGCCAGAAGACTTGTGTTGTAGTGTCTGTTGGGGTCATAGCTAGTGCATTTATTGCATTACAAAGCAGACATCAAAAAAGAAAATAAATAGTGCAATATAGATATATATTTATATATAGATCTTTTTTATATTTCAGTTTTTTCTCTACCTACACAGAAAAGGAAGTCTTGATGTTCTAAGGCGGTATCTTTCCACGTTTGTATTGCATACAGAATAGAAGAGAAAGAAAGAAATCAAATTATACCCATTGTAAAAGTTGTGCTTCTTATACTTAAAGTAAGAAAAATAAAACGTGTATCGTAGGTCCTGTACTGATGATATTAAAACTAGAAAATCAAAGCTGTGTGATGCTTAAATGTGGAAAATAAAGAAAAGAAAACTGGTGTGAGGGCTGGTGAAGGCTTAACTTGAACAGGACCACATCAGACATTCTGTAGAGTGTGTTTACATGCACTTCATGAACTGATTACTGCAGAATATCAGAGTTTATTATTAATCCGATCAACTTCTACAGCTTTTTACATGAACTTAGGTAAGATAGATTCCCTAATAATGGGAACAGTTGGACAATAATCTGATCTTTTTCTTTGCAATCAGCCAATAAACACACAGAATAAGACGTGACGTAAACTTTGCGTCACTCCAAAGATGTTTGGACGGCATCTTGATTGTACTGTGTTAAACTCTGCTTGCTAATTTTCAGTACCAGGTTCTGTTTTACACATGCACACACTGAGGAAGCCGACTTTATGGTTTACATACACTGAGAAATCTGATTAAAGAGCTTTATCAGATTCTGTAATCTGATTTTAGACCTAATTTTACTTAACCTTACAGAGTTAGCTGTTTATATTAATTATTTACCTGAATAATAAGATAATCTGCAGTAATCCGATTATGAACAGATTTTTGAGTGAATGTAAAACACACTAAGTGATCTTTTAATACTCATTAAATGATTGTTGTATCTTAACAGCTGCTGATATAAAGGAAAACATCATTTGCTTTATATCTTCCTCTTGTAAACACTGGTGGCTTTCAACCATTCCCAGTTCCAGCTGAAATATTATTAATATTATTATATTATATTATAATAATATTAATAATAGTATTATTTACTCTACTTACTCTATTTGTAATCACTGGGCATAATTTTTTTTCCCATTTAAAATAGTAAAAAGAAATAGTGAAAGTATTAAAGCTGATGAGATTTATAAGAAGCGATAAATTATACGGTTTGAACTTTTCGGGGAATCTTCCCCATCTTTCTGTGCTAAGTACAAAACAGATGTGTTAGAATGGTAATCTTACGTAAGAAGGAGAAGAAGAATCATTACATTACCAAAGTCGATCAGAAAGTGTAGAAACGAACGATCAGGTCTCATGCAACACTTGCATAGATTTTTTTTTTTTTTTTTTTCAGTCATGCTATGTTTTCTTTTTTTCCCAAAATACAGAACAATAGATAAAGATAGCAGTGAGACACAGAGAGTGCAAATAAAGATGCAGTACACTATAAAACAAAAATAATCAAATAAAAAAAAGTGTGACTACATTAAACAGTGAAGAACAATAAAGCACAGCACAGCTCAGCGCTGCGTAATGGAACACAGCCTGTGTGATCAGCTCATGATTATGATTGTGAGGACGATAATTCTGAGCACCATGACTGTAAGAGCACATAGGTCAATAAACTCCTCTGTGGTTGGTTATGAGGTGGTCAGTCCACATTCAGCTTAAAAATTAACGTGACAAAGACAAGAACAGGGGACTTTTATAGTATATAGTACATAGTCTTGTTTAATTGACTCCAAATTGAAATTAAGATGAAAGCGATTACTGTGTAAATATATACACAGAGACCACTTAATAAAAATTGAAAGCCTCTGGAAAATAATCAAGAGGAAGATGGATGATCCCAAGCCACCAAACCAAGCTGAACTGTTTGATTTTTTGCAGCAGGAGTGGCATTAAGTTATCCAAAAGCAGTGTGTAAGACTGGTGGAGGAGAACATGCCAAGATGCATGAAAACTGTGATTAAAAACCAGGGTTATTCCACCTAGTTTCCTTTACATTATTTGAGGTCTGAAAGCTCTGCATTTTTTTTTGTTATTTCAGCCATTTCTCATTTTCTGCAAATAAATGCTCTAAATGATAATATTTTTATTTGGAATTTGGCGGAAATGTTGTCTGCAGTTTATGGATTATTACAACAATGTTCATTTTACTCAAACATTTACCTAAAAAAAAGCAAAATCAGAGTAACTGATTCAGAAACTGAAGTGATCTCTTAATTTTTTCCAGAGCTGTATATCGTTTTGGTTAGATTGTTTAGGAACTGTGATAGAGCTATAGGGTCTGTATTAACCCTTTACACTCAGCACACAGTTTATTACTATTATAACCTGCATGACTTTAATAGGCCCTAACATAAAACCATGTGTCATGCCACAAAATCGGGTAAACTTAAATGGATTTTGAATGACTATCCATAGTTTCCTCAACTTCCAAACAAAATGTATTAATAAAAAGGATTCTGCAGAAATGGTACAATCAAAAATGCTTTGTACAATCAATGCAGAGACAGACGGCACAGCGGAAAACACTACACATAAATGTAGTGGTGTTAAGGCATGCAACAGTACATTCACGCTGTATGGTTGCCTGATTGACAAATATAATATAACACATAAAACACCCATTTATGAACAGAGTAAAAAAAACCTTCCTAAAATAAAAACACAATGCAGCCCTCTGCACTGCACTGATGAAGTATGGCGAGAGTGTACTGCAGCTTTATCTGACTTTAGACTGATTTACCATCCGTTTCACCTCATAGTACTTTCAGAGTGAGAGCAATTATCCGACTGTAAACATTGCAAACATCTCTTCCAAACTAGGTGCAGTCCTATAATAACTTTCTAAATAAAAAAAGACTTGCTAAAGAATTATACTCAATATCATACGCCCATTCAGTATATATACACTACTTGCGCATACGCAGATGCATTACCGTTATCCTGTTGCAGAATTGGAAAATAAAAAAACGAGAGTAGATTCTTCTACTCGAATATATAATATATATTCCGAAGTTTCCTTAAGGTCCTTTTCCAACCCTAATGTGCAAAGAGTCCTAAATAGTGATATCATAATCATGCAGTGTTAAAGAGACACACCCAGAAAAGTTAAGGCCAGCTGAAGTTGTCCTCTATTGGAGAAGGAGTAGCCTGAGCTGCTGCTACAGGTAAGTTTTGAGTTTAATTAAAGTTTAATTAAAGTCGATTCGCGTTGATTCGTGTTGATTTGAGTCGAGTCACAATAGTGAGAGACAATGGCTGCGTCCCAATTGCGTACTAATACTGCACTAATACTAACCACTGTTTGAGTGTATGTAATAGTGTAATGTAATTTACGTAATTGTGCAGTATAGATAAAAGTGTGATCCACAATGCATACTCAGAACTGGTCAGTTTTTGAATGTGTTCACAGAAAATGCGATTACCCCACAATGCAATAAGAAACAGAAAGGTAGAAGCTACTTACAGGGGATATGGTGGATAACAACGCAAGTGCAGTGACATAATGTACCAGTCAAAAATTTTGAACACACCTCATTCAATGTTTTTTATCTTTCCTACATTGTAAATGAATACTAAAGTGATACAGATTATGAAGGAACACATAAGGAATCATGTAGTAACTTAAAAGTGTTAAACAAGCCAAAATACTCTGTGAAGCACCCTGTCTGAGTTTCTGATAACTTTAAAGTTTTTTGAGGCTGGTAACTCTCTTTAAATTAACTTGCTCAATAGAGGTAACTCTTGCTCTTCCTTTCGTAGGGTGGTCCTGATGAGAGCCAGTTTCATCATAATGCTTTTTTGATGGTCTTTGCGACTGCACTTGAGAATACGTTCAAAATCCTTGAAATTTTTCATTTCTGAAAGTCATTTTTTGTCTTTAATTCTTGCCATAACAGGCTATTCACTGTATACCAACTTTACCTCTTCACAACTTTACAACTGATGCTCTCAAACACATTAAGAAACAAGAAATTCAAGTGATTAACTCTTGACAAGTTCAGCACAGCTGTTAACTGTTGTCATCTAAGCAAGAGCTGCTACTTTGAAGAATCTAAAATATAAAACATATTCTGGTGTGTTTAACACCTTATGGAATTATTTAGTAAAAAAAAAAAAGAAGTTTTTTTCATAGTTTGGATGACTTCAGTATTCATTTACAAAAGCAGAACAAAATAATGAAAAACTGTGAGTCCAAACTTCTGATTGGTACTGAATGTTAGCAAATTAACATTACGTCACTTTATGTTAAAATTGCAAACTAAATAATTTGTGTATTGTACGCAATTGGGACGCAGTCACTTCCTTTTTTAACCCTTTTCCCTTGTTTTCAGAGATTACGCATGCTGGTTTAATAACTGTCGGAATTATTAATGTAGCAGACGAAAGGCGAATCACCGTAACAAGTAGAAATTAGTGAAGCATAAGATGCTTTGTGTTTATTTCCAGGCCCACAGCAGCCTCACCTTTATGGGACTAGCGCTAGAGATATACTTGCTACGGGCATTACTGAAGGCCTCAACTCATCACAGCACTAACAACACAATGTATACGTGAATAACGTCTCCGATATCTGGCACCTTAATCTTAGTTCAGTAAACGCAGTACGCAACCACTAAATTAACAGCAAGTATATCTCAAGCCTTACGCCACATGTCCCAACACTCCCCCTCTGGAGGAGGAGGAAGAGGATGAGAGGAAGGAGGAAGATCAGACTGTCAGAGAGACGTCGCACTCTTCAGTAAAAGTGAACACGCCTGATTACTCAATATCAGATTACCTTACACTGCTCATATAATCCACTTTTAAAAAATAATCTCTGGTACTTTTCCACCCAATCTGCTGCATCTGTAGCATAAATGTATAATCAGTTTGTATGGACAGTTATGGATACTGTGTTTCAGGTTTGTCACTAAATAAAAAACTATTTAAACCAACTGAAACATATACGATTTTGGCTGCCCTCAAGTCATGTCAGAAATATCGTATGTAAAAGAAGAGTGGACTCAAACGCCACCACAAACTTATGGTTGTGAGCAGGAAAAAAAAGGTTTTACAAAGAATCCCAATAAAAAAAAAATAAAAAAAAACAATCTGATAGTCCATTTTAAATTGGTTATACAAAATAATTATTATTTAGAACAACACAGAAACACTTTAGTCTATATTTGTCGTGGTTTCCTCTTACCCAAATACCCAGCTTACAACTTTTGCTTAGTAGAACTTTCCCCGAACATTACAGTAATGCTTTTGATTGGTAAAACTGAACATTTTCTGAATGTTACAGTTAAAGTTCTTAGCATGTTCAATCCGTCAGGTTGTCTAAATGTTCTTAGAACTTCTTTATTTACTGTTTTTAAATTTTCTGGTACCTTTACTGCAATTGTCATCTTGTTTCAAGGTTTTGAATTTAGTTTTGTTAATTAATGTTAACTGTAATGTTTCCATAATGTTAGTACTCATCTAGCTTGGAAACTTCTGTGAGAATTGTTTTAATAACGTTGTGATGCAATTCATTATTATGTCATGTTATTAGATTTTTTTTTAAATATTATTTCTGTAGCCTTAAATGCTAATCTTCCTGAAACCTTCTCAAAACATAGCTAAACGTTCTTATAATGTCCTCTGTTAGCTGGGTATATGAATGCCACTGAGATTTCTACTGGACTTAAAATGCTCACCTAATGCTCTTTCTTTTTATTATCGACCCCTAGTGGTCAAAAGAATAAAAGACCTGTGTAACCTCTGTACAATTTAGACCAGTAATAGTTCAAATAAATGATAATAAATAAATACATTTTAGTAAATATATTGTTGAAATTGTCAAATATGTCAGCACTGCATGTGTAAAATTTAAAGATTTAAATTAAAAGTCAGTGAATGTCATTCAATTTGTGAAACTGCTTATGAATAATAAAAAAATACTGTAAACAGATTTGTTAGTTTTATATTGTAACTAAACATTATTTGTCTTACACAATATTTGATATTATTCAATATATTTACTTGAAACTGTCACCTCCAAAATGGGGATCAATGGAGATAAACAGCTAAAAACCAAAGTTAGAATTGTGGCTGTCTACTTGTCCAGGATAATATCTTAATTTTAGAAAGTAGAATAAAGCATTTTTATCAAAAAAAAAAAAAAAGTAAAGAAAACTTACCTGTAATTTTTAAATAACTTTAAAAAATACTATAAGGTGCTATAAGGCACCCTTAAAATGCTTTAACTGACCAAAAATAGTTTTTTACCAGTCAGGTATTAAGGAGCAGTAAAGCCACTCTGCTGAAGCACAGTGTTATACAGGAGTTTTAGTTTAATTACTCCAGCATTGAAACTGAAGCAGTATTAGCATTAGCCACTAACTGTGCTAAACGCTAGCTCCTTCACCAGACAGTAGCCTGCTGCTAACTTTGTTGGAGTAGTATTAGCATTTGCCGCTAAGCACTAGCTCTTTCTCTGTTCACAGGCGAGTATATCAACCTGTAGTCTGCATGTTTACCGCGTTAAAACAAGCTACGTGGGATGAACCGCTAGCTAATATCACCCTGGCTTACCGGAACACTCAGAGTTTTCTCAGTGTAGCTCTGTCAAGTGGCGCTAGTGGTTAGCTGCTAATGATAATGTTGCTGAATCCAGCCTTGGTGGAAATCTGGAAATCTAAGCTTACTGTACATAAACAGAAGTGCTTTATTCACCTAAAGAAACAGTTTTAGAAGAGAAATCTGTGCAGATTAACATCCAGCACTTGTTTGAATTTTTTAAGAATTACAGTTTTGTTTACTTAGATGAACTTTACTTTACTTAGTTACCCCAACACCTGCTGAATTAGAGGGAAAACATGGTGATACCCCTATTCCTTACTAGTGTTGCATTATGCGCCTTATGATCAGGTAAATATACAGTATGTCAGCAGTGCTGAAACATTTGATATAATTATGTTAAGAAAATTAACATAGTTTAATTACTGCTACAGTATATGTGTGTGTTTTGACCCAGTAACTACCATCCAGTCTAATCAACAGTGTGCTAAAGATGCAGCAGACAGAGATATGTTGTTTTACAGCGCTGTGGAACTCCTCTAACATTCCCTGACATTTTAAAAACTGCTTTAAAATAACATTTCCTCCCACAGAAATGATATGGAAAGTGGTGGGCTACATTCACTGCTTTAAAGAGTGTAGAGCGGACGACCCGATATTAAACACGCCCCTCCGTCCGACGTTCTGTACAGACCTCTGCATCAGGTGCAGATAAAACTGGCCTAGATACTGCCACATTCATACATTCATCACATGCTATTAGCATTGCAAATAAGGTGTCATAGAGCTCATAGCAAACGGGGAAGTGGGCGGGGCTAAGTGAGAGAAGAAAACAAATGCAGGAAGACAAAGTGAATTTGGAAGGAGGGTCATATGCAAATGACAGCATCCAGCTTGCTATCTGTCTCTATTAGAGAACGCTACCCTGTTTCAGTTCTGGCCCAGCACCCCCATTCCCCCCGATCCGTTTACTGTATCAGATTCATCATCAAACACATGGCCCACTTTTTCACTGCAGGGTGGTGGCTTCCAGTGGGAAGTTATACAAAGGGCGGTTCTCTAAGCACGGTTCTCTTGGCATGGTTCTCTTAGCACAGTTAGCTCCTCTAACCAAACTGTTACACTGTTTGGTTAGAGGAGGGCTTAATGATATAATAATAGCCTGTGCTAACCTCTCAGAAGTGATGCTGGAATGCTAAGAGCATTGTTGGACCAAGCATGTAGCCTGTAGCATGTAGTGCTAAAATCGCATTGGAACGATGTTTCAATGCCGACAGGGACGGGATGGGGCCCTATATCTGGCATATTAACATCACGATTGTGATGTTGGATAGGCCTGTACCTGGCATGCTAATGTTGCAGTCCCATATTGGACAAGGCCCCTTAGTCAGTGTGCTAATGCAACAGCAGTTGCAATTTCAAAAAGGCCTGTAGCCAGCATGCTACCACCACGGTAGCAATGTTGGATTAGGCCTGTTGCCAGCATTCTAATGTCTCTATAATGAACCATAATATCGATAAGGAAAAAAAACCCATGCTAACACAGTACTAGCTATGGTCGAGGTTGTTAGCCAGTGTAAAAATTAAACACACAACAAAAAAACTTAAAATTTAGCAAGTGAAATTATCTAATTTTAAGTCAATAAAACATATTTTTTTCTGATATGAATGTATGTCGTACTAAGCATTGTGTAAGATCAGTAAGAATATTTAGCTTATCATAGGAATAATGATCTTAAACACTGTTATAATTTTATCAGAATTTTATTAGAATTTAGAAGTAATTTGAACTCAAAATGAGCCCCAAAAGTCACCTGTCAATTTATTCGAAGACTTACTCAACTCATTTTAAGACTGTGAGTGCCTATTGTAAGAAATCTTACTAAGGAAAATTAGATTACGCCATTGGCAGATGCTTAAAATAAGCATATGTCTCCATTTAAACCATAGTTTGTCTGGTTTCTCCATTTCACATTTATTTAGAAGCATGATTTGGTTCACAAGTTAGAATGCTAACCTACTTACATTATTATGGGACACTGCTGTGTTGCCAAATCAGAACGAGAACGTGCACAAATGGAAAAAGAAACTGTGAATGGTCCAACTGGTCCAGATTGGACTGGGCAATACAGCACCGCTTTAGTAACCATTTGGCCCTGCAGTTGAAAAGGGGCCAAGTATTTTTTTGCGGGGGAAACACACGGTTTGCTACATCTTTAAATGATCACATAAAACAGTGACCCGTCATCTACATGTCTTGCATTCATACAGACTAGAGCTGGCTGGCCTAAAACCATCATCACCCCCACCCTCCCCACTCAAAAAGGTAAGATGCAACAAAATGCTACAGATTTTTCCACTACTTTATATTCCATGCTAAAAAGTGCTTCTCCTGACTCCCTGGTTTTGGATCCTTAGTTGTTCCAGGGCTGACATCACGCTAACCTGCATTGGTCTTGGTTTAAAAACGCTCAAATCGCTTCTTTTAGATGGACGTGAACTTGAGCCTATGAGAGGTGAGCTGCCTGGTAGTAACTGAACCACCATAGTGCAATATTCTGCAGTAATGATGCTGTTGATCTGAAGACTACAGAACCCACGTAACAAACCGTACACTGACAAACAGTGCTGCACTGAACTGACCTGATTTAGATGTGAAATATATATGTTTGAAGGGAACTTGGAGGAAAATGCCAAATCAGTCAAACCCAGCTCTGATACATCAGCCAGCAAGCAGAGAGCGCCACCTACCCACCAACAGAGAGCATGGTCAATTGTGCTCTCTCAGACTCAGGCTGCTGATGGCAAAGCAGCATGATCTGGGATTCGACTCATCAATCCTTGGATCATGGTGGTGGTGGTTTAAGTAATGCTGTTCACACTTAAATCAGACAAATTCAGTGCATTTATTTACACAGCGCATTGTTTTTCTGCAGCTTCACCACCTCTTCTCTCTCTACACGTCCCTCACACTCCTCTACTCATCCCTCCTTCTCTGATCTAGCCACTCTCCTCTCAGTAGTTATCTCGGGGCCATGCCCGCGGGCGCTGCCGGCTGCCGCGGTGGTTGTGGCCGTCCTGTGAGTCTCGCTGCTGCAGCAGCCGGTCCTGCGCCTCATGCCCGTTGGCGTTGTGGACGCCGCTGGGGTGGTTGCGGCCGGGCGGGTACATGTCCCGGTACGAGTGGGAGTGACAGGGGGGCTCATACTCTTCCTCTTCCTCCTCAGCATCCTCTTCCTCCTCCTCCTCCTCTTCCTCGTCATCCTCCGGAGGGTGCAGGGAGCGTGAGGCTCCGTGGTGGAGCGAGCGCGAGTCACTGGCCTCGTCTGACGGCATGAGGCTGTCCTGCTCCCCCTGCTCCTCCTCCTCCACACCTCCCGCACCCCCCACAGACAACAGCTGCTGGTTCTGGGACACAGAGAAAAAGAAAAGAGAGAGAGAGAGAGAGAGAGAGAGAGAGAGAGAGAAGGAGAAAGTAAGACTTCCAAAATGGAATCCAGGGCATCTCACAGAAGTTCTTTTTTCACGATTACAAAAAGAAAAATTAATTATTCCTAGACAGCGAGACCCAGATCCAGATAGAGGACCTGTAAATACACATGGGTCTGATGGATATATTGTCTGGTAAATACAATAAACTGATGTCTTTTTGAATATTTAATAAGACATGATGAGATGTTAAGAAAACTGTTTATTAACCTGTTTATGTTGGACTATTTAGTAGGTTTATGTGGTTTTGTACTGTACTATACTTCCGAATAACCTACACACAATCTCAACAAACTACGCCGCTTTTCCAGTGCAGGATCAAATGTTTACTAAGGTCCTGTCGAAATGTTAACAGAGCATCCTAACTAAATGCAAAATGGAGAACTATGTTTTCACGCCAGCTACTGAATCTGTCCAACATTGCTACAGCACCGTTAGCCCGGTGGCTATGGGCCTTGTTCAACATCGCTACTGCAGCGTTATACACCAGCTACGGGACTCGTCCCACATTACTACCGACCTCTTGCAACCTTGGTACTGCTGGTTATGGGCCTTTTCCAATATTTCTAGTGCAGCATTAGCATGCTGGCTATGGGCCATTTCCAATACTGCTACTGCAGCATTAGCACGCTGGCTACTGGCCCTGTTCAATGTTGTTACTGTGCCGTTAGCACACAGGCTATGTGTCTCGTCTAGTATCGTTAATGTAATATTATACACCAGCTATGAGCCTTATCTCACATTACTACTGACCTCATGCAACCTTGCTACTGCAGCGTTAGCACGCTGGGTTAGGGCCTTTTCCATCATCCCTATCACAGCTGTAGCACAACCCAGCAGTCCTGCCACTCCTGTTTATTTTTTATTTCTTCTTAGGTTTACCTGTTTTGAGATCAACTGTTCTGCAATAGGGTTTAACAACCCTCTGGGCTGGAGAGCTACTAGTCTGTAGCACTCCATCCCATTACACTTCATTTTCCAAAAGATTTCAAGATTTTTTTTGTAGTCCGCCACATAATGGCTTGAAAAAAAAATCTGGTCCGCAGCTAAACTTTAGCATTTTGGAGTAATGGGAGGTCAAACTTAGAATAAATACCCATTTGGTTTTGCATAAACCATATTTTAACATACTAAATTATTGGGGGGTTGAATTATTCTCTACAGTGGAAAAGATACCTACCAGTCAGGAGCTTAAATACACACAAACTATTTACAGACAAATGAAGTGAAAGGAAAACATATATAAGCAGGACAGCAAGTCATTAAGAGTGGAGAGCTCAGATCATTTAAAAACAATAGTCAACTGGACAAGCATTACTGGTGAAATCAGAGCAGCAGGTTTTATACTGGAGCAGGGGGTCATTAGCACCGGAGAGAGATGGAGGTTCAATTCACAAAACATACATCTGTCACCTCAGATACAGCCATCTTCCCCAAGAATACACCACTTTATCCCACAGGAAGAAAAACACAGAGCTGTATCTGCTTTGTGAATTATCTCATGGAGTTCCTGCAGAACTTGATGTGAAAAAACAGCGGCAGGGACGGAAGGTGAAGGGCTTCAGTCAAAGCAGCTTATTTAGGAATAGTGTATCGTTAAATAAAGGGTGCTATTTATACTGTTCTAATTATGGCTTATTTACATACGAGAAAACATTTAGCCTACTTCCTGTTTAGTACTACAGTGCTTTCGTAGCCTGCAAATACATTTTTAGATTTTTTTTCTTTATAATTTGCTGTTATAGCTCAGTGTGTCTGTGTCTGTACGTGCATTTTGTAAATGTATTTTTTTACTAAATAGTATATTTTTAGCTGTTATTAAAAGTGTTTTTGTAGTTTCTACCTACAGTATGTACATATCTGTGAGTACAGCTGTAGTTCAGTAGCTAGTTTAAAGGAATAACTCAACATTTGCCTTCAAATACAACATATTGGGGCTTTTACAGGACAAAGAACAAGACATAAATAATCCTGATACCGAACAAATCATAACATATAGTAAGGTAAAGAGTTTAGCTATATTGCAGCATTTCTGTTGCTTTCCTTAGCTAAAGGAGGCTAGTGCTATTAGCATATTAGACAAATTTAAATAGGTAGGAAAATATTCTGCCGAAAATGGGGAAAAAGCCATTAAAAAAGCATTCTGCCAACGTCAGAGAGCATCTGGCTCTTAAAGGTAATGTGAGGCATGTGACACACTGATTAATGAAGAGAATTAATTAAGATAATCAATACATGCCTTTTGCACATTACGAGCACATTTTTGGATAATGATACCAAATACACACTAACATATACTAAATTAAACTGCACAGTGCGCGGTTAATGGCTCACCTATAGAACACTAAAATAGAGCCCTAAATAATTTATATAAGTAATGACTCCTCATTAAGATTTACAGCGGTGCTTGAAAGTTTATAAACTCTATATTTTTTGCATTAATATGACTTAAAACGTCAGATTTTTACGTCCTAAAAAGTCCTAAAAGTAGATAATGAGAATCCAGTTAAACAAATGAGACTGAAATATTATACTTGGTTATTTATTTCCTGAGAGAAAATGTTCCATTATTATATATTCGTGAATAGCAAAAGTATGTGAACATTTGCTTTCAGTAACTGCAACTAAACATTTCCGGTAATGGGTGATGTTTAAGGTCATATTTATGCAGAAATATAGATATGTAATATCCAAAGTGTTTACAAACCTTCAAGCACTGTATTGTCTAAGACCACACAAGCTAACTGGCAGTTTCCACATACAGTCTGCAGCTCTGAGGTAAAGAGAAAATGCACTTCATAGCTCACTAAGCCACTACCAGTAATATATTTAGTCTGAATGAATATTAATATTTTAAAGATTTAAATAAATTACATTTAGGTTACATTACTGTGAAATAAAGCCTGGCTGTGACTTGGCTAAATCTTAGCTGCCTAGCACTAGCTAACTAGCGTGTTGACCCTATGGTGGTCAGTATGGATCCTCACAAAGGACAAAGGCAAAGATGCAGTCCTACAAGTAAACAAAGCATTTCCAATTAATACACAGTATTAATTAATTAACAAACGTTATCAGCCACCAATATTACGTTTTAAAGGAGATTCAGTTTAGTTATACAGCACCGAGACTGGAGCAGTATTAGCATTAGCCACTTCCTGCGCTAAGCGCTAGTTCATTCGCCGTTCAGACGTGAGACAATTGGATTGCAGTCTGCGTGTTTATCATGTTAAAACAATCTACGTGGGATAAACCACTAGCTGATATCGCCCAGACTTACCTAAATCTAAGCTTACTGTAAATAAACAGAAGTGCTTTACTCCCCAATATAAACAGTTTTCAGAAGATAAATCTGTTTAGATTAACATCCAGCGCGTATTCGACTTTTTTTTTTTTTTTTTTTTTTAAGAATTACAGTTTGTTTTTATTTACCTAAGCTTTACAGGTCTCACCACTCAGAGGCAAGTTCCTACCTAGTGTCGCATAATGCACCTTATATTCCAGTGCACCTTATTGTGAAAATGTTTGTTAGTAATTAGCTAGTTTTTTTATATCAAATTGAATGTTTCAAACATACAGTTTGTACAGTTGTTTCATTAATTTCATTTTAAAAGCATGCACATTCAAATCTAATTTGACCTAAAAAAAGAGTAAAGACAGATAAACGCCAATTTAACATCCATTCAATGACTGATTGCTCCAAAAATATTTTAAATTGTAGTTTTGTCATTGCTTTTCCTGTGAAGTGTAATACATTTAGACAATTTAATTATGTTGAAAAAAATGGCAAATATTCAACGATTGACCAAATGTTTCATTTTGTTTGTATCCCTACCAACGGCTAAATAATGATATTGGGCTAAAATTATTTGTCTGAAGACTTTAAGTGACTTTCACGACTATCATTCAAATACCATAATGCACATTCATATAAATAATGTTAAATAATCAAATAAATGTAAATAATGCTATCCCTGACTTAAATAGTCCCTGATGTCAATTTCTTTACCATATAATTGACAGCTGGGCAGGCTTTTAATATTACTTAGTCATTTATAATAACTATATGTAGCAAAAACAGCCTGTAACATTAGCACATCTAGATGTTTTGTATTTATTTTGTTGAAAATTAAAAATGGCCTCCCTGCCTGTTGGCACCTTTCTTCTAGTTGATTTTGTATTTGTATTAACGTGTACTAGTATGAAGTATGAACAAATTTTGGCAAGGAGCTCTGTTCTAAATGAGGAGATTACGTCACAAATCGTAGTTAGCTCAGCGCTAGTTGCGTGAGGTTAGTTAGTAAACTGGTGGATATTCTGCCGGCTCCCTCGCTGCTCTGGAATTTCAGGTTTAGGAGTGTACCCTCCAGCATCGCTATTTTAACATTTAAAACAAGACAATAAATAAAATTAATTTGACATCAAATGACTAAGAACAAAAGTATCATAAAATTAATAACCATTAATCCAGTATACATCCAAAACTGTTTCCTGCATTGCTGTGCTCTGCTATATAAGAGGAAACAACCTTTTCTAAAAATGTTGAACTATTCCTTTATTTTTATTGAGTGACACACATCAAAATAATCATATTCTACAGTAGGCTAAGTGTCTCCGTGTTATTATGAATGGAGCAGGCAATCATCATGCTTCTTTTAACACAGTAGTATATCAAAATCATATATTAAGCACATATGATTTTCAGTAGATTCCAGCCATGACTATTGATTTCGGGGGGTGGCAGGGGGGCGGGTTAGAGGGGTTTAGGGTGAAGGCGGTGCGGTGGGCTTTAGGAAGAATCAAGGTGTGGATTCTTTTAGCATTAGGTGTAGGGAGGAAAGTATGAAAGCTACCCTCCTACTCACCCTGCGATTGTTAGCGATCATTCAATTAATTCCTGTGTTTCTGAGAACTGCAAAAACGTTAGGCAGGGATGAGTGACAGACACAGACTGAGATACAGTTACAGGATGAGAACATTTGAAGGAAGCTTCTGTAGACAAGACAACACAGGGTGAATGATGAGAAAATGGAGTACAGCAAGAAAAAAAAAACTAAAAATATAAAATATAAACAATTTACAGCACCTGTTCACTTTAAAAAACATCAAACATGCTGAATCCAATACATATGAGTAACATCACTTCCACTAACAGCATACCAATACTTCATCATCTTACCTTTTTTCTTAAAGTTTATACTGTACAGTGGAATACACTGAAATTTATTAGATGTTTTAATATCTTCTAACCTTAAAGTCAGGCTTTCTACTGCTTTTAGTAGACTTGCTTTTGTGGTTTCTGATTCTATGACATACAGTTAGCTACAAAAATGGACCAAAGTACATTGATCTTAGCCTAAATTGAATTAGTAATTAATCTTTACTTCAAATCAATTTGAAGCATAATGTAGCAACAGTATTTTTTTTTTCACTAATTTTCTGTAACTAACCTTTCCCTCCTTTCTACACTGCTGTTCTACAGTTCTGAACAAGTGAAAGTGGATGAATGGGATTGAAAGCAGTGAAATATACCTGCAGGCTGGAGATGACTGAAGGCGGAGTCATCAGGTTTTGCTCCAATAGTGGGTTGAGAGGGGCGGTGCCCGGCAGGTGGGTGGCGCGCCAGTAGACCTCTAGGTATTCGGCTAGGTGCTCACAGGCATCCTCAAGTTGGTTCTCATCCAGAATTACATCAAACATCTCCTGATGGGGAGATAGGGTGGAGGAGAGATGACATGTGGGGGATGGAGTTAGAAGATATTATATTAAATATCTTATGATGGACGTCAGGTGACGAGAGATGGTTTTGAGCGACTGGTAGGAAAATGGCTCTATGGAACAACATGCAACACAGCTTTTGTCAGAACCGGGATTAGAACAGCAACAGTCTTAAAGCACTACAACTAGGGATGCAAATTATCGATTAATTCGTTAATCATTAGTTGATTGATCTTATCGATCGACTTTCGATTAATTGATAAGCGGCGTTTTTACCTGAATTTTAGTGTTTCAATAGGGCCTTTAAAAATACCAGCTAAATAGTTAAAACACTGAGCTCAAAAAGTATATATTATATTATGATAATTATATTGTATTATATTATATTATATATTCCTCAAGTAATTATGCATTAGGAAAAGAAAGCAGACTTTTTATGGTATAAGAAAATACATTCTTTAATTTAAAAAAAGAAATAAATTAAGGACTGGCTCAGTTTTTGCGTTTTTGTACCATTAGACATATAAAAAAAAAAAAAAAGAATAGAAGAAATTAAATAGAGAGCCAAACAGATTATTATTGAGCCTATAGATTATGAAGAAACTGCATCTAGGCTATTAATTAGGAAATCCTCAACAATCCTCAATGCAATGAGATCCTGAAACCCTGTACCGTCAACTGTCTTGATTGGCATCAAATCTCTCTTGATCATGCTGCATATCCTCTCTGTAATGTCCTCCGCCCTTCTCTCATCACACGCTCGCGCTCTCAGTGAAACTGTGACGGCGTTCAAATGATAACTGAGTGAGCTAGTGGAATTGTTGTATTTCAATACCGCATTACACAGAGAACATTTGACTTCTTTGCCTAAATTAACAATGTTGAAATGGTCCCACACCGCACTTATTTTCGCCCGCTTCATTTTGTTTTCAACCCTGGTCTCTCGCGAGTCGTGTTCACCTCTCGTTCTCACGCTCTGTTCAAGTTACTACAGTAGCGCCCTCTAGCGATTAATCGCGAGTAATACATTTTGTTCGAGCAACCTCTTGATCGACAATTAATCTAAAGTCGATTAATCATTTGCATCCCTAACTACAACCAAGACCAACACATCTACACATTCAGATGAAATGCTTACCATGTTTATCTTTAGAAACAGTAAAGGCTATTAGACTGTGTACTTACATACACATACACTATCATTTATTAAAAACTAGCATTTCCTGCTAGTATGTTATACACTGCATTTTATCTGCATTTTACCTAGGATAATATCTACATATAGTATAATTAGCGTAACTCTCAGCAGAATCTACAGTGGCTTGCAAAAGTATTCATACCCCTTGAACTTTTTCATATTTTATCACATTACAATCACAAACACCAATATATTTTATTGGAATTTAATGTTAAATATCGACATAAAGTGGTATACAGTTATGAAGTGGAAACAAAATTATGCATGATTCAAAACAATTCAATTTTTTTTACAAATAATAAACTGAAAAGTGTGCTGTGCAAAAGTATTCAGCCCCCTTTTCTCTGAGTGCAACCAATTGCATTCAGAAGTTGCCTGATGACTGCTAATGACTAAAAAAAAAAAAAAAGAGTCCACCAGTGTGTAATCTAATCTCAGTACAAATACAGCTGCTCAGTGACAGATGTTGGTTAAGAGAATATTGGAGAGTAAACAGCATCATGAAGAACACACCACACAGGTCAGGAATAAGGTTATGGAGAAGTTTAAAGCAGGCTCAAGCTATAAAAAGGTTTCCCAAGCTTTAAACATCTCACAGAGCACTGTTCAATCCATTATGGAAATGGAAAGAGAATGACACAACTGTAAACCTACCAAGACAAAGCCGTCCACCTAAACTGACAGTCCGAACAAGGAGAGCACTAATCAGAGATACAGCCAAAAAGGCCCATGGTGACTCTTGACGAAATGCAGAGATCCACAGCTCAGGTGGGGAAATCTGTCCACAGGACAACTATTAGTTGTGCACTGCGCACAATGTGGTCTTTATGGAAGAGTGGCAAGAAGAAAGCTATTGTTAAAAGAAAACCCCAAAAAGTCCTGTTTACAGTTTGCCAGAAGCCATGTTGGGGACACAAATAACATGTGGAACAAGGTGCTCTGGTCAGATGAGGCCAAAAGTGCAAAACGCTATGTGTGGCGGAGAACTAACACTGCACATCACTCTGAACACCATCCCCACTGTGAAACATGGTGGTGGCAGCATCATGCTCTGGGTCTGCTTTTCTTCAGCAGGGACAGGGAAGTTGGTCAGAGTTGATGGGGAGATGGATGGAGCTAAATACAGGGCAATCCTGGAAGAAAACCTGTTGGAGTCTGCAAAAGACTTGAGATTGCAGCAGAGGTTCACTTTCCAGCAGGACAATGACCCTAAACATAAAGCCAGGGCTACAGTGGAATAGTTTAAAACAAAATATATTAGAATGTTTTTGAACGGCCCAGTCAAATTCCAAACCTAGACCCAATCAAGAACATGTGGAAAGATCTGAAAACTGTTGTTCACAAACACTCTCTATCTAATCAGAATGAGCTTGAGTTGTTTTTTTCAGTCACAAGATGAGCAAATTTGGTGTAGACATACCCTAAAAGACTTGCAGCTGTAATTGCAGCAAAAGGTGGGTCCACAAAGTATTGACTCAGGTGGGCTGAATATTCTTCAGTTTTTTTATTTGTAAAAAATTTTTTGAATGATGCTTAATTTTCCTTCCACTTCACAACTGTATACCACATTGTGTTGGTCTTTCACATTAAATTCCAATTAAATGTATTAATGTGTGTGGTTGTAATGTGACAAAATACGGAAAAGTTTGAGGGGTATGAATACTTTTGCAAGCCACTGTAGGCCCATCACAATAATTCAATACGATAAATCGGCATGAGTAATGCAATACCAGACCAATGAATGCTTCAATAACTGCAACTTCATTCACACAGTGTGCAGTGACTGCAGTAGGTGGAGAAAAAAATTATATATTTCCCAAACTATGATTAGGTTTTGTTGTTTTTAAAAGGGTAGAAATGCTTTGTTTTGCTATTCTGTTATCGTTACCTCAGTGGCATTTAATGGTCTTAAAATTACAATATCGTTTATCGCTATCCATTCTGGAACAGATACAGTGGTATTAAAAAGTTGGAGCTCCCCTGATAGTTTTCATGATTTTCCTGTATAAATCATTAGTTGTGCGGCTCAGCAATTTCAGTTAAATATATCATATAGCAGATGAACACAGTGATATTTTAGAAGAGAAATTAAGTTTATAGGATTTATAGAAAGTGTGCGACAATTCTTTAAACAAAATTAGGCAGGTGCATCAATTTGGGCACCCCAACAGAAAAATGACATCAATATTTAGTAGATCTTCCTTGTGCAGAAATAACAGCCTCTAAACGCTTCCTATAGCTTCCAATGAGAGTCTGACTTCTGGTTAAAGGTATTTTGAATCATTCTTCTTTCATCTCCAGTTCAGTCAGGTTTGATGGTTTGTGATCATGAACAGCCCGCATTAAATCACACCACAGATTTAAAATAATATTCAGGTCTGGGGTCTGAGATGATCATTCCAGAATGTTGTACTTGTTCCTCTGCATGAATGCTTTAGTAGATTTTGAGCAGTATTTAGTGTTTAGGATCGTTGTCTTGTTGAAGTATCCAGCCGCTGCCCAACTTTAACTGAAATTGTTGATCCAAACAACCAATGATTTATAAAGAAAAAACATGAAAATGATCAGGGGTGCCCAAACTTTTTCTTACCACTGTATATAATCCGCAAATTCCTTATCGTGACAGGCCTAGTAGAATCTGAGATAAAGTCACAGTGAAAACTCACTGCATGTGCACTGAAAACATGTTTACTCACAGGTGGGCACTGAGACAGTTTATCTCCCGCCATCATCTGAACATTCAGGTGTTTGCTCTGGGATTTACCCCTCGACTTTATTAGCCTCTGTAAGACCTGCAGGAGGAAAAGGGGAAGTTTTCTTTAAGACACTGTCATTTAATTCACATAGTTTACAGTCAGTCTTCTGTCTTACTATTAATACAACCATAAAAAGTAATGTTAAATACGTTTCTCAGGCATTCTCAGGATTCATAATAGTTTTTTCCCCATATAAAGCAAAAAAAAAAGTCCAATAGCAGTGCAATATGGACCAGACAAGCTGCTTTTTTATTCTGACTTTATTACAGCACCTGTCAGACCTCTAATTCTTCTCTTCACAGCTGAAACTGAGACCTAGTCTAATATTAAACTCAGATAAAGGCGTTGCTACCATGTGGATCAGCCAGACGTGACTCTTACTGTACCAGTTTTCTGTCATTTGAAGGTGTACGAAATAGTACTCGTCACTCTCTGGCTTTATTTGTAATTTCTCTAAAGAAAAAACTTTTAATAATTACAGAGTTATTTGTTCTGTGTCTTTTTTAGTTATTATGATGAAAGTTGAGAATGAGTTGTGTGTAAGTGTGTAAATGCTGTAGTAGGGAGTGTAGTAACACAATCTGTTCCAATACTGCTGTTTTCTTTGCATTATTTGGGGTCTGAATGTTTTTGTCAGACATTCCTTTAAATGACAATCATTTTATTTTGAATTTGGGAAGAATGTTGTCCGTAGTTTATAGAATAAAACAACAATGTTTGTTTTTCTCAAACATTGTTTTATTCTATAAATGAAACTAAAATTGAAACTTAAGTGGCCTCTTAATTTGTTTCCAGACTTGTATATCTACAAAATGACCTACCTTTGGTGAGGAGACCTTGACGTACACAATGATTGGGGCTAGTGAGGTTTTGGCCAGTTGGGCTGGATGGTTGATGGTGTCAGCGTCCAGAACAACCAGCTGCAGAGTTTTCGCCAACTCAAATATCCTCTCGATCTCACTCTGTACCTCCGCTGAGCAGAACACGCACAAAACACACAACACCAAGAACACACAAAAACCCACAACACAGAACAAAGGGTCAGAGTGTGTGTTCAGTATGTGTCTACTGTCTGTGTGTGTGTGTGTGTGTGTATGTGTTTATTGTGTACATGTTGACTTCTTACCCAGACTGGAGCGAGTGTTGGATCTCTCCATGATGGGTCGTTTGTTGAGGACAGATCTTTTGGCGAGAGAGAGATCAGCAGTGACTCGCGTTATAGAAATCCTGTCAGACAGAGAGAAGCTCATCAATATTCGCTCATCACACAATCGCTATCAGCCCCTAAAGATGTTAGAGGGGAAGAGATTAAAATATACTGTTTCTTCACATACAAACTACATAAAGTAGATGTACTTAAAAAAAATATGCAAAAAAATGGTAAAATATGTTACAAATTAAAACACATTAAAAGGGTTGGATTGAGGGTGGGTTATGGGTTTCTTAAAGTTTTTAATTGCACATGTAGTGCTCTCTTCTACATCAGCATTTTACACTGGCTGTATTAGCAGCCTCTCTGTTGGACTTGCCAGTTCCTTCATGGTTGGGTGCTGGTGCCCGACTTCCCTGAATCAGTTTTTTCCTGCTATTTGAACTCACTAGTGTTTTACACAATTCTGCTAACCTCTCATGTTCCCTCTCTAGCTTTTTTCTAATGTATTGAGATACCCTGTTACTCCTATTCTTTCCTGGTTCTGTTTAGTCAGGCTCTGCACTACCCTGCTGCTGCCTGCGTTAAATCACAGGCACAGTGCAGCATTCCCCATTCCCTCATACCTCATCCCTCATACCTCGTCATAATTGAAAAAACTGGGACTATTCTAATGATGTCATCACACAGTGTTAAATAAAGTAAAACCAGGACTGGAAATTCAGAAGAAGCTCATGGTGCTTAGTCACACAAAAAGAATAAAAAAACTAATTGTTCCTGATAAACTCGACTCCTTTTACTCTGGAATATAATCCAGATGAGGATGGTTGATCACAAGCCATCAAACAAAGCTGAGCTGCTTGAATTTTTGCACCAGGAGTGGCATAAAGTTATTAAAAAGCAGTGTGTAAGACTGGTGGAGAAGAAACATGCTAAGATGCATAAAAACTGATTAAAAAACAGGGTTATTCCACCAAATATTGATTTCTGTACTCTTCTGCATACTTTATGAGTATGCATTTGTTTTCTTTGCATTATTTGACATCTGAAAGCTCTGCATCTTTTTTTATGTCGTCAGCCATTTCTCATTTGCATTTCTCATAAATGCTTTAAATTAAAATATATTTATGTGGAATTTGGGAGAAATGTTGTCTGTAGTTTATAGAATAAAACAACTATGTTCATTTTACTCAAACATATACCAATAAATATCAACATCAGAGAAACTGATTCAGAAACTGAAGTGGTCTCTTAATTTTTTACAGAGCTGTATATACACATACACAGTACTTGCCAAAAGTTTTAGAACTCCCCCATTTGTCCCTTTATTTTGCTATTTAATGAACTAAAAACTGAAAAGAAAAGTAATTTTAGTTAAAAAAGCAAACAATTCATTGGATAACAGCTTACCACTGGGAAATATAAATGGAAATAAATTAAAACGGATTTAAAAAAGACACATAATAACACTCACCTTCCTTCAAATCGGTGTTTGAGAAAGTCAAACAGAGCTTTCTGCATCATATCCGTCACCTGCGAGAGATAATGTTCACAATTAATCCAGAAAAGTAGACTTTTATCAGAAGAATGCAAGATCTGATGTTTAAGATCACTGCAGAAACTCACCTCGTAGCCCTTCAGCGACGGCCCGACCAAAACCACGGGCCTCATGGACGGAACCACGTCATACGGAGGAATGTGTTCAGCCTAGCAAGAGAAAAAGAGCTTAATAAAAAAGATCTGAATAAATCAAAAATAAAATATGATCCTCAAATTAAAACAATTAAAAAAGAAGGGATGTGATGAAAGGATGTCATTATTATCTAAAGAAAAACATGTATCTCCAAAATTATTGTTTTACAGGAGGAGGAAACAAATTTTTTCTTTTTTTTTAAATTAAAATATTTAATTTTAAGTAATTTTGGAGCATTTCTATTGCTCTATTAATTCTGACAATTTGACACAATATAAAGCTGCTAAAAATCGATATCGAAATAGAGATACATGTTTTTGTGCTATTATGACACAAAGTCCAGATTTAATACAGTGTTTGATACTTATGCTACAATCATACAGTCGGTAAAGTGTCCCAAATCTAATTTTCTCACCAAATCAGCTATCCAATAAAATCCGTTCACACTGTGAAACTGATGCTAAAGCTCTAAAGAGCAGTGCTTCATGTGAAGTTTCGGTTTCATCTTCTCCAGCATTACAGGAGCTATCAAGGAGTTCCAGTGTCTTCCAGCTGGTCTTATTATCTTTTTGCTCTTTATTGGAGTAACTGCATTATTATGCTATTATCATTCTATCAATTGATAAAACTGGTCTTAAATGACAATAACTTTGTGTACTGCAATTATTTCTGGGACAATATATCGTGCAGAGAAAATAAGTAAGTTAATGTGTGGCAAACATATTACCAGAAAATATTAGATTTAGACTATTTTTACCTTCTGTGTAAATGCAGCTTTAGATGTAAAGTCATTAAAAGTACTATAAACAGTGTACTTATAAAGTACACTGCTCTTCCATGTTTGTGAACATGGAAAATGGGATCATTATACACATATAATTCAGCTATTCCATGTATGAAGGAGCTGCATGAAGAAACCTACCTGTTTTTGCTTCTGTTTGGCTTTTTCAAAAATAAGAGAACACAAATCAGAAACCGCCTGCAGAAGAGTTTATTAATAAGCTGTATATCTGGGTTTGCTTGAGGTTTCAGATTTTTTGGCCAAACCCAGAAATGACCATCATGCACTGCCTGACAACCAGAGGAAAAAGAAAAGCAAGAAAAATAAAACAAAGAAGAACAAAACTCACTCAGAGTTTCAGCTTAACTAATATTAGCTCTCAGAGAAACTGCACCAGTAGCACTCAGCCCCTGCCAAGCAGTGCAGAGTCTGTGCCCGTCATACTCACTCTCACCTGCAGAGGGCGGTGCGGGTCTCCAGCCTCCGGACACCATGTCGCCCAGACTGGAGGAAGAGTTACCTCCACTTTTCCTGGGGAAAAAACAAAACAAAAACAGTTTTCAGTAATTCAAAATCTTTCTCTCTGGAACATTTTAGACTGTCAGAACCAAGCTTCATTCACTGAAGAGGATATTTAAAAAAACAAGAAGAAAAAAATTCTGACTTTTCTAATGTAAGAAAAAAGTAAAAAAGAAAAAAAGTTCAAAAATACAGTATTTTATTTTCCTTACCTTACTCTGATCTATGAAATCGGAGTATGCTATTTACAGACTACTGAAATAATTAGATACCTGCAGTAATCTGATTATGAATGTGCAGGAAAACAAGTCAAAGTGTTTTTTATTGTCATTTCAGCTATATACAGAGTACACAGTGAAACGAAACAACGTTCCTCCAGGGACCATGGTGCACATAAACACAGTGTAGACAGAACAATAGTGCAACAGTACAAAAGTGCAGACAGACAATACACCACAATACAGACAAAGAATAATAAATAACAAGACAGTGTGCAAATTATGCAGTGTGCAAAAAGTGTGCAAAAAAGACCAGTGAGGTAGTAATTACCTCTATTACACAGTGTGCAATAGAGTCCAGTGAGGTAGTAGGGTTTTTAGTGCTTTCCATTTTCTGGGGTAAGTGGGGTAAGAGTGTGTGTGCATGTACAGAAAAATCATCAGTTCAGTCTCTGCAGTTGAGGAGTCTGATGGCTTGGGGGTAGAAGCTGTTGCAGAATCTGGTCGTGCTGGACCGGATGCTGCGGTACCTTCTTCCCGAAGGCAGGAGGGAGAACAGTTTGTGTGAGGGATGGGTGGGGTCATTCACAATGCTGGTTGCTTTGCGGATGCTGCGGGTGGTGTAGATGTCCGTGATGGAGGGGAGAGAGACGCTGATGATCCTCTCAGCTGTCCTCACAATACGCTGGAGGGTCTTGCGGTCAGAGACGGTGCAGGTCCCAAACCAGGCAGTGATGCAGCTGCTCAGGATGCTCTCAATGGTCCCTCTATAGAAGAGTGTGAGGATGGGTGGAGGGAGACGGGCCTTTCTCAGCTTCCGGAGGAAGTAGAGACGCTGCTGGGCTTTCTTGGCTGTAGAGCTGGTGTTCAGGGTCCAGGTGAGGTTATCTGCTAAGTGGACACCAAGGAACTTGGTGCTCTTAACAATCTCCACAGAGGACCCGTCGATGTTGAGTGGAGAGTGGGTGTGTTGTGCTCTCCTGAAGTCAACAACCATTTCCTTTGTCTTGTCCACATTCAGGTGAAGGTTGTTGACTGTACACCAGTCTGTCAGCCGCTGCACCTCCTCTCTGTATGCTGACTCGTCGCCTATCTATAAAAGAATCACTTTTATATCTATAAAAGTCACTTTCATAAATCTATAAATATCACTTTCAGTATCTATGAAAGAACACTTTTTAAATTATAATTTTATTTATTAAAGGAAAAAAAACACATCCAAACCAATCTAATACTGTGTGAAAAAGAGTTTGACTTTGGAACTTGGTTGTTCTACCTCTTGGCAGCAACAACTGCAATCAAGCTTTACTGATAACTGACAATGAGTCTTTCACATTTCTGCGGAGTAATTTTGGCCCACTCGTCTTTACAGAATTGTTTTAATTCAGACACATTGGAGCATTTTTAGTTGCAGTGTTTTTTTTTTTTTTACCTTGGAACTCTCCCATAATGGAGACCATTTTCACCCAGTATCTTTCTTATTATTGAATCATTAACACTGACCTTAACTGAGGCTTATGAGACCTCCAGTTCTTTAAAAGTTGTTCTGGGTTCTTTAAGGACCTCCTGGATGAGTTGTTCATGCCCTTTTGGAATAATTTTGGTTGGCTGGCTACTCCTGGGAAGGTTAACCAGTGTTCCATGTTTTCTTTATTTGTAAATAATACTACTTATCGTGGTTCACTGGAGTCCCAAAGCTTTAAAATGACTTTGTAACCTTTTCCAGATTGACAGATATCAATGATTTTGTTAGATTGGGACATGATGTGTTGCTTTTTGGGATCTTTTATCTGCTTCATGTTGTCTGACAGGTTTTATTTAAGTGATTTCTTGATTCTACAGGTCTGACAGTAATCAGGTCTGGTTGTGATTATTAGTGAAATTGTGATTAATCACAGTTAGTTTTTGGAGGGTAAACTTTTTCAAAAAGAGCTTTTTTCCCTTAATAAATGAAATCACTGATTTAAAAAGTACTTTTTATATTTACTCAGGTTATATTAGTTTTATACTAACGTTTGTTTGACAATATAAAAAAAAAATAACTATGACAAAAAATTCAAACAAATAAAAGAAATCTGTAGGGGGGCAAATACCTTTTTACTGTATCTACACCAATGGGCATGGTGTTCTTGAAATACGTTGTGTTTAAGTACATTTCTGCCGTATTGCTATCTTCGCAACGCAAAACACAAGTGTGCCTCGGTTGAAAACATCATGGGAGTGAACATGCATACAAAAACACTTGTTACGTACACATGGACACTTCCAGATAGAGCCGCGTCCCTAAACTAGCAATCTGCCAAAGTCAAGGGAATTACAAGTGACACGCTGATTGGTTTTATGCACTTTACGCCCACAACACACCTATGATTAATTAAGAGCATTTTGAGCCACACAAGGTGTACTTTTCCTGTTGGTACAATAGCAAAGACACACTGACACACCCTAAAGCAAGTTGCACAGTTCAAAGTTGATGGCTCGCCTAAAAACATTAAAATAAGGCCCTCAGATTTTTAAATACACTGACATGCCAAAACTAATGGGACAGCACTATGTAAAGTGAATGTTTCTTAAGGGGGATGGCCTGAAAATATGGATGGGATATTTTGGGTATTTTTGAAGTTGTGCAGGCATTTTACATTCTTCAATCCACCTTATTATTTGTGTCATACACACATCCATATTCATTACAGGAGACTTCACACATACATCCCAGAAGTCAGTGCAGTGATCTTTTGCTTCTGTGGGGCATGGCAAAAGTCATGGGACACAATACTAGTTTCTATGGGTTTAATCTGTGTTTAGAAATACAGTGCTATTTAGCCACATACCTAAAGCTAAGATTGACCCGAGCGAACAGTCCATATTTTTGCTGGTGAACTTTTCTGTGGGAGTTTTCCAGCTTTCTGGGAAACGCTGCTTTGTAAAAAACACATCTGTTACTCAGTGACAGGAAACGAACCTAAACATGAGCTGAATGAAGGGCGATTAATAATTAATCAGGTAAACAGTGGGACTGACCTCTGCTTCTGCTCCTGCTTCAGTCTCATGGCCTCCAGACGCAGGGGGCTCGGGATGAAGCTGATGTCGGCCCCCTCTTTCACCAGTCTACCAATCCACCAGTCATTATTGTACTTCTGCAGCAGAACCAGAATCAGAACAATACTCTGGGTTAGCTACACCAGTGCTGGAGACAGGATGCTTTACGGGAGTATTGCAGTAACTGCTGCATCAGACACTGTGTTTATTTGGCTGACCAATATACCAATAAACCAATATGCAGCACCAGTAAAAAGTTTGGACACACCTTATTTAAAGTAAATAAATACTGAAGTCATCCTGACTATGAAGGAACACAGAAGGAATCATGTAGTAACTTTAAAGTGTTAAATAAACCAAAATACTCTCTGAAGCATTTAGGTGCTCTTGTCTGGGGTTCTGTTAACTTGCACTTTCTGAGGCTGTGGGAACCCTGATGAACTTATCCTGAGCAACAGAGGTAACTTTTGGTCTTCCTTTTCCTGGAGCAGTCCTGATGAGAGCCAGCATCATCAATTGATGGTCTTTGTGACTGCACTTGAGGATAATTTGAACGTTCCTAGTTCTTAGTTGAAAAGTTCTTGCCATATTCATTCGTTCGTATACCAACTCCACCTCTTCACAACTTTACAACTGATGCTCTCAAACACATTTTTGAGAATTAAGAGGCAAGAAATTCAAGTAAATTAACTCTTGAAAAGTTCAGCACAGCTGTTAACTAAAAGCCTGAATTCAAGGTGACTCTACCTCATAAAGCTGACTGAGAAAATCCAGCCAAGATGTGCAAAACTGTCATCTAAGGAAGAGTTGCCTATTTTGAAAAATCTAAAATATAAAACATATTGTGGTTCGTTTAACACTTTTTTGTTCACTAAATACTTTCAGAAGTTTTTTTCCATATGTTCACCTATGCAAAAAAAAAAAAAAAAAACACAGGCAATCCAACAAAGCATAATATACACTTTGGAGTGTTGACCTTCCACGTGTGCTATATAACACAACATAAAATAATCTAGACATTGTTAGCTCTTTATTTATATAGAGTTTTTTTTGCCAGTATGCAGTGTGCAGAGACCCAGTAATAATATAAACTCATAATATATTATAACTCAACTCACCTCTTTAATGTGCAGAAAATCTTTGGCTTCAAAGTTTATGGCAGCACCTTGAACTGGACAGTCTTCATCGAGAGCTCCACAGTAATTTACATTCGTCTTCACAGCAAAAGCCACAGGTTTCGACTGCAACACAAAGTGTAATTTAACATTTAACGTAAGCCATGCAGGTCAAGCTATTCTTCTCAGTTTTTTACAAATGTACAGAACCAGTCCTCCGGGTTTTCTATCTGACCGCTGCAGAAGAGGCAGGTACTGATTGGTTGACTACCCCGCTTGTCCCGCCTCTCCACCTTCACTAAAGTAGTAGTGATTGGATCTCTTTCTAACTGGTTCCTACCTTTCACAAAACTAAATCAGTTCTGATTGGATGTCGTCCCCGCCAAACATTTTCGTCTCGTTTTTATTTATTGACGAAAATGTGAGTTAATTTCTTCTCATTTTTTTTATGCTGTTTTTATTTAGTTATCGTCTCGTTTTAGTCTTGTAAAAAAGCTTTGTTGACGAAAACTAACGAAATGAACACTGTTTCAGAGAATAGTTTTAATCATATACTAATAGGTAATGAGAAAGAGTACTACCTTGGCTCTCTCGAGCTGTAGCTGGGCCTGGCGCTCGGCTTCACGCCGATACGCCTCGCGGTCCTCCTCCGCTGACAGGTCGGAATCCGAAGGTCTGCTCGTGTACGAATCGGCTGAACCCTGGTAACAACAACAGCAACACAAACACAGAAATGGTTCATAATTAGGAAAAAAAATACTTACAAGAGAAAAGGCTTTCAAACTACAGCCTGCAACTCAAAACAATCTAAACTATCAATTTATCAAAGTATCTGCAAGAGAAATATCGTTCAGAAGTATTGCAATATTATGTTTATGTAATGAGTCGGAGAGAGGAGATATTTGCTTCACATGTATCAGATGTATCACCCTCCTGTTGTTGGGGCATTACTAGTAATATAGGGAGAGTCCTAGTGAGTGGGTTAAAAATAAACAAATAAAAATAAATAATAATACAGTATCAATTTTTGATGAACTATTAGTTCATATGTTAAATGGTTAATTTATTGTTGTGTTTGAACCCCATCTACTAGACAGCATTGTTGTAAAATGTGATGCATATAATATTGTGTTTTTTATACCATTTTCATACCAGTTTTCCTCAAATCTGATTAAAAAAATTACAACATATCACTGTAAGTACTTCACAGTAGACATCCCTGATAAAAAGCCCTCTGTAACGTTTGTTAAGTATGATAAGTGTAGCACTGCTGGGGTACATTTGTTAGAAGAGTAGCACAGCTATGGTACATTTTTGATAAGAGTAGCAACACTGAGGTACATTTTTCATAAGTGTAGCACTGCTGAAGCAAATGTATAAAAAGAGTAGAACTGCTGAGGTACATTTGTGATAAGAGTATCACCTCTGAGGTAGATTTTTCATAAGCGTAGCACTGCTGAAGTAAATTTATGATAAGAGTAGAACTGCTGAGGTAAATGTATGACAGGAGTATTACTGCTGAAGTAAATGTATGATAAGGGTAGCAATGCTGAGGTAAATGTATGATTAGAATAGAACTGCTGAAGTAAATGTTTGAGAAGAATAGCACTGCTGAGGTACATCTTTGTAAGAGCAGCAGTGGTGAGGTAAATGTATGATAAGAGTAGCACTGCTAAGGTACATTTATCATAAAAGTAGCACTGATGAGATAAATGTATTATAAGAGTAGCACTGCTAAGGTACATTTGTGACAAGAATAGCAATGCTGAGGTACATTTGTGATAAGAGTAGCACTGCTGAAGTAAATTCATGTTAAGAGTAGCAGTGCTAAGGTAAATTCGTGGTAGGCGTAGCACTGCTGAGCTAAATGTATGATAAGCAGAGCACTCCTGAGCTAAATGTATGATAAGAATTGCACTGCTGAGGTAAATTTATGATAAGATTAGCACTACTAAGGTAAATTTGTGATAAGAGTAGAATTTGTGATGAGGTAAATCTATGATAAGAGTAGCACTGCTGAAGTAAATGTATGATAGGAATACCAGTGGTGAGGTTAATGTATGATTAGAACACCACTGCTGAGGTAAATGTATGATAGGAATAGCATTTGTGATAAATGTAGCACTAAAATGTGAAGAAAGTATCAAAGTTAATGTGAAAACCGTGTTCAGTTTTCAGCCAAATGTTTCTTTTTATTTGGTTTCAGCTTCCCTATGCATCTTTATGTAATTTAATTTCAATAGCAAAGCAAAACGAGAAGCATGCAAGGATTAACTGGTTATGAAACCAGGGAACACTGATCCCACAGCAGTGATGAGATTTATTCATAACCTCAGCAAATTAATCACAGCATCCAAGAAGCTTCAGATCCGGACCGACACCAACACACACCGTCAGTACATCACTGATACTAACGTAAATCACACACATTACATACATTTCACTCTACATCCTGGTCTTTACTGCTGTTCCTTACCTTTCCAGTGGTTTTCAACTGTGCTGTCCTCTCCTACATCACCCACAGCTTTAACATCACACACACACTGCAGCACACACACTAGCTCCTCCAATCAGAAGAACACAGTCCATCTCTGGCTGACTGCAGCTGTGCCCAGTCCATCACTACAGCTGAGCAGAACGTCTGCTGCAGTGAGCAAACAGCATCAGCACAGAGATCCAAAACCAGCACAGAGATCCAGAACCAGCACAAAGATCAGTACCAGCACAGAGATCCAGCACCTGCACTGTGCTCCAGCACACAGAGCAGAACCCTCGAGCTGGTCTACAGCCCCTCACACAGCAGGAAGGGGGAGAGGGAGAGACCGGGCACCCCAGGGGAGGGAGGGTACAGTATGTAACGCAGTTTTGGAGAGAGACAAAAGGCGGAGCTTAATATCTAGACCAAGAGAGATAATGTAAATTTAGACAAACACTGATCGTCTGCAGATACAGAACTGATGAACAATAAGCCTGCAACTAATGATTATTTTAGTAGTCGACTGATCTGATGATTATTTTTTCGATTAGTCAATGATTATTTTTGCCATGTTCTTCATCTTTAAAACCATAAAAACAACTGAACATGAGATTCAAAAGGCATTTAAATGTCTGGATTACTGCTAGGCGGTATGGCCAAAAATGCATATCACGGTATTTTTCAAGATTCTGATTATTATTTTTATTTTTTTTGCATGACTGGGCTTTAATATAGGTTTGTGAGTTACTGTACTGTTAGGAGTACATATAATATAAAACACTAAGGCTTTAAATAGAGGCTTTGATTAGTATAGGGTTTACTTTGTCCCACAAAATTAAACAATATATGAAGAAATCAGACTTTTTTAGCAGAAAAACAGCTGAAGAATATAAACACTAGAGCTTAAAAAGAGATACGCCAAAAACACAACTTCCTTTACAAAATATAAAAAATATTTTGAATAGTTCCATAAACACTATAAATGGGCATAAAATACTCAGTGTTTAAGTATTTCAAAGAGATATTTCTCAAAAAGCTCTATGGGCCCTTTTCACATTTCCGGGTTTGGAATGCGGAAGTAAAAAAATAGCAGGGTAAACAACGCGTGTAGAACGTATAGACGAAATGGAGCAGCATAGGAAATGCTACTGCAGCGAGCCTTTCTGCTCAAATAGCAAACGCAAACAACCAAACCTGAGTTTCCACGACTTTCCAAATGTCACACGTTTACGCGGTAAATAGATAAGAGCAATTAGGAGAGAGGAAAATGCCACATTTACGGTTCTGCGCGGCAGTACATATGCGTGTAGCCAGCACTTCAGGCCGGATGAGCTATATGTCAAAGCGGGAGGGAACAGAGCCAGGAATCAGTTTCACCACGATTCGCCTGGAATAATTTTTGGAGTCGATATGAAAACCGCCTGACACCCTACGAGAGGGCAAGTACTCGTCTCGGTTTGAACACTGAAGCTGCCATGGGACAGAGAGACGAGGAGGACCTGAAGCTATGCTAACCGAGCCAAGCACGATTACTGCCGTCCACCGTCTCCTGGTGAGTAATTTTACAACTCTTATATCCATTTACACAATAAATACACAAGCCAGCTACCTAAATATCCATTTGAATAATTAATAATTACCTGAGTAATAGTCTCAAGACAGGATACCTACCAAAATAACATTGGAGATACAATATATACTGAATAACCGTATAAACTTACAATTCATAACTGAATAAAGTAAAAAAATAATATGATATAATTATTTGGATAAAGTCTTAATATGCAATATTTACTTGAATAAAGTTTAAACTTACAATTAATACCTGAATAAAGTCTAAATATGCTATACTTATTTAAATAAAGTCTTAATATGCAATACTTACCTGAATAAAGTCTACACCTACAATTCGTACCTGAATAAAGTTTAAAATTGAAATACTTATTTGAAGTCTAACTTGCCTAAATAAAGGCTAAATATTCAATATTTACCTAAATAAAGGGTCAATTTGGCATGTTTACCTGAATTACTGACTTGTGTCCGAGATATCATTTGTTGTTTAAAAACTTTCCAAGCACAAGTATGGTTTATGTATTATACCAAAGAATACCAGTATTTGTTAGCTAAACATAGCACAGTAAAATATACCAGTTTACCTAATTAGTAATTGGTGTACAATATAGGTCAATTCAGAGTTTGACTTAAATTTTGTCAGATTATCTGTCAATATAAAACTAAGCTAATGTATTTTTTCCCCCCTTTTGTCGCAGGCAAAGTGGACGCTGCAGCTGCACGAATAAGGGAGCTGGAGCAAAAAGTGATTGAGCTGGAGAATTAAATAAAACAGCTTGCAGACCAACCTAGGCTTAACCATTTCTGCTCAACTAAAGAAGAGTTCCACTTTTTCCACACAATTTCCCTTGACTCAGTACAAAATTCTGTCTAAATATTTTAGCTTTAACTTACCATGTGAGCTTCATTTGTTTTTTGTATTTTTAGATTTTTTAAATTTGAGTGTTTTATAAATATAATAAATGAAATACATTTTAATCCTCTTGTCCCAGGTGCTTTGTATTTGTTTTATCTGTAGACAAAGTCATAGATGATTTGGTTACGACTGTATTCACTAGGGGCATACCATTGCAGGAAATACAATATTCTAAATATACAGTTTAAACAATATAGCTAGTTGTCAGAAATTATGCATTTTTTGAAGCACAACCAAAATGTTATGTTTACCCAAAATATCCTGATTTTTAAAGTTAATTAAAATGTAAAATAGTTCCATGACACCCAATACAAATAGATTGATTCAGTAAACAAAATGTCAATGAACTGAAATGTTTTCTTGCTTGTTGCTGGCTCTGCGCTACATAAAAAGACAATTCAAGCAAAGAATACAAGTTTATTTAGAAAATTCCATATTTCCACAAAAAACAAACTATAACAGAACATGCTGCTGGGAGAGAGACTGTTTTAAAGCCCATGGTGCTTTAATGGGCAATCTGATAAAGCAGAGCAATAGTATGATTGGAAAAGGCCTTCCCCGCAACACTTGCACGATGTCTTTATTACCTCCACAGGATCTGGGTGGTATGAAGTCACCTGTAATGCAAAGCACAGACATACTGTCAGCTCTGAGAAACATTTTTTAAACGGTACAAAAAGCACCAAATGTTCATATCTATATTTAAGCCATTCACAATTACTACTACATCTTTAACCTCTTGGCTGACCCTAAACAATCTACCTGAATAAGTTAACCTCCTAAAAACCAAGCAAAAATTTAATATGATGGACAAATTAACACTTGACCTTCACATTCTACAAGTGGTTGGTATATCTGCTTCACTACAGACGACTAACTTTGGCCACTGGCTTAACCTACCTAGTGGGAAGCTAGCAACACATAGAATCATCTTAGGCTTACCTGAACTGTTTCACCTACGTACAAGATAACTAGGGTTAAATGTGGTTTAATATTTTTTTTTTCTCCCTGTCGATTAACTTTCCTAAACCACCTGCACTGTGTTTGAAACTGTATATACAAGGGTAAAACAGTTCTGTCTTCTATCCAACTCAAAGCCTTAAATAAGCACATCAGATCCTGGGCAGTAGCTACAGTAATTGTTAAAACAGAAAAGAAAACATTAACTAAACAGCTACTTAGCATTACTTGACGTACTGTTGTCTATCTAAGTTAGCAAGCTCGCTAGTTAGCGGTAGCTAACCTAACTGAATTGGAAGCCTCGCTAACTTGTATAAAAATAACTACTTACCCTCAAAATTAAAGATGTATTCCTCGACAAAAAGCTTGTAATCCTTTTCAACCTTCAATATTTTCGCTACTGATACCTCATCTATAATCAGTGAGATGTCGGAGAAAGAAATCAATAGAAGTTTGTGCAGAGACAGCAGTGAACTCCATTCTAGCGCCGCTGTGTTTACCCTGCTAAACCAAACCGGAAACACGTCATCAAGCTCTGTGAAAAGGGCCCATTGCATGACGTTTCTGTTCCCCCCGTGGTATACCGGGGAGCACTATTCTGGATGTTGTTTAAACATGGAAAGCACTAATATTTAGTGAGTAAATATGTAACCTGTTGTGTTTGGGCACTTTTAGCTTCTGTCCCCAGCACGGTTACAAGACTGTTACAAATGAACAAATTGTCAATAATGAAATTTATAGCTGACAAATTTCAATAATCAACATTGCCGATTATATCGACCTATCGTTGCAGCCTTAATAAACAATATCATCAATATACTCTACAAATCAATAAGCAAAATGACAAATTCAGCTGTGATGTACCGAATGTAACATTACAGCGTTACCTACAGAATCACCTAATAATTTTCATCTTCACTGATGGTAAAATAACTCCTATAATTACTAACTACAGTAACTTTTAGTAATACGTAATCATGTGTAATGATAGCTGTGTTTTGTCTAGATGATTTAGACCAGTGTAAACCTGCTGTGGCCCTTTTTATTTATTTAGTTGGAATCCAGAATATTTCCAACAGTTTCAGTTTTTTGTCACATTTATCAATTGTACCTTATGCTATGTTATTTATTCAATGCTAAAAAATGAGCATTGAATGAGGTGTTTATTGTGGATTATATTATGGCTATGGCTGGAGCAGCATTAGCATAACCTGCTAACCACGCTAAGCACTTTCTCTTTTGGCATTCAGAGGCGAGTATATCGGCTAGCTCTCCTGGAGCAGCATTAGCATTACCCCCTAACCGTGCTTAGCGTTAGCTCTTTCGCTGTTCAGAGGTGAGTTTTACTGCCCTGAAGCTACTAAAAATAAGCTTACTATAAATAAACTGAAGCGCTTTACTCACCCAAATAAACAGATTTCAGGAGAGAAATCTGTGTAGATTAACATCCAGCACTTGTTTGACTTTAAAAGAAAACATTTTTTTTTTTACTACAGTTTTGTTTACTTAAAGGTCTCCTTCTGCTAAAATCCACTTTTTTAGTTCTTTTTGAAATATTATAGGAGTTGTAAATGCATGCTGCATATGAAACTGTTTCTCAGCCTCAATTTTCTGCAGTAGCTAAGAAAAGAAAATCCTCAGAAAAACGAACTGATCAGGAAAAGCACCGTGTCTACATCAGTCCGTGAGTTCATAGCACGTCTTGGCTCGGGACCGCCCACAGACAAAGCTGAAGCCAGGTTTCTTCAGCTAAAGAGCTTACAGCTCGGTTTACCAGCTAGTTAGCATTAGCTATCTTGTATAAGTAACTATAGGTTTAAATCGGATCTCCGGTTGATTCCATGTTTTACAGAGACCTTAAATATACACTAGGGAAGCATGGTTTGACAAGCAGCACATCTAAACAGAACACCAGTCAAAGTCTCACAGTGTGCCTTATAATACAGTGTGCCTTATAGTGTGAAAAATACAGTGCATGTTTTTATGTGTGCTCTGAGACAGAGATTATAAAGAAGGTTATGTAAATGAGCATAGTATTTGCGCCTGTTTTTACATTAACACTACAGTCTGCTGACCTCACCCCCCCAGCCGAGCGTGCAGCTGGCTGGAGCTGCTGTACAGTAGGTGTAGTCAGTACACTAACATTCATTAAGCAGCGTTCCACATTAATAAATGATCTGCTGCTCTGCGTATGCGTACAGTACCGCTCCACAGAGACCCCAGCAGGCCCGCTAATTGGGCAGCGGCTACTCTCCACCATCCATCATCCCCACTCCGATCCCTCAGAGAGCGTGCCTACAGTCATATATATGCCCGGGTCATGTGTACCAAATATATTTCCCACTAAATACTGTCGTCTCTCATGCATCAGGTATTTCTTTTCTTTATCTTTATTACCATTAACACAGATCTTTACACACTTAAGGTCGGGCTTCACTAATCATAAACAAAAAAAAACAGAAAACACATCCCTCTATAGCTTCTATCCATTCATACCTACATAATAGATCTACATGTATACACACACATTTGTCATACTTTCATTTAGCAGATTATCAAACTTCAAAATCAGACTAATATAACCTGGGTAAATATAAAAACTAAAAAACTTTAAACTAAAAGCTGAGTTTAAATGTTACTACTAACCACAACCAGGTCTGATTAAAATGAGACCTGTAGAATTAAGAAATCAATCTTAAATAGAACCTGTCTGATAACATGAAGCAGATAAAATATCTCAAAAAGCATCACATTATGCTCCGATCTAAAGAAATTCAAAAACAGATGAGAAAACAAAGTCATTGATCATCTAGCAGTCTGGAAAAGGTTACAAAGTAACCTCCAGTAGACCACAGTGAAAACTAATATTTACAAATGGAGAAAACATGGAACACTGGTGAACCTTCATAAGAGTAACCAGCCTAACAAAATTACTCCAAAAGGGCATGAACAACTTATCCAGGAGGTCACAAAAGAACCCAGAACAAAATTTAAAGAACTGCAGGTCTCACCTGCCTCGGTTAAGGTCAGTGTTAATGATTCAATATTAAAAAAGAGACAGGGCAAAAAGGGTATTTATGGGAGAGTTTAAGACAAAAAAACACTGCTGACCAAAAAGAATACAATAGTTTGTGTCCTGTTATATCTGGCGTAGAACTAACACATAATTTTATAAAAAAAAAAAAAAAAACATATATATATATATATATATATATATATATATATATATATATATATATATATATATATATATATATATATATAATTGAATTACTTTTTTAAACAAGACTAGATTGGTTTGTATAGTTTTTTCCTTTAAAAAAAATGTGATTTAAAATATTTCCTCAGGTTATCTTTGCCTGATATTAAAGTTTGTTTGATAATCTGAAAAATATCAGTATGACAAAAAAGCAAAAAAAAAAAAAAAAAAAAAAAGAAATCTGTAGGGGGGCAAATACTTTATCATGCCATTGTAAATTACCAGAGCAGTAAAGCCACTCTGCTGAAGTGCAGCATTATAGAGAAGTTTCAGTGAGGTATCTTCAGTACCGAGACAGGAGCAGTATTAGCATTAGCCACTAGCAGTTAAGCACTAGCCCTTTTGCAGTTCAGAGGTGAGTATATCGGACTGTAGCCTGATCGTGTGTAGCGTTAAAACAAGCTATGTGGGAAAAAACGCTAGCTAATATTGCCCTGGCTTACTGGAGTACACAGGGTTACTCAATATAAAGCTGTCGACTTGCATTAGCTGCTAACTGCTAGTGGATATCAGCTAATGCTAATGCTCCAGCCTTAGTGCTGAAGAAATTCAGGAATCCAAACGAACTGTAAATAAATGGAAGCGCTTTACTCACCGAAATAAACAGTTTTTAGGATAGAAGTCCTTTTTTATTACAGTTTTGTTTATTTAACTTAGCTTTACCTAACTTAATCTAGCCCACCACCACATTTTGTATAAAAATAGACCAGAAAATAGACATTTATTGATAGTGCGCCTTATAATCCGTTGCGTATTATAGTATGAAAAATACAGTATGTTACATTTTGTCTTGGATATTACATTTTTTTTTATTAATGCTGTCTATTTAAAACAAACGTATAAAATGGGTTTCTATATAAGGTGGTTCTCTTTCAGTGATGCAGGTATTTCTATAAATTAGAAGCATTGTTTAAGATGGATTACGCATACAGAAAAACAACACAGGCAATAATTGCTCCAGCCCAGTGCCGTCATTTACTTACAGAAGAACTTCAAATACACTACATATATAATTAGAGGAGTAACCAACATGAAAAAACAAGCAATTGTGAAGCTGAGAATTCTTTTCTATTTGATTCTATATTTGGCTATTTCTGTTTAGTTATTTATTTTTAATAAGTACCATGGATAATAGGAGACAGTAATAAACATTATGTTAGCTATATTGATGCATCAACTTCCTTACAAAAATTGCTGATCGTATCTAATATTATGAAGCCTGAAGTCCCTGGATGCCTCCACCCTGCCCCGATACAGCTGATAGCAGATGCCAGCCTTCTGCCACCACTTTCCTCCATCCGCAACAAGCCTCCACCCACACCCGTTCCCTCTGCAGCTCCAAATATAGCAGAACACCATCAACCCCCTCTACCTTACCTTACACACTCTCACACTCACACACACACGCATATATGTATATAATTTATCGTCTCCCTGTCTAAACTCAGCCTTAAACATGATGCGTTTCTTTGATTTTACCAAATTTAAAACCTCTGGAATATAATCAAGAGGAAGATGGGTAATCACAAGCCATCAAACCAAGCTGAACTGCTTAAATCTTTGCACCAGGAGTGGCATAAAGTTATCCAAAAGCAGTGTGTAAGACTGGTGGGGGAGAACATGCCAAGATGCATGAAAACTGTGATTAAAAACCAGGATTATTCCACCAAATATTGATTTCTGAATTCTTAAAACTTTATGAATATGAACTTGTTTTCTTTGCATTATTTGAGGTCTGAAAGCTCTGCATCTTTCTGTTATTTCAGCCATTTCTCATTTTCTGCCAATAAATGCTCTAAACGACAATATTTTTAGTTTATAGAATAAAACAACAATGTTAATTTTACTCAAACATTTACCTATAAATAGCTAAATCAGATAAACTGATTCAGAAACTGAAGTGGTCTCTTAATTCTTTTTCCAGAGCTGTATATTCTAACATGAGTAAACTCCTGAGTACCTGCAGTAGGGTAACAGTGTCGATAGTAGAGATGGGACCGATCTGATACAACATCGTAATCGGGGCGATATTGATGCAATCAGTGTATCGGATTTCGGGCGAGCGCAGCTGATCCACTTACCGATCCAGATTCCAGTCTGCAGCTTGAGTCAGTGTCCGAGGGGTGAACAGATTAACACCAGCAGTCTGTTCGCCTGGCTAGCACTGAACCAACAACTGCAGTCCAGTGTTGTAAAGGTATTAACTACAGACTGGAGTAAACTATAGTCCTAATCCACATATCCTATAAAACTACAGGATCTACAAACACTAACCAGCACAAATACACCTATCTGTTATATTTCTGTTCGGAAATACACTTAGCATTGCTAGTTAGACTTTAGCCATCTTTATTAACATCAGCAGTCCGTTAGCCTAGCTTGCATTGGGCCGACAGCTGCAATCCGGCATTGTGAATGTAATAAAAACCTCTGTAATTTTCTCAAGTGAAATAAAGCCTTAATCCACATTGAATATCAAACCACAGATCCTACCCACTCTAACCAGTTCTAAGAAATCAATCTTTTATTAAGTGATTAAACAGTGATTAATTCAGCTTTGAAACACAGGTAACGTCGCCGGTTAGCCTTTAGCCATTGCAGCTAATCCACTACGCTACGTGTCAAAATAAAAGTCTCCTGCACAACCAGTTCAAAACATTTGTCTATAGCCTGTATTTAATATTTAAAATATTTAATAATTATCTTTTTTCATATTTAATACAAATTATAATATTTAATTTGAAAGAAAAACATTGTGTGTTTGTATATAAATTGTGTCAAATAAATTACTTTGGAATGCATTTACATTAAATGCACTTGTGTATACTCTTCAAAGGGCTGTGTGGTCTGTTTCAGCCTCATTATGTAACCTTAATCATAGTACCAGTAATAATAAACTAAAAGGGCCCTTTTTTTTAAAAGAGCTATCGGCAGTTTTATATCAGAATCGGATCAGAGCTAAAAAAAAAATGGGTCGTTCCATCACTAATGTGGACAAGCATTGTCTTCATGGAATAGCATTGATCTCCACCAAGACAAAAGCAGGACTGAAGATTTTATATGATGGCAGCTTGGTTTCTATTACCAACAAATATTAGGTCATAGAGCTTTAGGAACCTCGACAACTCAAATCCAACAATTTCTTTTAGCTGCATCTATTTTTCTGAAGATGAGTGTGATTAAACAGATTTCTGTCTGTACGAGTTACTGTGTGTAATCGAGTGAATGTGACAGCCCCAGTTAGAGGATACTGTAAGTTGGAGGTAAAAGAAGTATGTGTATGTGTATGTGTGTGTGTGTGTGTGTGTGTGTTTGTGTGTGTGTTAGGTAGTGATATATTTGGCTCTGGAGATGAACCTCAGTCCTGATTCTGTCAGCTCTAAATAACAGCCTCAAACAAAGCAGCGCAGCACAGCACTGAGGGGAGGGGTGTGTGTGTGCGCGAGTGTGTGTGTGTGTGTGTGTGGAGAGAGACAGAGAACCTGAGAGAACAAGAGTGCAAATGCTTTAAGATGTTCTCAGCTTCAGCCTGCTCAAAACAAATATGATTTATATTAAATAAGATAATAGAGCCATCAAAAAAGGAAATATTAAATGACTTAAAATACCTAAAATAATTCACAGCTTCAGAAACAAATTTGGTTAGTTTATTCAGTAATCTGGATTATGATTAAAGTCAGGATTTAGAGTTAATACAAAGGCAATTACACCTGATTATTCAGTAAAGTTTGCCAGTAAATCAAAATCTACTTGTTGACTAGAAAAGCTAGACTCACACAAGCTGCTTTTATCACCCATTACTTCAAAGTGAAAGAGGCCATATTCTAGCAAACTATAGCAATTCTACAGTAATTCTATTAATTAATCATGGGTGTGTATTGGGCGTAATGTGAAATAAATCAATCAGAGTGCCAGTTGTCATTCTCTTTAAAAGCCAGAGGTGCTCTGACTGTGGCACCTTGGTATCTTACCAGCGCAGTGCTTTTGCGCGTCTCAGCAGAGGATACTAACCTGCTCATTCATGCCGTGAAGGTACGCCAGCAGGTAATTTGAGGCAACAGCAATGTTTCTTTCATGTGCTCCTTCATGGCTAAGATAGGATTGTGCGGCTGACTGTTGACGTTTGTCAGGTTCCCACTCACTTTGTCTACGCCACTACCACGTCAGTCTCGCAAGCTTGTAGTGTATACACAGTATTTAAGCCGAACGACGCGGCACATTATATTTAAAGTCCGCTAACTGCCCTGTACATTGTTTACTTCCGTTCAGAGGTGGAGCTAAGACATGATGCTGACAAAGTGGGCGGAGCTGGACGGCATGACGCTAACAAAGTGGGCGGAGTTAGACGTCCAGTGCGTCCAGCTCCGCCCACTTTGTTAGCGTCATGCCGTCCAGCTTCCTGCAGGCTGCAGTCCGTACCCTCTCAAAATAAAAATAAAAGCAGGAAAAATGAGCCGTGGATACAGTTGACTTTCAGGTGTGAAAGCACCCTTAAATCAACAGATTTGCCTTTCTGAATCTAAATTCAGATTTCACCTCAAAAGGTCAAAAAAAAAAAACATTGATAAAATAAAATAAATAAATTACACCATTAAGTATTTCAAACTCATCAAACTACAGGTAAATTTAATTTAAATATACAAAAACCTAAATTCTAAGTTTTTAGTCTCCGTAAAATATGTTCATATTGTGGCTTGATGTGTTAAAAAAAGCTGCAGCATAAAGTTTTAGGGTTTAAGTGTCACATTCTCTTCCTGTTCAGTGTCCTTCCTGTTTGTCTTCCTCCCCCATGTGCTTTCTTGTACATGGCTCTGTGTTTTTCTCCTTGTCTCCACCACTGTTTCTAGTGTTTCCATGTGTGTCATTTGTAACTCCAACTGTTTTTTTCTTTCCTGCTCTGTGTGTGACATGATGTTTATGTTACGCCTTATTCAGATAGTTTGTTGGCTGGTTGCAAAGTAAAAAATGAATTATTATCTGACTCATGTAAAATGGGAGTTTACCCATTATCTTATTACCCAAGTTCATGTAAATGCCTGAATCAGATTATGAAGAGTACATGAGATTTGACTGAGATTAGATTAAGAGTAGACTGAGATCAGACCGAGATTAGACTGAGATTAGATTTGTCTGATCTGTAAAGAGCTTTTAAAGTGTTGGAGTGTGGAGAGACGGGGCAAGGGAGGAGTGTAATGGAACATTAGACTGGCAGCATAGATACAGTAACAGAGAGGAACACACAGTGCCAGACACAGGTGTGAATTAAACAGTCTATTGGGCACACTGGGACACACACACACACACACACACACACACACTCGACAGAATAGATCTTAATATGGAACTAGAATCACTCACGGAACTCCGCTAGGGCGTTCCCCTCAGGTCACACCATCCCAAATGTATACAAACACACATGTCTCAGTCATTCCCAGTCCAGCTCAGAACTCCAGCTGCTGCACTATGTAACTCTGGTGAAGTGGTGCAGGATAACACTCTTCAGAACAGTGTCATATTAGTGTGAATGTGTAATATTACTCTATACCTACCTCACTTTGCATTCACAATGACAAGCAACGGGGGTGTAAGGATGCATCATGGCATAATGCATCGCGATGGAAAAATGTGCATCATTGGAACAGATGATTCCATGCTCTGTTACTATGAAATCTTGTGCAGTTGCATTGTTTGAACACTAAGTGTCAGAATTCCACTAGTGCAGGCCGGAGAACCAGTGGGCGTGAGCAAAGAGCGGAGGATATGTCAATAATTTTACACTGAAACCAATATATCACATATCAGTCTCTTTTTTTAGCCATTCAACAGCCAGAGTTAGCTGCCCATCATTTTTTGTTGCAGCCTCCTAAAAGAGTTTGGGCCTGAGGAGCTATGGTTCGTACCACGATTGTAGTGGGGTGGCCCCTCTTGCCATGACCCCCTCGCCTGGTGCTAAAAGAGGGGGGTACGAATGGCGGGTCCTCCAGGCTACAGTTCCTCTGTCTAGACAACCACCATATTAATACCATAGTGTATCTTTATAGCCCTAGAAGGCAACAAGTCGCTAACTTTGCCCCAAATGTGGTGGTATGAGGTGTTAGTGTGTGCAGTGCTGGTACAGTTAAACACAGCAGAAGTGATGCTGGAGTTTTTAAACACTGTATCCACTCACTATTCACTCTAATAGGCACTCCTACCAAGCTCAGACAGAAGCTCTTACTGTGTTGCTGCACAGTTAGTTATGTTAGTAATTTTCTAGTACTTCACCATTCCACCTACACCATCATTCCACCACCTAATTAATAGCACCTACACTGTGTTGGTCCTGTAGGGTCCTAATATCTGTGCATTTAATGTAAAATTACAACTAAACCATAAATCTCTTTGTCTCAAAATCATTCAGCCCTAACTCAAAACACCAGAACAGACCTTACTGTGGCAACAGAACAATGCGTAAAAATCCATTATCTCCAACATCCCAGCTCATAACACACACACACACACACACTCGTACACACACCTACAAGAGAAATACCTTACCTTGCTGAGAAGTGTAGCACTAGAATCAGACATGGAACAACACTAGCCTTTACTGCCCAGGTCATACTGCACACACACACGCTCTGCCCCTCCCTGTGTGTATAAGTGTGTGTATGAGAAGTGCTGGGGCTAAGTGATCTGTAATGATGTTATGGCTGTTTGTGAACTGTCAGAGCTGCCGTTTCCCATCCATTATTCATACGGCTGATTCCAGACCACTCTGCAGCGCTTCATGCTCCAGCACACCTCCCCCACCATCCTGCACAAATTCCACCAAAATACACTCCTGCGCTCTGTAATAAACACTACAGTACAGCAGGAGTGGGACAGTATATCAATATTACACTATATTGTATTGTTTTGGTTGTATTGTACTGTATCAATATGTGGTGTCAAATATTAATACTTTTTTTGAAACATAGGAACTCTAGTCTCTCAATTTTTAAGTAATTTTACTGTGTGTATCATGATCAATGTCAACAGCCAATAGGAGAGCTACTGGAAGATGCAACTATTTACAAACGATTTGTAAAAGAACACATTTTGCAGTTAATATGTCTTATATGGTTCTTACTTTAATATGTGCGGTATTTAAACACAGGTAGCACTTTTTTACACTACTTTGTCTTATTGTTATTTTTAATACTAACAATTTTAATAAATACACATTTTGCAAGAATTATGTTCTTTATTGCATTAATTCTATTTAAAACTAAGGCAAATGTACAGCAGTGAAACTCTAATTCTTTGCTGTACAAGGTTGTAGCAAAAAATATATAATAATAATCCTATTCAAAAGTATTAAGAAGAGTCTATGATTGATATACTGATATACACATTATTTGTAATTTAATATGTAATATGTATTGTATGTAAACTCCATCAGAAGCATGATGGAAAATAATATCAGAAAAAATCTAGGTGCAGTCTTGCAGTTAGTGATCCCCAGTCTTTACTAAATCTTTAGATGTGAGACGGGGTCAGACTTTAGTCTGTTAAGAGTCTTTTCAGAGTCGTGTAGTGTATGGACAGCATAAGGGCCTTTTTACAACTAGTCCAGACCAGAGGCCAACACCAAGGTGTGTGTCTTTGCTACATTGTGTATATTTGGTCCGGTCAGTTTTGGTTTCACACTAAAGAACGTTACTATCAGAGGCGGTTCTTCTTCATTAGGCAAACCTAGGCATTTGCCTAGGGCCTCGACCAAATCTGTCCTCCATAGGGGCCCCCAAATCTGACCATACCAGCTACAGTAAATACACCAAAAACAATGTTAACTTGTTACTTATGTAAAGTAAAGAAAAAACATATTTCTATGAAAAAACCAACAGAAATATCAGTAGAATAACGAATTATGTCTAAATACTAATTATCCAAACACACATACCCCCCTCTTTTGCTTGCATTGAACTAGTCAATAATATGATGACGTACCAATGTGCCACACGTAGGGTTGCAGCGGTAACCGGTTTCACGGTATACCATGGTATTAAAATGCACGGTTATCATACCGTGTGTGTTTGCTTATTACCGGTAAAACGCAAGCCAGCGGAGAAACTCACCCGCGCATGCGCAACTCTGCTCCGCTTCAGCTACTCAGCACACAGCGGTGAGAACGGCAGAAAGTGCATCAGACTAGAGCTTCATTAACAATTATTATTGTTAATGAAAACGAACCAAATAACGAAAACTGAAAGTGAAACTTAACTAACTTATTTATAAGCGCTATTTTCACTCCCGCAGTTCTACAGCGGGAGGTGTTGTGCTGATTCTGTCCGCGAAGCGGGAGTCGGATTGAGCAGGGAGTCGGATTCGGCACAACAGCGGCAGCGCGGCAGCACCTCGCGGCCCGCGGTGTTAGTTGTAAGCGCTCGCGCTAGCCGCAAAATACGACAGAAAACACTGAGAAACTGCAGAATTATGTATTGGACTAAAATGAGCACGAGGAGATAAAAGAGAACCTTTACCTGTGAGTAGCTCAACGCAAATCTCTCTCTCTCTCTGTGTCTCTCTCTCTCGCACGTGAACTTCTCCGCACTGTGTTTAGCTGTTCTTAAAAATCATTTTTTCATTAAATGATAGTTCTATGCTTCTATGTTAGTGTTAATTAACATAATTCTGATCATATTTCGCTCATTCAAACAGCCCGAAAACAGACTTGTAATCTTGTAATCAACAAGCTTGTAATCAATGTGGCCGTAAAGTCACAGCTAAAGGAGGAAATACATCAAACCTGTTCTCCCATCTTCGAAAACACCACCCCGCTGTGCAGCGGAAAGTATGTGTTCAGTTTATAATTTTAATCTGAACATAAATAAAAACCTCTTTGTAGTCGTGCACAACCCATGCGGTAAGCGCCCGCAAAAGCGCTGAGTTATCCGAAATTTGGGCACGCAGGTACAGGCGTGAAGTGCGTGCTACGATGGATTCACGTGTCCGTGTAAAGGTGCTCGCCGGACTGGATGTGAAAGACGCCATTCATTTACATGCGTTTATTTTCAAATTCTGACGTGCCTGTTTTTCATATGTTGAAGGTTTTAAGGTATGAAAGCCTTAAAATAGAAATCTCTATTGTGAGGATCATGTCAGAAATAAATCCCCTCTTTCTGCAGTATCTGGTTATATACCAACTTTGTTATATATATACACTCTTAATGCCCTTAAGAGTAGTGGAAAAACATGGTTTCCTTCACCTGATGGTGTAGTTTCTACAATAAATAGTTAATTGAACAAAAAAACTTTGTTGTAATTTCTTTAAGGGTCAGTTTAATAATATATGTAACAAACTGTGATACCGTGATAACCGTGATACCGCGGTATTTTCCGAGACGGTTATCATACCGTGAAAATCTCATACCGTTGCAACCCTAGCCACACGACGTGATTTCAAACCAAAACAGCGGGAAATGTACGAGACTAGAGTGAGAGCTGTCACAGTGAAAATGAAGCGGAGTTATGAAAGTGGTTCTGCTGAACGAAAGAAACGGGCAGAGAGCAAAAGAATCGCAGATGCACTGCCAAAATTCACCTCCTTTTTTACACCTCCTGGACCGATCAGTGTTTTTGGGGCAGATTCCGATCGCAGATCGTCTTTCACCACGATCGGCCGATCGCTGATACCGATATTGGGCGGGGCCAAATACCACATTAATGCCACACAGGTGCCAGACGAACCTGGTACAGATTCCCCTAATTACATCCAGGCCTAAGCAAACACTGGTAATTTACACTGATAGTAAATAAACAGAAGAGTGTTACTGACCACAATAAACGCTTTTAGGAGAGATATAAGTTCTGTGTAAATATTTATAAGACAATACCTGACAAAATCTGTTTTAATGACGTTAATAAACATCACTGTGACAGCGCTACTCACAGTCTCACCTCAGCAAAGGACGAGCACGTGAATCACTTATTTAACCAGCCTTTACTGATTTCTGCCCCCAATAACCCTTTCAATAACCTCCAATAGCCTTTAACACTCTATTGCATGTTGTTGCCATATGGCAACAAATTCTTTTTATGAGTATTTTCAATAGAGAATGACATAATATCCACCACTTTTCCCATTGTGTGTGAAAATGGGACTTTACTTTTGAAATATTTATCAGTTTGATGACGTCAGTTAATCAGGAAATCCTGTTTGCCAACCCTTTCCATGTGGATGCGCCACACTGTGAAGGTCACGTCAAAGTGGGAACCTATACATTGCTAGTTTTCAAACTTCAAGACATATTTTGATCATAAAAAAATTCGACATAAATCTGGGGTAAGTAAGCTTTCATTTTTTATCATTTAATCCAAATATAAAGTTATACTTTCTCTGTAAAAGGCAAAAATGAATTTGTTGCCATATGGCAACAACATGCATACAGTGACATTCATTCTATACATGTATCCTAATGGGCTCCCATTGAGTTACATAGGACAGGGCTATCCTGGCACTGTATTTGCAGATAGGTATATGATTTTAACTTGAAAACATATTTAATTTCTTAACATTATGCTATTTTCACATTTTCATATGATATATTAACAAATATATTAATTTCCTGATCAGAAAAAATATTTTTTGCAAATGGTTTGTTATGGAAAGTGATAGTTCAATATAGGCCTATATAAATGGCTTTTTAGAGTGTTATTATTGAAATTCATGGTAATGTATGAATACAACTAAATGTGTTTTATTGTAAATAAATTATACTACACATTTTATTAATATAATGTTACAATTGTTTAGAATTCCCTTCAATAAGAGCATGTTTTTGAAAGAAAAACAGATTTTAAGGCATGTTCACCGAACCGCGTTGTTGCCATATGGCAACAAATTACCAAGTACCCCCCCCCCCCCCCCCCCCAATTTTTTTTTTTATGATTTTTGTTTTAATTTGAATTATTTAACCAATTTGAAGTCACAAAAACACAATTAAAAAATATATGATGTTTAAAAAGTTGTTCATGCAATAGAGGGTTAATAGTCTTCAGTAGCCTTCAACAGTCTAACCTTGCTGCTGTGGTTTGTCCACTAAACTCTGTAGTTATAAACATCATGAGGTTAGCAGCGCGCTAACTGACCTGTTTATAATGTAATCCCAGCAGTGACTCCGTGACGGCTGCTCTAAACTGCTGCTGTTAGCTGCTTGGGCTGAAAGATGAACTGTAGAGAGCTGTATTATCCGGTTAGTGGGGTTAAAACCTTTATTTTCTACACAGATAATCTAAAAAACGCTCCAGACTGACTCAGCTGAGCTCTGTAGCCCGTGGGCTGGGCTGTAGCTCTGACTAGTGGTTGGATGAGGAACTGCAGCTTCTCTAAGCGAGCAGTTTCACCGGTTTCACCAGTTTTATCCACACACAGCTCTGATAAACTGCTTAACCCTAAACTCCTGAATCAGATCGGCTAAAATCAGAAGAATCTGCCGATCGCAGATACCGTATTTTGGCTGAAAATCGTCTGATACCGATACACTGCCGATCGATCCATCTCTAGTTATTTGGTTTATGTGTGTGTTTTAAGAATGAGGGCCCCTTGTTTATATTTTGCCTAGGGTCTCAAAAATGGCTAGATCCGCCCCTGGTTACTACATCCTGTTCTCATCAGCTATATGGGCTGCGTCTCTTTATACTTCATAGTAATAGATTTGTTAATTTTGTTGATTTGTTGAATGTTAATTATATAGAGTTTTTAGTAGAATGAGTGTAAAATGTATGCTCAGATTCCATTTATAAATAAGGGTTAATCTACTGTTACAGTAAATAAATGAATTCCCAGTCTAAGCATTTATCCATAATGCTGCATGATGCACCTGCACACCAAGAGGAGTGGGGTTTCAGCATTACGTCAGTCCTTTTTTCCTTTGGTTTGTTTAAACCTTCTTGTAATTGGTGCAAAAATCCAAACTATCTTAAAAAGTGGTTCATGGTTCAGTAAATCTGGAAAAAGACCACCTCTTTTGATCAGACCAAACCCTGGTGCTTTGGTCTGTCCCGTTCTGTAAGGCCACTTTCACACCTGCTTCTTTGGTTTGGATCAAAGCAAATTAGGGAAATCAATTAGGCACTAATGTTCAAATTAAATAAAATAATTTAATTAAGATATATATGTAATGCCATCTAGTGGCCTTTTTTTGGTAGCAGCAGTGTGCACTATTAGAACAGCAATGTGCAACATATCAAAAATAAATAATAAAAAATACAGGAACAGTCATTTACAAAATAATAGAACAATTAGAGCCTTAACAAACTGAATTCTATCCTACTATAACAGTTAAACATGAAAAATAAGACTCGGTCCCTGAGAATGACAAGTTTTTTTCTTTAACAAAGATATATTATTAACTTTATCTGAGAGAAAGATGCTACTTAGGGTACCAAAACTATTAACATATTTGAGGCTAGACAAAACAACTGTTATTTTTATATTTTCAATTTTTTCTTTAAGGAGGTGAGAATGTCCACATTCTCTAGAGAAAGGGCTGATCTTTGAGCAGTCACAATGTCCGTGGCGTCGGCTACAGTGTGCTGCGCCATTTGCGTAGCGCGCACGCTTGCGTAGCTTAGAGAGAGGGATCGTCGATCATCTTTTTGACTTTGGCCCTCGAGACCATGACATAATTTTGATCGATTTCGATAAAAATCTACTGTTTACAACCCGTAGCATAACCAAATCACCGCTATCTTTAGGTAAAGGTAAAAGTTGGCAGCCCCTGGATATTATGTCACGCTACGGGTTGTAAACCCGTTTTTAATGTGCTTCTTGTGCACTTGTGGCTCTCTGGTTTCGAGCTACTTTGATCCTGGATAACATAAAAATCGAATTTCGACTGATATTGTCAATATTAACTGAGCTACACATACAGAAGTACTGTGTCACATTTATACAATACATTGAATCACTGAAGCACTAGTAGGGACTAGTTGTGGCATTGTTTCAGCTTTGCTTCTTGTATACTAATTGTAAACAATTATATTCATAAATAAACAATAAACATAGAGACACTACAGTTTAAATAAAAATGAAATAAAGCACGAATATGATCTTAACCAGAAGCAAAGTACACCAGTCAGTCTCCTCAACCAGTAGCAAAGCCAGAGTAAGCATATATATATATATATATATATATATATATATATATATATATATATATATATATATATATACACACTAAGACAGAGTTACAAAGATCAGATCAGATATGTGGAGATGTACTCACCCTTTTTGTGCTGGTTCTCCTCAGCAGTCCTCTACACACTCCACACACACACGCATCACCAACACTCTCTGTAAACTACCACTTTACCCCGCCCCCTAATATACACACACCTCACCTGCCTCAGCACAGCATCACTCACCCCTCCTGGGAACCAGGTGTGTGTGTGTGTGTGCGCCTGAGCATGGCGTGCAGTTGTGTTAAAGATGATTTATCTGACTAGACTAGCAAAAAATCTAGATCACATGACAACTACAGACCTCTGGTGTCAACATGGCAATTTTACATTAATAATATTGCTGTTTCTATATCCAAATTATGACTTTCGTTACAATACTTGCCTAGATATCTCAATACCGATACTGAAACTATACCACAGCAAAAAAACAGAAACACCAGAAATTAATGGAATAATAGAATATTGAACATGAAACTAATTTTTAGTTTTGTTTGTTAATAACAAAAGAAAAAAAAATACACTGTGATGATGGTTATTTTGGTTATTTTTCGTTCTATAAGGCAGACTTAAAATGCTTTAATTTTCCCAAAAATGCTCAGTGCGCCTTGAATTTGAATTGAATTAATTTTATTAGTCAGGTTGTAAGAAGCAGTAAAGCCACTACATTGAAGTACAGTGTTATGAAGAAGTTTCAGTTTAGTTCTCCAGCACCGGGGCTGGAGCTGTATTAGCATTAGCCGCTAACTTCCCTAAGCGCTAGCTCTTTTGCTGTTCAGAGATGAGCATTATCGGGCTTCAGCCTGCTGCTAACCCCGGTTAGCACTGCCGGAGCAGCATTTGCCACAAACCATGCTAAACGCTAGCTCTTTCGCTGTTCAAAGGTGAGTATTATATGCCTGTAGCCTGCGTGATTACCATGTTAAAACAAGCTACTTGGGACGAAACGCTAGCTATTATCGTCCTGGCTTACCAGAACACGCAGGGTTCCTCAGTGTAGCTCTGTCAAGCGGCATTAGACGCTAACCAGAAAACCAGAAATTACTTTAAAAGAAAAAAAGTTTTCTTTTTTACAGTTTTGTTTACTTAGCTTAGCTTAATGTAACTTAGTTAACCTTAGTTAACCTGCTGAATTAAAAGTTCCTTATAGTGTCTCTTAAAATTTGCCTTATAATCCAGCGCACCTTATGTATAAAAAAAGACCAGAAAATCGCCATTTATTGATAGTGCGCCTTATATGATGGATTAAACAGTGACCCAACACTTCATGATTAATTTGTACTTTGTGTTTGTCTAGACCATTAAACCCTGGAAAATTACATTAAAAATTGTGATTGTTGGGTGAAAAAGTTACTTTTCGAGGCACTATAAACCTTGTGTTTTCCAACACAACGTTCCGCACTATAAATGATACAAGCATGGCACCTCAGTCTGCTGTAAAAGAACCAGTCAACCATGTGATCTGGTCCATATTGAAGACAGTACTGCATCACTTGCACTGATATTCTGTTTGGCATAAAATACATGTTATTCTTTCCACAAGCTGCAGCAGCATCTGCTCGCCGGGACCTAAAAACACGGCCACAGTCTCAACACACCAGCAGCTTGTTATGCAGCACATGCTCAGCTAGTTGTTGTAGATTTAATAATTCACATGCTAGATGCTTCTGTTTGGCTCGCTGTCTCACACCACACAGTGTCCTTAAATGCTCTGAAGTGCGGCTGGCACAGGAAGCGTGAGGAGCCTGGTCAGACAGACAGATTCAATAATATTCAGGGTCTGCTGCTTTTACTTTTCATGTAATATATCATTTTTGCAGAATGTAACTCTTCAGGAATCTGATTCAGTCTCCTTACCTCAAATATCCCTATCTATAAATATCACAATTATGAATTCACCAATCCAATATTAATGATACTAACACAATTAGCTGGATAAGGTATCAAATAATTAGGCTGATTTATTGGACTAATCTATTACTTAATGGGGCAACAGTACATGACAGACATGAAAGACTTAGAGCATAACCAGCGAGACTTACTGTAAAATATCCAAACAGCACAGAGTCATCAATTCCCTCATCAACCATCAGCGAGTAATCCAGACCAGAAAAACAGTTAGCATTACAGCTAACACAGTCCAAGCCTGCTGAGTTTGGCTGTTAGAATTTTGGTGAACCATACTCTAAGCTTTACAAGTCAATATCAGTGTAATTGACAGACATGATACATAAAACATAATATAAACAGCCAGGCTCGCCCTATCTAACAAATTTGGTGCTCTTCGGCCTTAGATTATTAATTCCAGTGATTAAATCCCAGATCAAATCACATATCAGCCATCCAGGGTGTGTACACTACACCAGTCTGTAGCTGTAACTGAGTGTTGTGGGTGATCAGCTTCAGCATGGTCACTCTGGAGGAGCTGCAGAGATCCACAGCTCAGGGAAAAGAATCTACTAGTTGGGTATAACGACTGTTTGCAGACATAGCAACCATGTGGAAGACGTTGCTCTGTTCGGGTGAGAGTAGACGGGAATATGGATGGAGCTAAGTAAACAGTATTTCTGGAGGAAAACCTGTTGGAGGCTGCAAAAGACTCGAAACTGGAAAATTGCTGTTTACAGATGCTTTCCAGCTAGCTGAGCTTGAGCTATTCTGCAAAAAGAATGAGCAAAAAATTTCAGCCTCTAGATGTAAAAACAAAAGGGGGCTGATGCTGTAAATATGATACCTAATGTTAGTAGAATGTGTGTAGAAACGCAATGTAAAGTAGTTTTTCGTATAGACCTCGTTACAGTAGCCCGTGAAGCAGATAGCAGTCGAAGCTGCAGATCCAGCAGAATATTCATATAAAAGTTGGACGCTACGGTTCCTCCTGCAGAGATGAGTCATGATCCACCCAGACAAGCCCACCTGAGTCTGAGACACGGTTCTCCGAAAATCAGCTTTGAACAAAGCCAGCTCCACAAAACAGCTGGATCTGATTTAAATTCTTCCCATCTGTGACAAGATATGCTAACCAGGACTTAAACACATCATGCTAACTGTGCAGCTTTTTATCCAGAAGAGTTTGCCAATAATCCGATCAACACATCTACATGAACTTTGGTAATTAGATCATAATCAGATTTGTGCTTTGCAACAGCAACACTGCATTAGTAACACATTGGTTCGCAAAATAAATATACATCAGCTAGATTATTTAAATTCTTAATTTTCAGCCTTGCTCTAAATGTTAAATGTTGCTTGTTTATTTCTGATAACAGGGTCTGTTTTCTTGATGCACAGCATAAGAAATTCAAGGACACTCCAGTTAAGAGTTTACATGCACTGAGAAATCTGATTACTGAGCTTAATTAGATTTTTGAATACGACATGAATGACATTTACTGTATAAGTAAAACTTCTATAAATGTATTTACATTGAATATTTACAAAACATTTTCTGTTAAAATGCCAAAATATCATGTGGTACAACCCAATATACCAGCAACTGTAATCAATTATGTGGCTGAAATGTTAAGTGCTGATACAATCTGTTTGTACAACAAACGTGTTTTTTTTATTTACAGGAAAAATAAGTCTTAAGTAGGGATGTGCCATATTGTATCGTACACAATAATATCGCCAAAAAAACTTACTTGTATTTGTTTGTTTGCAGTTTATGCACATGCAATAAATATGCTGAACTTTGAATTTTGCAGAATTTTGTTGTTGCATTACTTAATTTTTGTTACATTTTTTATTTTGTTTCACTAATATTAATTTATACAATTTCAGAGTCTTGGTAAGTTACAAAACAGTTTATGAAAGAGACAAAACATTTATATACATGTTTTGTTCTATTGAATGTATGAAAATCTTATATAAATAAATAAAACTTATTTTTTTTTGTTGCAGTAGTATTCTCTTGAAATATATGGATTTTATTTAATGTTTTGTCAAACAGCCTGAAATATTGTAATATTATTTTAGCGCCATATCGTCCAGCCCTACTGTGAGGTACAATTAAGATGCTGACTGTAACAGTATAGAAAAAAATATGAAATTATTATGTACAAAAACTCAAAATATGCAAAATATAATTACACAACATTCTTTATGTCTGGATAAAAAAATATATACTCCATTTTTTTTTTTAAGGTACTGTACACTGTTTCTATGCCACATTCTCATTTACATGTGTGCTACTGCTCGAACCAATGAAATGTTTTTATAACAGAGCAGTTCAATAAATTGATTATGTCCTCCTAGTTGGATCGAGAAAATCAAATAGCAGACCCCTACACACACACACACACACACACACACGCAGACCTCCAATCAGCAGCATTAATATTTCAGGCAGTGTGATATTCTGGAGAAAAGAACTGGGGGAAAAATTGGACCTGCTTCCCACCTCCCGATTACGATAATTAACCTCCTTCCCCATATTAATCATCCGTTTATTCGTCTGTCCTACACTTTCTATTTAGCCTATATGACTGACGTTTTGGTTAACACACACTAAATCTGAAATATGAAAAAGCTGGGGGGCACACTGACCCCTCTGATGCTCTTTAACAAAGTGTTCCATTAATGAGTTAAAGGAGAAATTTGGTGTGAAATAGATTTGGGCTGTAGTGAAACATGATAACGAGTATAAACCTTTTATGAATAACTTATGTTCATTCACCCCTAGCATTCCAAAACACAGCACTTTAAGCCGATGCTCCAAACAGACTTACAATGCTAGTGATAGGGGCTAAACAATTAGGTCACATATTTCAGCAGTGCGCTAATGTTAATATGAGGGTGGGTGGTGCACATGATGAACCGTGCTGCTGATCGAGCTGCTCACCGTAACCTTTTTCCCCCTCAGCAGCTCTACACACTCTCTCTTAAATAACACAGATCTTACCCCCCGCCAGCGCCTCACCTGACCTCAAAACGTTAATTACTAAACTGGGCTGAAACTGGAGTCCCATCCACAACAGCAAGCTGCAGAAAAACACACACAGATAAGAAGATGCTGCTCTCTAGCGGCTGAGTCTGGAGGTGCAGCAGCAGCACTGATCCTGTGTTTGGAAGGATATTACTTACATGGCCACACACTTGTTTTTATGCTCACTATTACATACAGCACAGAGATCACAAGAGCAAGCCGATTAAAATACCACAGATACATCATAACTGGCACCAGATTTAAATAAAATGAAATGAAATGATTTATATTATATTAAACACAGATTATTTTATATTTACACAGTTTGGCATTTACTATTAGCAGAAGCCATAAGTGAGTTCTGGATTTCTTGAAAATAAAATCACTAAAAATAAATACAGCTCTGGAAAAAAATTAAGAGACCACTTCAATAAAAATAGTCAGCATTTACTTTCAGAAAATGAAAAATGACTAAAATAAAAAAAAAGATGCAGAACATGTTGGCATGTTCTCCTCCACCAGTCTTACACGCTGCTTTTGGATAACTTTATGCCTTTACTCCTGGTGCAAAAATTCAAGCAGTTCAGCTTGGTTTGATGGCTTGTGATCATCCATCTTCCTCTTGATTATATTCCAGAGGTTTTCAATTTGGTAAAATCAAAGAAACTCATCATATTTAAGTGGTCTCTTGTTTATTTCAGAGCTGTATCAGCTTATATCTGTTCACAGGCCTGCACTGCATGTGAGCTCATGTTGTAAGCGGTGTGTGTTTCTGTAAGACAGTCGAGTGTTTTAACATCATAAGCTATTTTAGAAGCTTGTCTGAAGCGTTACAGGTAAAAATAGCTCATTTTGACGTTTGAAGTTATAAATAAAGAAATCAGAATCAGAACCAATACTGGTATGTTCAGTCTGGTAATATCAGAATCTGAGAAGAAAATGTGTCAGCATGTTGGGCTGCATGATACTGCAAAAACTGAAAGTGAGATATTTAGTTAAATATTGTGATCGATTAATGCTGGACAATATGGCCAAAACTTAAATCACAATATCTTTTTTTATTTCATTCAATACAATATAATTCCATTATTGACACGATATAAACTGATATGAGTAATGATTTGCATTATAATGGGTAGGTTTGCCACAATAGCTAATATATTGCCCCAGAGCAAATGGTGATAAATAATATTACTGTCACTTTAAGAGCATTTTATGCCCCTGGTATAATGATTAAATCATGGTATAAGAATACAATTACACTCTTTTGAAAAGAAATTAGCTTTTATACAACCAGAACAGTGGATGTGTGAAAGCTAATGTCAACACTGCCCTCTAGTGTTCAGGATTTAAAACTCAACACAAAATGAATCTGAGTCTGATAAGTTTATGCCACTCCTGATGCAAAAATTCAAGCAGTTGAGCTTGGTTTGATGGCTTCTGATTATCCATCTTCCTCTTGATTATATTCCAGAATTTTTCAATTTGGTCAAATTAAAGAAACTCATCATTAATTTTATGCGGTCTCTTATTTTTCTCCAGAGCTGTATATAATTTTTTGATGGTGATGATGAGATAGATGATGGTGAAAGTACTTCTGGTTTCTGCTTAATATTATGAATACCATCCTTCTCAATTTTATCCTAACATCCTCCCCATATCACAGGGGTACAGCAGATGAACAGATGGCGCTTACCTGGCGCTTAATGAAGCTGGACGTGGTGTCAGAGGAGGTGCTGCCATCCGAGCGTTTAAAGCGGCTTTTGCGTTTTGGCAACTTTCTCGGCAACTACATAAAAAAATACAAATTACATCTCAGAAAATGGGAAACATCTTCACAAAAACATGTGTTTTTCAAAATTTGGTAATTTGTACAAGATTTGAGGCCTAAAACCCTAAATGCAGGTGAAATAGGCCTATAACAAATATGAAGACTGGAACAGTAAAATTTATGAAGGCACAGTACATGTCTTAACAATAGCCACTGACAATATATTTTTATATATACATTTTTATATATCATATATAATATATATATATTTTTATATATTATATATATATGTATTTTGTTTGTCAGTAAACTGCTGGTTGAATTTGTATAAGACGGTGAAATAAAGTTTTTATGCTGCTATTACAATTATTTCACAAATTGTGCCATCCCTTCGAAAACCATTTTTTTTCCCACACAAACCACCTGTGCACCTGGGAATTAAATCTCACACCAACGTAACCTGTCTGGTATTACTATAATTCATCATTCTTTCTGTTTGCACCAAAAAGTCACTTTTAGTAGGACAGTAGTAAACTTTAGCTATATATATATTTTTTATAGCAAGCAGCTCCCTTCAACCTTACAAGCAGTTTTTACTGTATATTTAACACAGTGCCAGCATAACCTTATATTTCAGTTAAGGAAAAGTGCAAAATATGAAAATCACTGCAACATAAAAGAGTTTTTTTTGACAAAAACACAAGCCTATCTAATAAGATCCACCTGGCAGCATATCTATATGCAATTCTTTTTTGAAAATCACATTAAAATAGTCATTTGGATCAACAGAATTAATTAAATAAAGCCATTTCCTAGCATCTCACGTTTCACAGATGAATCCTACAAAACAGTTTTCTAATAACCTGCTTTAATAAATTAATGTAAACAGTCAGGGTTTAACCCCTGTGGGTCTGGCTTAACTAAAACCTAGAAACCTCATTTATTATGAGACATTCACATGCCTGATCTTGGTCCTGGTGCCTTGTTGCCCTGCTTTTACACACCACTGCTGCTTTAAAAAGGCTTATAAAAGATCTGGGGCGGTTTTCCCAAAAGGTTGAGCAAGCTTTACACTGAGCTCTTTCTCTTTCTGTTAAAATGTTTTTAATGCTAAGATGCTTTTGGGAAACTGGGCCCAGACTGGTTGAATCAGGTGTGTTGGGATCAGGGACAGTGATGAATATGTGCAGGGCAAGGAGGCACTGGGACCAGGGTGGAGGAACACTGGTTTAGGTCGAGCTTCACAGGAGGAACCTGCAGATAAAGCCTCCCTGCAGCCAAACTTCAGCCTGTGTGTTTACTGGGAGCGGTGGAGCCTCCTGCTGACTGGTGTGGATGGTGTAGAAGGAGGGTGCTGCTGCTGCTGATGATGATGCTTACAGGTGAAGAACTTTAAGTGATAAACGAGGTGAAGATGGATGGAGCTGTTTTTTCTTCTGAAAGAGGACAATTGTGAAGTGTTTTTTCGTGTATAAACACAAACACACACTCTCGTACCTACACACACACAGATAAGCTACACAAGCTAGTCAGCTAATTCCCAGCACAGCAGTGATGGAGGCCTCAGAGCTGCGGAGGAAATCTCAGCCCTTAGCTAAAGTGAGCTTCACCGGGTTAAACCGGGCTATAGGGCCGCTTCTCCTATCCCTGCGCCCGTAAAGGGCCGCGGTGCGGTAACGGCGGGTCTGGCAGCGTCTGCACGCCGCGGCTGTGGATCCAGCCCCCGGTAGGAGACGCTGCTGCTGCCCCGGAGCTCCAGCCCCAGCCAACCCAGAGCTGGAGAGACCCTCCCCGCGGCGGTAGTACAAGCGAGCGGCCCCGGCTACACCTACCTGAAAATAGTGGGACTGGGAGCCGGTCTCGGTACCGGGCAGCGGGTCTGCGGCCGATTTGGACATTTTCACTTGGACCATGTATCTGCGCGCGCAGGGCGGCGGGCGAGGGGCTGAGCGGAGGAGGCGGAGGGAGCGCGCACATTCGGGGGGAGCGGAGCGAGCATCCGCCCGCAGGAGCAGCGCTGGAGCCGGGAGAGAGCGGGTCTGATCCGCCGCGGAACCATTAAAAACCCGGAGCCCGGGGAGCACAGAGACCCAGCGCCGAGAGAGAGAGAGCCGAGCGATAGATCCGCATCCTCTCTCTCTCTTTACACCTCTCTATCTCTACCACTCTCTCTATCTCTACCTCTCTCACTCTACCACTCACTCTCTCTCTTTCTCCATCTCTCTCTACCTCTCTTACTCACTCTCTCTTTCTCTATCTCTCTCTACCTCTCTTACTCACTCTCTCTCTACTATCTCTCTACCTCACTCTCCCTACCACTCTATTTCTCACTCTCTCTTTACCAGTCTCTCTCCCTACTTTTACCACTGTCTCTATCTCTACCGCTCTCGCACTCTCTCTCTCTTACTTTTCTTTGTTTTAGAACTTAAAATGTGTGTGTGTGTTTTTTTTAGATATTTCGTATAATAAAGAATATTCCAGTTCCTTTCTAATACAACATCATGAACAATAAGTATTATAATAAATAAAAGATTAAAATGAAGAGAAAACACATCATCACCCCAAATTATATCCCCATCCAGTCCAGTGATTCAAACTGGAAGCAAATTCAGGTATATTTTACAGTTTTTCTGGATTGTTTACACACAATTTCTGGTACTTGAGACACTATGACCACAACATGTAACTTACACACCTACTGCTTGAACCAGTTCTGCTAAACTACAAGCACAATTCCTGATTTACACTCAAATTGCAGTTATAAAAAACACACTTTTTCAAAACACATACACAATTTTCTGCATTTGGCACAATTTTCCTGAATAAAATCTCTTGTTTTCACAAGGAACACACTGTTATTCAAAACTTTAAAGTTAATTACCCTACTATGCACACTGACTGGTCACATGGGCAAACACCCTTCACACAGGTTTACAATCAGCAACTTAAGCTTTAGCAGACCGAAACAGAAGACAGGATGCAGCATAGTTTTACATTATACAATAAATTCTTCTGTTGTTTTGTATGTAAACCACTGCATCTTTGTGGTGGTTGCATGGTACACTGTGTACATTGTTTTGGTTGGAAAAATAAAATGTATTTTTACTGTATATTTCTGTGTTCTGAGTATAAAAACGATATTATTAAATATTTTACAACGCACTTATGTATTTACTGTCTGTAGTAAGTGTAAAACTGAACAAAAAGTCATTATGATAAATGGAGAATAGTGTTTTACACTGAGAACATCAGTGTTCAACTGCTTTTTTAGCTTGTCTTTTTATATGATGGTGTGTGTGTGTGTGTGTCATCTGAACACAAAATACCCTTTTGTAAAGAGATAACACTTTTGAATGTAAAGTTTTATTTTGCAGGAGAACTGAAGGGTTTTGCCCATTGTGTGCGTGTTTGTTGGATTTGTGTGTAGAGTTCTGTGAATATGAGGCATGTTTTCAGAAAATGTGTGTAAACAATTCAGAAAAACTGTAATGGAATGGTTATTGGTTCTTTTAATCCTAATCGAATTGCGAGGCTTTGTTTTAATCTTGTTTCATAGCACCATCTGGTGTCCTCAAGACTGTATTACTAGAAATCCATACTGTTTTATTTTAAAGGGACTGAAAACACTTTCTAAAATATTACACTGAATATCTTCATACTTACCTGAGATAAATTTAGTCCTGTCATGCTAAAATTTCACATAGATGAAAACGATCAAAGGAAATTAAAACATATCTTTGAAACAAAACAAGGTCATAAATAACAGTTCAACAACTGCAACCTAAGCGATAGGTTTACTACAATTGTCCACCCTGTCGTGCAGGTTGCCATAACATGGTGAATGTATGCATGACAGGAAAATAAAAAGGCCAAAAGGCACAGTATTCTGATAATGAGCAGCTGAGGGACAAGTGACTACATCAGGATAATCTCTGAAGAATAGCTCCTTCCGTCCAAACGGAATCTCAGACCAGGGAGACAGCTTACCTTTCAACATCACAACAGCCTAAAGCACAACACGTACAACACTGAAGCAGCTTCAGGATAAGACTGTGTATATCCTTCAGTGATGCTGCCCCAGCCTAGACATAAACCACAATCGCACTTCTGCTATAGTCTGAAAACATTTGGGTTTAACATTAAAAGATGTACATAAGACAAAAGATAAAAAAAATAGATTTTTTTCCCCCAGATATTTCCATCTGGATCTGATATCTGACAGTTCAGAAGATAGCCCTTTTTTTAATGAATTTAGTTGTAATTCTTTGTTTGCAGTTACATCACTAACCATGTGCATTCTTCTTTCATTGTAGCAAGTTTAGGTGGGTTAGTTTTGGGGAGGTTTCTCCCTTTAGTCTTCTCTTTAGCAAGAAAAATGCATGATCTAAAGGGTTAAGTCTTGAGATTGACCCGGCCAGTCTAAAACCTTTTACTTATGACTTCCGGTATGGCGCCGACACTAGCAGCAGCTTAAGTTTCAGGCTCCCAGACGGTCTTACTCCCCCTTCAACAAATACTGAGGATTCAAGTAGATTTTTTTTTCTTTTTATGCCATGAAAGGGGGGCACAAGAGAAAGACAAGAGGAAATTTGGATCAAAACCCCAAAACGGACGACAAACCCTCGAATGTAAGTGAAAACGCCAGCGACGACGCTAGCAATCTCACCGAGTATCAAGCTATGGAAGCTATCCAAGCTAACATCATTACTGAGATAAAGGAGATCCGTTCGGACGTGAAAAAAGAACTCGGCGAAACTGTGCTTATGTTGAAAAAGGAACTGGTGGGCTTTAGAGAAGAAGTCAATCAGAAGCTGAACTCTATCAGATCTGACCTGAAAGAAATAACTGGTAGAGTCGAGGAGACGGAGCAGCGAGTAGCCGAAATGGAGGAGTGGAGCACCGAAGCTAAGCAGGTGCTCTCCCACACTTTGGAGCTCCAGGAGAGCATTCAAGCTCAGCTAACAGACCTAGAGGCGCGCTCACGCAGAAATAATATACGCATACATGGGATTGTGGAGGGAGCCGAGGGAGAGAATATGGAGGTATTTCTGGAAAAGTTTATCACAACAGAGTTGTCCCTCCCCGACGCTACCCTCGGTATACAGCGCTCCCACCGGTCTCTCGGACCCAAACCACCGCAAGGCTCTAACCCGAGGTCTATAGTGGTCTGTTTCCAGGAGTATAAAACCAAAGAGCTGGTGCTCCGCTCCGCTTGGAAAAAGAAGGAGATACACCATAGTGGCAGAAGGGTGTTTTTTGAGCAAGACTACCCGTCTGAAATACTGGGAAAAAGAAAAGCCTTTTCCACAATCAGGAAAGCGCTTAAAGAAAGGGGGCTCCGTTTCCAGACCATTTACCCAGCGAAACTCCGGGTCTTTTTGGACACCGGACCAATTGTTTACAACAGCGCTGCGGAGGCGAGAGAGGATCTGAAGAAAAGAGGAATAGACTCTCTTGAAGCTGAGGTCACTGAACGAGGCGCACACTCGTTGAGAATGAAAGATCTCTCATGGGAACCAGCGGGAGGAACATCACGCAGGCAACGCGAGGCTCGATTTAGGCATATTCAGGAGAAGCTGAAGGGATTCCGCCACCATGCCGATACTACACGAGAGCCCGCAAACATTTAAAGAACTGGATAGCTTCCCATAACATCTGGTAAAAGCACTTATTTAGTAACTTGAACACTTTGGACACTGAAATATAAAACTTACGTGAGAATTTCCTGTTATAAGCCCAAACTTTGAAACTGACCGTATGTCTGGTGATTGATGTTTGCGTTTTATGTGCACTGTTCTGATGCCGAACGGCCAGAAATACCAGATCGCACAGGGAAGGGCCCCTCTAGGTCGTAGGGCTTCCCTTCCTAATTCAGAAGTTGAGTTCATACTTCAGAAATGGAAGTCACTTTTGTTGAACTTGTGTATTAGTCAGTTAAGTTTCCTTTTATGTTTCAGGCAGATTCATTGTTCAAAGCATCTAGTGATATTTAAATACTGTGGTAAAGAGTTTTTCATTCTTTGACAAGGGAAATGCATCATCAAAAATATAAAATAATTACTCTTAATGTGAACGGGTTACATAATCCTATCAAACGAAGTAAGGCAATATCTAAAATGAAAAAAGAAAAACATGATATAATTTTTTGGCAGGAGACACATCTTTCGAATATTGAACATGAGAAGTTGCGAAAAATGGGATTTAAAAACCTATATTATTCTTCTTTTGAAAAGAAAAACACAAGAGGGGTAGCTATACTTATCCCAAACAGAATTAATTTCCAGTTTTCATCACAGATTATCGATAAAGAGGGACGTTACATAATGGTGAAGGGACTTCTTGATCACAAAGAAATTACATTGCTGAATGTATACAGACCACCAGGTAGCGATAAAAAACTGATTAAGAAGATTTTTAATATGATATTGTTAGAAACATCAGGGGTGCTGATATGTGGTGGGGACTGGAATATTCATTTACACCCCTCCTTAGACTCCTCAAGTAGAATAAAGACTATAAACCCTGATGCAAAATACATTAATAAATTACTTAAAGAATCGGGTTTGGTAGATATGTGGAGGGATCTTCATCCACTTGATAAACATTTCACTTTCTTTTCCCATGCGCATTCCGTTTATACAAGGATTGATTATTTTTTCATGTTTAACTCAGACAGACATAGGATTCTGAACTGTGAAATAGGGATAAGAGACATCTCTGACCATGCAGGTGTATATTTAACATTACATTTGGACAATATGCCCAAGGAGACTGCATGGAGGCTTAACACCAGTGTTCTGAATGACCCTCAGTGTGTAAAATATATAAAGAAAGAATTTGAAGACTACATGATTAATAACAATAATGAAACAGTAAGCCCCAGCATATTGTGGGATGCTGCAAAAGCTGTAATTAGAGGTAAACTTATAATGTGGACAGCTCAAAAACAGAAGGAAAGAGGAAAAGAAATTAGAGATTTAACCGAAACATTAAAACACCTGGAAAGTAAACACATGATACATAATGAAGCTAGTGTTTTAGATCAGATTCGAAATACAAAGCAACATTTAAATGAATTGTATGAAAATAAAATAGAGCAGAAATTGAAACTAATTAAACAAAATTATTATGAGAATGGCCCAAAATTCAAAAAAATATTGGCATGGAGATTGCGTAAACAACAAGCAGAGAGATTTATACAAAAAGTAAAGGACCCCCAGACTAATAAAATGTGTGACAAAATGGAAGACATACAACATTCTTTTGAAAAGTACTACACAAAGTTATATGCCCAACCCTCAGCAGCTGAATTAGAAGACACATTACAATTTTTGATGTCTTTGGACTTACCATCAATAGGAACTAAACAAAATGAAAAATTAACTCAGGAGATAACGGAAGAAGAAATAAACAGAGCTATATCAAGATTGAAAACTAATAAAATGCCAGGTGCTGACGGTTACCCATCAGAATGGTATAAGATCCTAAGAAAGATAATAATACCACTGCTTAAAGACTGCTTTAACTATGTACTCAAAGGGGGAGAGCCCCCACCATCCTGGAGACAAGCAATAATCTCAGTAATCCCTAAAACAGGTAAAGATATTACAGATTGTGGCTCCTATAGACCTATTTCTGTTCTAAATATTGATTATAGGTTATTCGCATCAATACTAGCAATACGATTGGAGGATATTATCCCAGACCTGATAGATACAGATCAAACTGGTTTTGTTAAAAATAGACATACCCAAGATAATGTGAGACGCACTCTTTACCTTATTGAGCATATGAAAAACAGTCACACTGACTCTTTAGTTCTAAGTCTGGATGCCGAGAAGGCATTCGACTCAGTTCGATGGGAATATCTGTATTTGGCCCTTGAAAAATTTGGATTTAATAACCAAGTGATTAGCTGTCTGAAATCTTTGTATTGCTCTCCAATGGCCAGAATTAAAATAAACGGAAATTTATCTAAACCAGTATCTCTTGAGAGGGGATGCAGACAGGGATGCCCACTTAGCCCCACACTTTTTACTCTTTTTATAGAACCACTAGCACAGACAATTAGAGAGGATAAAAATATAACAGGAGTGATTATTAAAAATACAGAATATAAGATATGTCTATACGCAGATGACATACTTTTGACACTAACTAAGCCTCAAGTGAGTTTACCTAAAATATTATCTCAGCTCAAAACATTTGGAACATACTCAGGTTATAAGCTTAATTTACACAAAACTCAAATTCTAACGTTTAATTATAACCCACAAGTAGGAGTTAACAAAAAACAAATGTTTAAATGGGAAAACTCTTCTATTAAATATTTAGGAGTGCATATACCTAAAGACTTATCTGCTATCTATATGCAAAACTATATCCCAATAACAGCCGAAATTAAGTCAGACCTTAACCGTTGGTCATCATTGCCAATGAACATGTCCAACCGAATAGATGTTATAAAAATGAATATATTACCTAGGCTGCTTTTTCTTTTTCAATCATTACCCGTGGAAATACCTCATAAACAGTTTTGCGAGTGGAAAAGAATGATCTCAACCTTTATTTGGGGGAAACAAAAACCAAGAATTAGATTACGAACATTACAACTACCCAAAAATCAGGGCGGAATGGCCGTACCCTGTTTAGAAGACTATTATAAAGCGGCACAGATACGATTTCTGGTATGTTGGTGTAATTCAGACCTTGAGGCAAAATGGAAAGATTTAGAACAAAGTCAACTAGATGTACCCTTGCAATCTATATTAGGAGACAAAAACCTCTTAAAGAAATACTTAGTTAAAATGAAAAATTGGATTACGGTCCCTCTAAATATTTGGTATAAAGAATTGAAAAATTCAGAATTTGAAAGAAATGTACGAATTTTGCGCTGGGTAGCATATGACACAGAATTCACACCAGCAAAGCTAGATGTTAGGTTTAAATACTGGATAAATAGGGGTATAACATCATACTGCACAGTATTTGCCAGAAAGGATATAGAAAGTTTTCAGCAACTTACAAAAAAATATAGTCTGGAAAAACAAGATTTCTTTAGATATCTTCAAATGAGATCTTATTTTGAAAAAAACATTAAAACAGTGGGAGAGAAGGGACTGACTTTAATTAAAATATTTACTGACTCATACAAAGGGAACACCAACCGAGGTCTAATTTCTAGGATCTACTCATCATTACAGCTGGAAAAGGGGTTCTCCACAATGTATGTCAAATCAAGATGGGAAAAAGAGGCTAATATAATGTTAACTGAGGATGATTGGACAAACATATGTAGGACATTGTCTACTGCCTCTAGCTCAAGTCTATGGAGGGAATTTACTTGGAAAAATATTTTAAGATTTTTTATAACTCCAAATATCAAAAAGGTACAAAGCAACAACCCTGCACATGGTCAGTGCTGGAGGATATGTGGCAATATGTCTGCTGGTCCTTTCCACATATTTTGGGATTGCCCAAACATTTCTGAATATTGGGTTGATGTGGTAAAGGAGATTAGATCAATACTCAATTACGATCTTGATTTCAATTTTAGTGTCATTTATCTGGGAAATGTACCAGCCGAATTAAGAAACTCGGATAGGTATTTGTTACAAATACTATTAGCGGGTAGTAAAAAAGCAATAACTAAAAAGTGGCTGAGTAAAGAATCCCCAACTCTTTCTGATTGGGTTGAAATTGTTCAGGAGATTTATGTCATGGAGAAAATGACTTTTTCAATAAGACAATCGGCTAAAAGATTTAAAACATACTGGGGAAACTGGAAATCCTACCTGGCTCTGAGCTGATTTACCTTATTGATTCATAAATTGAAATTCACATTTTAGACTTCTTTTTGTTTTGTGCCCTCACAGGACTTGCCTTTATTTTCTTTGCCTACTTAATATAAATATATGTATAGCATTTACATGACCCTTTGAAGACCCTTGTCAAATGCCTGATCTGCCTTCTCTGTTCTTTTTTTTTTTTTTTTTTTTTTTTTTTTTTTTTTTTGTTGTTTGTCCTTTATATGTTAAAAGACAATAAAAAATAAAGTTTAAAACCTTTTACTTATTGAACCTGATGAACTCATTTGTAGTTTTGGTAGTGTGTTTTGGGTCATTATCCTGCTGCATGATGAAAGACCTTTCAGTCAACAGTTTGGTTGCACATTGGTAGACATAATGTGTTTCACAGATGAGCTGGTATTATGAGCAGATTTTTAAAGGTTACTTTTTGTTGCATTAGTCCATATAATTTTGTCTCAGGTGAGGTTTGTCTCTGTATTGCTTTGGAAATTCCAGGCATCCTTCCTCCAAATTAGTCTTCTGCAAACAGTAGATTGTGAATACCTTCCCTCCTTCCCTCTGGAAGTTGTTGCTGATGCCACTAACAGTTGTTTTAGGTTTTATCTTTACAGCACTCACAATGTTTTTGTCATTAACTGCTGTTGTTTTCTTTGGTGTACCAGATACTTAGTACACCAGTGATGACTTTCTTCTTCAGGACATTCTAAACAGTTGTACTGACTATGGCCAAAATTTGTGCAATGGCTCTGCTTGTTTTTCATCTGTTCTCAGCTTTACAATTGCTTGTTTTTCACCCATAGACAGTTCTCTGGTTTTGCATATTGTTTCCTCTAAATATAAATGCACAATCTGCACAGGCAAAACTCAAATGTATAACTGAGCGTAGACATTCAGAGCTGTTTGTTGTTTAAATATTAAATTTATCAGGACACACCTGGGCAACAAAACACACCTAAGAGTCGCATGTTCTAATACAATAAATACAGCGGACATGAGACAGTTTAACAGACAGGACTGTGCAGTACTGACAAAGTACAATCTAAATGTGTGTCTGTAACATATAGAACATACATGAACACAGCAATTACTGAGATAGAGTTTCTAGTTCTTATACAATGATGGGTGATGGGTGGGTCAGTACACTCTTTGTGTAGTGTGTGGGTTGAGGGGTCAGCTCTGTCTGTGTGAGTTGAGGTGCCTGACTACCTGGTGGATGAAGATGTTGCAGAGTCTGGTAGTGGAGGCTTGGATGCTCCTGTATCCGGATGGATGGGGTCTTCCACAGTGCTGGTGGCTTTGCGGATGCAGCGTGTGGTGTAGATCTCAGTGATGGAGGGAAGAGAGACTCTGATGATCTTCTCAGCTGTCCTCACTATCTGCTCTAGGGTCTTGTGATCTGAGATGTTGCAGGTCCCAAACCAGAGGGTAATGGAGGTGCTCAAGATGCTCTCTGCAGTCCCTCTGTAGAACATTGTGAAGATTGGAGGTGGAAGATGTGCTTTTCTCAGTCTCCGCAGGAAGTAGAGGTGCTGTTTGGCTTTCTTTGATATGGAGCTGGTGTTGAGGGGCCAGATGAGGTTTTCTGCAATGTGAACACCAAGGAACTTAGTGTTCTTCACAATTTCCACTGCAGAGCCGTTGATGTTCAGCGGGTGGTGGTCACCTGGTGCTCTCCTGAAGTCGACAACCATCTCTTTGGTTTTATCCACTATTAGAGATAGGCTGTTGGTTCTGCACTTCGCAATATGCTGACTTGTCGCACAGTGCAGTCTAAAGGATCAGTTTGTCCAGTAAGTGTAATGTTACAACAGTAAAAGTGCACTTTGTGTTTTATTACAAAACCATTTACATTTCTAACAATTTACATTACCAGAGCTCAGCTCTGTTTACTCTGTTTACTGCTGAGATGAACCAAAGCTACTATGATACCACTTAACCCCTTGCATTTAACCACTAGTTTAAAGCGCTGCCACTATGGTTGGGAGATTGCTGGTTCGAATCCTAGTCATGTAGCTTGCCATCAGCTGCTGGAGCCCTGAGAGAGCACAATTGGTCTTGTTCTCTCTGAGTGGGTAGATGGCGCTCTTTCCCCTCATCACTTCTAGGGTGATGTTGATCAGTACAAGGCATCTGTGAGCGGAACCGAGATGCTGCGCTTTCCCCCCGAGTGTGCTGGCACCTAGGCAATGCTGCATTAGCAACAGTTCGAAAAGAGGTGGAGGCATGTGGTAGTCTTCAACCTCTATATGTTGTGGCATCACCAATGATGGGGATATACAGCTGAGTAGCAGCTGAAAAGGTGGGACAATTGGCCTAGCTAAATTGGGAGAAAACAGGAAAATAATAGAAATGTACAAAAAAAAAAACACTTTGGAAAATAAATTTCATATACAAAATAAATTACACTTTTTGCAACTCTAGGACTACTTCTAGGAATTCTAAAACTACAAATTCTTGTATAATGCTGCTTTAACACAGTTACACACAGATTACCACAAACGAAAAAGCTCTGTGAGTGTGTAGTGAAATATATATACTGTAGATAAGTACAGCAGGCCTGTTAATAAATACCAGTGGCGTGCAGTTAATATAGTGGGTACCCCTTCTGCAATGTCTTGAATTAGTTGCTGTTATTTATTTTAGTTAATTTTTAAATATATATGCTTTTATTTTAAAATAACTATTATATATATTTCCTGATTAAATGTTATGTAATTATTTACATGCACTTATTGTCACCCCTTCTTTGAAGGGTTAGAAGGGCCTCACTGCACACCACTGATAAATACAATATAACATACTATATTTTAACCCCAAACAGTCTCTTTTTTCACATTCAGTTTATAGAGTATACAAACTGCAAACAAAAACTGTCCTCATACTAAGAAATACTGACTGTTTCAAATGTTCCAGAATGTTCTAGGAATTCCACCCCGCGGCAGGAGTGTGTTTATCCAGCGCTGTCTGAAACAGGAATCAGATTAAACTCACACACCTGATAGAACACTGTCTGTTCCTCAGGTGCATGTAAACACAAAGGTGTGGCTTTTACACACACACACACACACGCACACACACGCTCAGTGTCACTCAGTGGGATGAGGATCTACAGTTCACAGTATTTAGCAGAATTAGGTTAACAATTAGAACTGTCCTGATTAATTAACTGCTGCTGTAGCAACAACTTCACATCGATAAGTTCAGCCAAAGTAGAACTGAGAGAAACCCTCAGTGTCACACCTTAGCCTGTGTCTGTCCAGTGTCTTTCCTTTTTTTGGTTCCTTCCTGCTCCTGTCCTCTGTTGCTTACCTGTCATGTTTCCCAGCCATGTGCTACTGTTGTGTTTTGGTCTTGTCTCCGCCTTAGCCCCGCCTTATCATCTGTAACCCCTCCTGTCTCATTTGTAACCCCGCCCACCCTCATTACCTCTACAGGTGTCCCTAGTGTGGGCCTGTGTATAAATACCCCATGTGCTCCTTTGTTCTGTGTCGTGCTTTTTGTTTGACCTCGTCCTGTTACTCTGTTTGAATCTTGTTTAGCTGTGTTTGTTAACTCTTTGACCTGCCGAGTTTTTGTCTACAGTATTCTGGTTTGTTTTCTTTAGTTTGTTTCTTTGTTTGATTATTTTGCTTGTTTGTTTAAGTCTTTTAGTTTATCCTTTGTTTTATAGTGTTTGTTTAAGTACCTTATTCTTCTTAGTTTGTACATAGTGTTTTGTTTGTTTATTTTCATCATGGAAAATAAAAGCGACTTGCGTTTACATCCTGCCTCCTTTTCCGTGTTACACTCATAAGTGTGTCAGTAATCCAATAAACCCTTTCAGATCTTGGGACCATTACTATGGACATTCCATATCATAAAATGTTGCACATAACACTAATTAAGACACATTGTTAATCTAAATAGACCCTGAACCAGCCAATAAAAAAAAGTTCATAGGACAATTCAAAATTGTACGTGATTTAGAACACTTTCATCATCATAATTAGGTATAATTAAAAAAAAACCTCCAATGCAATGGACATTAATTGGATTTTTTTTTACATAGGGTTTATATTAGAACATTAGCATCTTCTTTTGTGTTAATTACAGGCAGGAAATAGCATTCATATATGTTTCCATCACTGGATCATAACTCAGGTCTGAAAGGGTTAACACGTTTACATGAATTTAAATTACTAGAATAAGTGAAAACTCTCTTTTTTTACATGCATCAGACAGTAATAAGATTTTCGCTTTGCAACCAGCCAATAAACTCACAGATAAGACCTGACATAAACATCACACAAAATTCAAACTTTATGCTGGGCTTTCTTAACACATCAAAGCCACAATATTAACCCTTTCAGACTCGAGTTATATTCCAGAAATATAAAAATATAAAAATGTTGTTTTCTGCCTGTAATGCACACAAAAGAAGAATCTCATACTCTCATATAAAGTACAGTTAAATCCAATTAGCTAAAATAATAGTAATTTTTTTTTATTAAATGAATTGGAAGCCTGTGTTTAACATTTTTATTTTATATTTGATATTTACCTTTTAATGTCACAAACCATGCCTACACAATAAAATTAACTCTAAATTACATAAAATTAGCAAAAATGGGATCTTATTACTTCACCTCATTGGCTCTAATGCCTGAGCCACTTTTTTTTTCAGTGACGTGGGTGGGGCTAAGCTAAACTTTTTTTATTGGCTTGTTCATGCTCTATACCAGGGGTCGGCAATAGGCGACCCACAAGCATAAAACATCTGGCCCGTGAGGTTGTTTGAACTACAATAAATGATAACAAAAAAATAAGGGCGTTTTTTCCCGGTCATGTCCCAAGTTCAACAACCCTCTACTAGTCTGTAGCACTTCATCCCATTACACTTCATTTTACAATTTTTTTTGTGGCCAGCCACGTAACGGCTTTGAAAATATCTGTCCTGCCGCCAAACTTAACCCTTAGTCCATAATAATGGACAAGTAAGTCTCTATTAGTGCTATGTGCAACACAACATTAAAAAAAAGGAATGTAATATGTGATGTAATAGACGCAGAGTTTGCAATGGTTATAATCTATCAGCTAGAAGATGATTTGTCCATGCTCACAAATTTAGCTCACCTAAGATTAAATGTAATTAAATTAGGCAATACACTAACTGTCTATTATCATGTGCAGAAGTGTGTTCTTTACAGAGGATTTTTGTGTATTAACATTTAGAAATTGGCCAAGCAATTATTTAACAATTATAAAAAAATATACAAAGTTGTATGTTGTTGTTCAATATATGCACATAAAATAATTTTTTCCTGATATTCGTATAACTCATTGTATTTCCATGCATGTTTGTTTACATAAGAATGAACACTAATATTTTTTCAGCTGAAAAATCAATTATCAATACACACAGAGTGGTTTGCAGAAGATGAAGAAAAATGTTAAAAGTCTTTAAAATAGCTCAGATTTTTTATTTCTATCTTCTCTCAGTGTCTCAATAACTTCTTATTTACCCATAGACAGCTTAGTGGTTTTATTTTGGAAACTAAAATAAATGCAACTGAATACATGCACAGTCTGCAAAAACCCAAATCTGAAACGGAGATAGCTCTGTTTATTATTTGAACAATGTTTTAATCATATGTTCCAACACTTTTTCTCACAAGAAAAATGGGGGTGTTCAGAAAAATTGTGTTATCATCTGAACTGTGTATGTGATCCAGATCTAAAATTTCAGGGTGTGTAGAGAGAGAGGACACGGAAAGGGGACACAAATGCAAGTTTACTGATAAATGATTATTAATAAACAGAAAACAAACAACAAAACACAAATAAAACAAAACAACAGAGAAATAAGGAATACAGAGAGACTACAAACTTAAGAAAAACAGACGTAAAGACATAAAAGAACCGACAAGGGAACACAGAAACAAAAAGGATATATATATACAGTATATACAGAAGTAGACAGGAAATAGAAAACACCTGGGGACAGGTAACGAGGGGGCAGGGCTACAAATGAACACAGGTGAAAACACGGCGGAGACACAGGAGGAACACACAGGGCCACATGCAGGGAAGCACAGGCAGAGAGAAGAAAGGTAAATAAACAAACAGGAGGGCAGGAAACACACAGAGACAGAACAGGACGAAAATTTGACATAAATACCTGAAAATAAAAGCTAAAATGTTGATCTTATGTTGGTCTCACTGTTCTAATACTTTTGGAGAGGACTGTATATTAACTGAGGTATTTTGGTGTATTTATTATAGCGGATCTATGCAATACTTCCCTTCCACGCTTTCATTTATAGTCATGATGGGAGTGGCATAAACTGGAGCACAGTGAGAGAACCAGTGAATTTGCACTTGTATTAGTGATCTCATACTAAAGCCAAGCCAGGCATAATTATAGTGCTTCCTCGACCCTACCTTAAGGCAACAGGGAACCTATGAAGGGCAAAGATCTGGCAGCCTATCCAGACCCATTTGTCAGCTGAACATTAGATAAATAGTGCAGTATTTACCTTACCCCTTTAACGTTCCGCTTTACTGCTCCGCAGTACAGCAACAACTGACCTCACACAGCCGCACACAGCACTCCTCACAGTCATTCTACCTTTATAGAGTTATAGAAATAGCTTATAATAAAAACAATGACATTAATTAAAACAGCTTTTTGGGAAGTTACAAACCTTCACAGATACACTGATCAAGCATAATATTATGACCTTCTACTTGTTTATACAACCATAATCCATTTACTAATCTCCACTTATTATTATATACAGTGGCGAAGAAGTGTGCACCCAATTTCAGAAATAACTTCAGTTATTAATTTCAGTTTTTTTTCCCCTCTCAAAAAAGTTAGCTAAAACAAATTATCTCTCACAAATTATATTATTAAAATGAATAAAAGCTCCAGAATGCCAAGTATTCTTCCAAACGGAACACTTGTTTGTATTTATTATGTGGTAAAATGATGTGGTTCTAAACAGAAACAGAAACAACAATTTGACTATGCACTTAATACAAATACAATATATAACATGCATGAAAACAGTGCCCCCTATTGGCCTAAATTGGTGTTAACAAAAACAACATGGCTACAACACTGGTATAAAATAAACTGCAACTCTAGCATAAGCTTTAGTGCAACGTTGGAATAAACGTAATATCAAATAAGACTGTAAAGCAACTTGCTTGTGAATTTTATGCGCACCAATACCAAATAAACCTTGAAATACATAAACTCTTGACATAAGACCACATACACCACCACTGCCTCTAGCCAAACTGACCAAAACTGGTTCAGATTAGAAGAAAGTGGGAGGGCTTAAGTCACATGTCCAGGTCTACCAATCAGGTAAATGTCCTTTTTAACACACCCTGTCTCTCCCGAATATTTTATCTAGTTTTCATACAATGCATTTCTTGTTTTGTCTTCTGTTCGATATCTGTTTATTCTTTGACTTTCCATTTGCCTTGCTTGTTCTATTGATTGCCTAGTTTATATCAACTTCGCCTTAGCTTGTTCTCTGATTTTTGGATTTTCCCTGTATGACCCTTGATGCCTGAGCATTCTTTGGTATGTTGTTTGTTTACGCTGCCTTTTTGTTATTGACCTTGCCTGTCACTCACTACCCCTTTTTGCTAAGCCTCTTTAATAATGACTGTGATTTGTATCTGCATTGTCTGTCATGTGTCTGGCCCGCATGACAGTTGAACATTTTGGTAGGTGTGTGTGCCACTAAATTTGGCGTAAAGTGACACCAAGAACATCATAAAAACATGATAAAACATGTAAAACATGGTGGTGGTAGTGTGATGGTCTGGGGTTGCTTTACTGCTTCAGGACCTGGAAAAAGACCTGTGATAAATTATACGGGCCCTGTTAGAGGATCTGGGTTATACTGGTTGAGTATTTGATGTTATGGAGCAGTAGATTCCAGTAAGAGAAGCGCAGAGAGAGAGAGAGTGCCACTTCACAATTTATTGTGGAAAGAGAAAGTTGCTGTTGACAGTTGTTCAATTTGCTTGTGGTCTATAACAAAACAAAGAATATACATGAGGCTAGGACGAGTGACTAACAGCTGAATTATATAACATAACTCACATACATGTGTTGCAGAGTTAAGTAACCTAACCACACATTAGAAACATTATCTGGGTCTCTCTAATCACTCCCTGGAGAATATGGTGGTCAGGCTATAATTGCTGATTCACTCTATTGTGCTTAAACAAGAATAAAACAGTAATAAAACTTCACAGTGCCCCCAGCTGGTGAGGTGCAGAGTGACAGTCAAACATTGGCCAAAACATTAACGCTTTCTCACAGAAATGGAACCAAGAATTCTGCTGTCTATTAAACAGTCCTGAAGGAAAATGTCCAGCCATCTGTTCATGACCTCAAGCTGAAACAAACTTAGGTTCTGCAGCAGGACAGCTAAAAAAAATCTAAAATCTAAAAAAAAAAAACAATTTTTAAATTTAAATTCCAAACACCTCAGCGTTAATGCTGTACTGAAAATAGTCCACCAACCAGTAAGGGCAGCATCCTTTAAGCAGGATCCTCTAGTAGTGATTTTTTAACCGATGTGGAACGGGCACCATTTTGGTTTGCAAACGTAATTTTGAAACATTTGCCATGGTTCCACCCACAAAAGTAGGTTCCAGAACCAGGAACCTGGTTCTTCAGTTCTTCAGCGTAAACCATGTTCTCCGCCACTGTGCAGTGCTCTTTGTTGATGATGTATGATGTGACATTTTGACGGTTCTACTAAAACTGGAGGAAACACGGACTGGTTTGCTGAAAAGCACCATGGTTTTATAAGCCTGACAGTTATTATTGTTAATGAAAACGACAGAAATAACGAAAACTGAAAGTGAAAAAACATTTTCGTTGTCTGAAACTAATAGAAACGGTAATACAGGAACAAAAACAAAAACTGAAATTACAGATAGAATACACTTCGTTTTTGTGTTTGTTCATTTATTTATAAGCACTGTTTCCACTTCAGCAGTTTTATAGAGGTCGGTGTTGTGCTGAAATCCTGCTCACGAAGGGGAGTCGGATTCTGCGGGGAGTCGGATTTCGGCACAACAGCGAAACAACTTTACTTCTTGTTAACAGTGCTCACGCTAGCCACAAAATAACGACAGAAAACACTGAGGAAACTGCAGAATTATGTATGGGATTAGAATATAAGCGTGAGGTAGATACAAGCACAAGTTCTGTAGTGAAACAGGAGATACAGTATGTGGTATAAACTCCACACAGCTATAAGTCCATCTGAGAACCAGCATAAGAGCGCTGAAGGCCTCGGCATACTTCCAGCGAAACGAATTTCGTGAGCATTGCACGAAGTCAAGCGAGCTTTCGCGAGCTTTCGAGCTGGCATACTTTCTGCGGCTTCGCTTTGCCTGTCTCGCATGCTCCACAACTGCAGGTGGTGCTGTTACGTTAGTAACGCTTAGTTTCATGACTACTGGAAAACCATCGCGCTCTGTCTAAACAAGCTCCGGTATGGCAACGTGTGAAATACTATAAAACGTGTGAATCGTAAAGGTGAGGGTACCGCTGTACCTGCTCAGCCAGCCTTTCTTCAAAATCGTCCATGTTTGTTTTCTTGGCACGCCTCTTTTTTAACGACCAATCACAGCCTTTGTCGCGTTGTGTCTTCGGCCGTGGAGTTCGCCCAGCTTCCATGTGCACGACACGACGAACGAAGCCCCTGTGCGACGTCCTCGCTTGTTCGTTTTCTCCGCAATTACGTCATATTGTTCGCTAGAGCCACGCGAACGTCGTCTCCGCATGAAGTATGCCGAGGCCTTAACTGTGAGCACCTTTAGCTGTGAGTATCTTATAGATCAGAACACCCCAAGCAGGGCTTCCATTTTCTACTTTATTTCTGAGTTGATACTTTTGGTGAAAATGTGTGAAACCTGTAGAGTTTATTGGGTTTCTGAGTTTGTTTATGTGTTTCTCAGATTGAGCACTCTGATGTAATGTAAATTTCATGTTCATGAGTGTCCTATTGGCTATTTTAAGCAGCAGTATTACACATATTTTGCATATAAGTCTACTTAGTTTTTGAGGACAGTTTGTTTCACAGTAACTGAATTTTTTTTTTTTACAAATTTATTTTGTTGAGTTTTATTACAAAACACCCTTTTGAATCCTGCACCTCACCAATAAAAATTAATACTAGAATTAATAAAATCTAAAACTAAGCACTAATAAAAAATAAATAAAACTAATAAAAACTAGCAAACCCATTTAAAAAAACGATTTAAACCTAACTGAATTGGAGGAAAAAAGGTTAAAATTGAATAAAATAATAAAAAAAAAAAATTGGTGGAAAAGTGCTCTAGGACTAAAAAATGACCTACACAAATTGTGAAGCAACAGATTCACTTTATATCTACATGATGAATCAGTAGTGTGTGTAGAGTGGAGGACAGTGAGTAAACACAGTGTTTAAAAACTCCAGAAGCACTGCTGTATTTGAGCATAAAAAGTATATAATACGTACAGGAGTAATAATAATTATAATTACTAATAATTATAATTATAATTAATTATAATTAGTAATAATTATAGAATTACTAAGTGTGCATAATGTTATGCTTGATTACTGTATATCCTTCTAATAGCAGACAATTTATTGATGTGCAATGTAGTGGACTTAGTAGCTTTACTTGTACCTGCATTTGTAGATGTACTTGTAGCTGAACTTGTAGCTGTACTTGTACTTGTAGCTGAACTTGTAGCTTTACTTGTAGCTGTACTTGTAGCTTTACTTGTAGCTGTACTTGTACTTGTAGCTGAACTTGTAGCTTTACTTGTAGCTGTACTTGTACTTGTAGCTGAACTTGTAGCTTTACTTGTAGCTGAACTTGTGGCTTTACTTGTAGCTGTACTTGTACTTGTAGCTGAACTTGTGGTGTGTACTTGTAGCTGAACTTGTAGCTTTACTTGTAGCTGTACTTGTACTTGTTGCTAAACCCTATCCAGTGAATCTTTCCATCCAGATAGAGTGAATCTGATTGTGGTTGAATGAGAAGTATAAACATCTACCATTCCGACACCCTATTGATTTATGTGATCCATCACACCTGCACCCGTCAACCCCCCCCCCCACACACACACACACACACACTCCAGCAAGAACATAGCAGACGTATGTAGTCTAGTATGAAGATGATCCGTGCAGATACTCGAGAACTCCAGCAAACGTCCAACTAAGCTTCTTAATATATTTACATTTTACTAAAATTCATTTATTTTAATTGGTCATATATGCAGCTGAAACAGGATGCCCAGTGCATCCCAAATTTACATTTAACATTAACATTTCAACATATCAACATTAACAAAAATGTGTTTTGGGAAGGGGGGTAGTGCACTATAGGCTCCTGTGGCACAGCCTAAGCTTTTGTCCTTGACATTTTCCCCCCCTTACATTACTTTTACTTTCATACTTTAAGTAGTTTTGAAAACAGTATTTTTACACTTTTACTGGAGTTAAAAGCTTGAGTAAGTATTTAAACCCTAGTATCTATACTTCTACCTGAGTAATGAATGTGAATATATTTGCATGGCACAAAGAAGGGGAAGGGAAGAATTGTATGCATATATTTTATTTCTACTGCTAAAAATGATTTTGTTTCTTCAAAATTTTATTTTATAAGATTTCAGTAATGTACAGAATTTTTGAAACCCATTTAAATCCACAAGTGTCCTCAGTAGTGGAGGATGGGATTTGCTGCCTCCCAGCTTTACCCAGTTTTCATATCGGGGTAAACCAGAAGGAGGCGCTCATCTCTGAAGGAAGCCTTGTAGTATTCAGATTTGTTTCCTTCATGTTTCCATTATTTATGTTCATTAAATGAGAATAAATACAATACCATTACATAACCTCTACATTCTGAGACCGAGCAATACTTAAAGGCATGAAAACAATTAAGGGACACATATGGAATTACATAGTAAACAGTAAAAAGTGTTAGTCCTCCTCAATCTAAATCTAAACTTGATGAACTGAGATGATGATTGAGGTGATTTAGGATGAGCTGGAGCTTCACAGCATGAAGAAAAAGCAGCAACTATTGTTCAGCACCTCCAAGAACTCCTTCAAGACGCTGAAAAAACTATTCCAGGAGACTCTCCCTCATGAAGACACTGAACTTAAAATACCAAGAGTGTGCAGATCTGTCCTCAAAGATAAATGTGCTACTTAGAAGAATCTAAAGTATAAAACATATTCTGGTTTGTTTAACTCTTTTTATTTAATTTTTAAATAATTACATGTGTTCCTGTATAACTTAAATGTTTTCAATATTAACTTTACAATATAAAAAAATCACAAAAAAGAAAGAAAGCACTTTGAATGAGAAGAGGTGTGTCCAAAATATTAACAGTAAAGTACATCTACAAGTACAGCTACAGGTAAAGCTGCAAGTACAAGTAAATCTACAAGTTCAGCCACAAGTACAAGTAAATCTACCAGTTCAGTCACAAGTACTAGTAAATCTACAAGTTCAGTCACAAGTACAAGTAAATCTACAAGTACAAGTAAATCTACAAGTTCAGCCACAAGTACAAGTAAATCTACCAGTTCAGTCACAAGTACTAGTAAATCTACAAGTTCAGTCACAAGTACAAGTAAATCTACAAGTACAAGTAAATCTACAAGTTCAGTCACAAGTACAAGTAAATCTACAAGTTCAGCCACAAGTACAAGTAAATCTACAAGTTCAGCTACAAGTACAAGTAAATCTACAAGTACAGCTACAGGTACAGGTAAAGCTGTAAGTACAAGTATGGCTAGTATAGCTACAGGTAAAGCTGGGCTGTTTGTTTGTTACAAACTCTGATTTGTGTATCCTCCTGAGACCCAGAGGTTGTAATATTTAGATTTTTTTTAGACATTTTAGGTATGTTACTGGAGTTTAGTGGGAGAAACATGGTCTTTGATTTAGTTTGTATCTAATATCTCTTATAGTGGATATTAATATTAATCTACAGTATCGAATTAAACAAATTAAATTGAATACATATAGAAAAACATTGAATGAGAAGGTGTGTTCAAACGTTTGACTGATACTGTAGCTGTACTTGTAGTTTTACCTGTAGCTTTACCTGTACTTGTAGCTGAACTTGTAGAAAACTTGTAGCTTTACCTGTAGCTGTACTTGTAGGTGTTCTTGTACTTTAGGTTGTATTTGTAACTTTACCTGTACTTGTAGCTGTACTTGTACAGTACCTGTTAAAAGAAAATACCTCTTTTCATTCAATGTGTTTTTGTTCTTTTTATGATTTTTTTTACATTGTAAATTTAATATTGAAAACACTAAAGCTATATGGGAACACGTGGAATTATTTTGTAAATAAAAATTGTGAAGCTCCAGCTCAGCTCATCCCAAATCACCATTTTAGTTGGGTTTAAATCAGGGAATTGTGGAGGACTAACATGTTTTTTACTGTTAATTACATCATTCCATATGTGTCCCTTAACTGTTTTCAGAATTTCAGAATATAACTTAAATAAAGAAATCTGTACCTGCAGCTGTAGCTGTACTTGTAGCTTTACCTGTACTTGTATTTGTCATTGTCATAATTATTGTCATTATATGTGAATGTAGCTGTATCTGTATCTGTACTTGTAGCTGTATCTGTAGCTGTACTTGTAGCTGTACTTGTAGCTGTAAATGTAGCTGAACTTGTAGCTGTAAATGTAGCTGTATCTGTAGCTGTACTTGTAGCTGTAAATGTAGCTGAACTTGTAGCTGTAAATGTAGCTGTATCTGTAGCTGTAATTGTAGTTGTACGTGTAGCTGTATGTATAGCTGTAAATGTAGCTGTATCTGTAGCTTTACTTGTAGCTTTACCTGTACTTGTATTTGTCATTGTCATAATTATTATCATTATATGTGAACATACTCTACCTGTAGCATTACCTGTAGCTGTAAATGTAGCTGTACTTGTAGCTGTACTTGTAGCTTTACATTTAGATAATTTAGCTGACACTCTGTGCGAGCGTAGTGTTAGGAGTATTGGCCTTTGTTGGTGTAGCACAGTATAGTCACCCAGATTTGGAATTGAACCCCAGTCTCCCACATGATGGGATGTGGTAGCTCACTGGCATTTAGTTGTGTTATTCACTGCACCACGCCAACCCTACCCCAACTTTACTTGTAGCTGTACACGTAGTGGTACCTGTAGCTGTACATGTAGCTTTATCTGCACCTGTAGCTGTTATTATTATAATTATTGTAAATATATGTGAACATACTTTACCTGTAGCTGTACCTGAAGCTTACTTGTAGCTTTACCTGTAGCTATACGTGCAGCTTTAGCTGTAGCTCTACCTGTAGCTGTACTTGTAGCCTTACCTGTACTTGTATCTTCACTTGTAGCTTTTATTATTGTAATTATTGTAAATACTCTGGGAATTTTCTGAATCAGTTTCTCTGATTTTGCTATCTATAGGTAAATGTTTGAGTAAAATGAACATTGTTGTTTTATTCCATAAACTACAGACAACATTTCTCCCAAATTTAAAATAAGAATATTTTAATTTAGAGCATTTATTTGCAGAAAATGAGAAATGGCTGAAATAACAAAAAATATGCAGAGTTTTCAGACCTCAAATAATGCAAAGTTCATATTCATAACGTTTTTAAGAGTTCAGAAATCAATATTTGGTGGAATAACCCTGTTTTTTAATCACAGTTTTCATGCATATTGGCATGTTCTCCTCCACCAGTCTTACACACTGCTTTTGGATAACTAGCTGTAACTGTAGCTGTACCTGTACCTGTAGCTGTACCTGTCCTTGTAGCTTTACCTGCATTTGTAGCTTTACCTGTAATTGTAGCTTTACCTGTAGCTGTACTTGTAGCTTCACGTGTAACTGTACTTCTAGCTGTACCTGTGGCTTTGCTTGTAGCTGTAAATGTAGCTTTACCTGTAGCTGTACTTGTAGCTTCACATGTAACTGTACTTCTAGCTGTACATGTAGCTTTACCTGTAGCCTCCCCTGCACTTGTATCTGCACTTGTAGCTGTTATTATTATAATTATTCTAAATATATGTAAACATACTTTACCTGTAGCTGTACCTGTAGCGTACTTGTAGCTTTATTGCTGTACTTGTTGCCTTACCTGTACTTGTATCTGCACTTGTAGCTGTTATTATTATAATTATTGTAAATACAGCTTTGGGAAAAAAATAAAAGACCACTTTAGTTACTGAATCAGTTTCTCTGATTTTGCTATTTATATGTTTGAGTAAAATGAACATTGTTGTTTTATTCTATAAACTACGGCAAACATTTCTCCCAAATTCCAAATAAGAATATTTTCATTTAGAGCATTTATTTGCAGAAAATGAGAAATGGCTGAAATAACAAAATAAATGCAGACCTCAAATAATACAAAGAAAACAAGTTCATATTCATAAAGTTTAAAGAGTACAGAAATCAATATTTGGTGTAATAAACCTGTTTTTTACAGTTTTTATGCATCTTGGCATGTTCTCCTCCACCAGTCTTAGACGATGCTTTTTGATATCTAGCTGTAACTGTAGCTGTGCCTGTAGCTGTAAATGTAGCTGTACCTGTAGCTGTACTTGTAGCTGTGACTGTAGCTGTACCTGTAGCTTTACTTGTAGCTGTACCTGTAGATGTACCTGTAGCTGTAACTGTAGCTGTACCTGTAGCTGTACTTGTAGCTGTAACTGTAGCTGTACCTGTAGCTGTAACTGTAGCTGTACCTGTAGCTGTACTTGTAGCTGTAACTGTAGCTGTACCTGTAGCTGTACTTGTAGCTGTAACTGTAGCTGTACCTGTAGCTGTACTTGTAGCTGTAACTGTAGCTGTACCTGTAGCTGTACTTGTAGCCGTGACTGTAGCTGTACCTGTAGCTGTACTTGTAGCTGTAACTGTAGCTGTACCTGTAGCTGTACTTGTAGCTGTAACTGTAGCTGTACCTGTAGCTGTACTTGTACATGTGACTGTAGCTGTAACTGTAGCTTTACTTGTAGCTGTACCTGTTGATGTACATTTAGATAATTTAGCTGACACTCTTTCCAGAGCAACTTACAAGGTTACTTATATCACAGGAGTGAGCAAGTGTTGTGTTGGGAGTCTTGGCCAAGTACTTTTTTTGGTGTAGCACAGTATATTCACCCAGATTGGGAATTGAATGGGATGTGATAGCTCGCTGGCATTTAGTTGTGTTATCCACTGCACCACGCCAACCCTACCCCAGCTTTACTTGTTGCTGTACATGCAGCGGTACCTGTAGCTGTACTTGTAGCTTTACATGTAGCTGTACATACAGCTGTAGCCTTTACTTGTAGCTTTAGGTGTACTTGTATATACACTTGCAGCTGTCATTTTCATAAGTATTGTAATTGTATATAAACATACTGCTATGAGACTGTGTTTATGGCCATAAGTGTGCTTCTGTGAGGTATCATTGTGTCAGATTATCATTCTATAGTAATTGAATTATGATGTTTTACAAAACAATTCAGAGGTGGACCTGCTGTTGTGTTTTGGATCATTGTCCTGCTGCGGAACCCAAGTAAACCTGAGCTTGAAGGTCAAGAACTGATGGCCAGACATTCTTCTTTAGTATTTTCTGGTAAAAGGCAGAATTCATGGTTTCATCAATTACAGCAAATTTTCCAAGCCCTGAAGCAGCAAAGCAGCCCAAGACCTCACACTACCACCACCATGTTTTACGTCCATATGATGTTCTTTTTCTGAAATTATGTGTTACTTTTATGCCAGATGTAACGGGACACACCTTCCAAAAAAATTCCACTTTTGTCTCTTCAGTCCACAGAATATTTTCCCAAAGTCTTAAGGCCATCAAGATGTTTTTTGGCGAATGTAAGACAGGCTGTTGTGTTCTTTTTGGTCAGCAGTGGTTTTCGTTTTGGAGCTTTCATCTCCCATGAAGACCAATTTCCCCTTTATTTTCCTGTCTCTATTGTTACTATTGAATCATTAACACTGACTCATTTGGGACCTTCTTGATGAATTGTCCATGCCCTTTTGGAGTAATTTTGGTCTGCGGGCCACTCCTGGGAAGGTACACCACTGTTTCATGTTTTCTGGAGACTTAAAGCCTTAGAAATCACTTTGTAACCTTTTCCAGACTTTTCATCTATTTTTTAATTTCCAAAGACCAAGGCATGATATGTTGTATTTTGAGATCTTTTAGCTGTTTCATGTTGTCAGACAGGTTTTATTTAAGTGATTTATTGATTCTACAGGTCTGGCAGTAATCAGGCCTGGTTGTGGCTAATAGTAAAATCGAACTCCGCTTTTCAAAATATGTTGTTAAACACAGTTAATTCATGGGAGGGTAGTTACTGTTTTTTAGGGCCAGAATAGTTTGGATGTTTTTTCCCTTAAAGCTGATGTCTGAAAGTTTTGGGATTTAGGAGATTTAGGTCCCTCTCTGGTGAGAATGGGCAATTACACAGAGCACGCGAAGAATCATTTTAAACTGGGCGGGTGTGATGCGATCTCCTTTTAGAGCGAATGAATCCGATTCCAGGTTATGTTCAGTCAGAGAGAGAGAGAGAGCACTCAGTCAGACTCAGCATCACTCACAGAGCTCCGATATTAATCCTGGTTTTAGCGCAAACAATATTGCATTCCTTTTTGGCTTCGAAACTTGCTTCACTCCTTTTTTTTGTTTTTCTATGAGTGAATGAGCTACTGAGGTCTGAGTTTCCCCTTCTGAAGTCTCCAGTGCTCCACCATTTGCTCACATTCAGTAAAACTGAGCCGGATCCTCTTTCAGAGGCTGTACCTGTGACATAAGTACGTAAAGACGCGTGACGTGGCCATAAGAACTCTTGCGAAAAGTGACCAGACACCCTAGTTTTTAGAATGAATATATTAGGCTTAGCAGGAAAGGTCGTTCCAGCACACTGGTACCATTAAACACATTATTCTGTCCATTTATTTTTTATTAGAAATGCTTCTGCTTTCAGTTTAGAAACAAAATAATACGGACTGCCACTTTATTAAATTATTATTATCACTTACAAAGTGCTTTTTATATTTACTCAGGTTATCTAAGTCTGATAATAAATGTGTTTGTTAAGCTCTGGAATGTAATTATGATAAAAAATATACAACAAAAGAAATCTACATATATATTATGTAGATGTATTAAAATATATATTTATTAACTGGCAGGAGTGAAAAGTGAATATGGAAATGTCTTTATTTCCCAGGTTATTGGTTTAGCCGGCTTGAGTCAAAGTTCCCCTTTTAGTCTCACTTTTGTTGTTTTTTCTCAGCAGTTTCACACATCTCTGCTTTCCTCCTTCCTCTTTATTCAAACCCACCTGTCCAACAATCAGCTCGCTTAAGCCATTATCAGGCTTCCTCTGCTGTAGCAGCAAGGCCAGCTTATCTCTGAGACAGAACACCGTTCCACTGTCAGAGTTCTGACGGTCTGACCCAGACCTCCTGCACCAGCGTCGCCGGCCCAGCGTTTAAATATGACATGTTTATGGAACTGTTTAGAAAGTGTTATATGATCCAGCAAACTTCACTAGAGTTTATGTCGGGTTGCTATAACAATGTGATATTCTTCCAAGAAGTGTTATTACAGTCACTACTGGACCGTGATTTGTTACTGGATGTATCGTACTTACAGGGTCGTGTGAGGTCATGGTCAGAGTCTCACCACAGCTCTACAAACCTGTATTTTCTGTGTAATGTTTTTAGCATGTCTTATTTTTTATATTAAAATGGGAACACCAATTTTTAATAAAATATCTGCTAAACTAAACAGAATAAAATAGGAATTAAAAAAAATAAGTGATTCATTGAAGAGATGTGAATTTCAAAGTTCTTGAGAAACTTCCATAGTTCTATAAAATTCAAGTGGGAGTTTCCCAGGCAAAGATTGGCTGTAGTCTTGGACTAAACAGCATCTTAAAAGGAGATTCTTCATTGAAAGGAAAATATGGTGAACAACAAGCATTTAGTTCTGCCCACATCATAGTGTCCATTTACAGTACCAGTCAAATGTTGGAACACACCCCTTCTCATTTAAATACATTTTCTTAAGTGTTAAAAAATTTAAAATATGTTTTATACTTTAGATGCTCATTTTGCTTTGATGTCAACTTGATATCCACACTTGGCCTTCGTTTCCTCAGTCAGTTTTATGAGGTATAACATGAAATGGTTCTCTTAAAGGAGGTCCTGAGCTCTTGTTAACTGCCACACCCTAGTGTGATAAGGAGAAGAGCACTACCAACCCACCCCAATCTATCCATTCATTTCTCCTTAATAAAGCACAGTGTGCATGTGAGGCGTTTCAGGGACAGATTCGTTAATATTACACACAGATACACTTACATTTTTGAATGTGAACCGTCAAGATAGCCAAATCCGATCTGAGCAAAAAATCGTATTTGAGCAATGCGGCTTGTAATGTAAACGTAGCCAAAGTGCCTCTGCAGTGAACCATTTCAACTTAACCACTCTAAATAACTTTGACAGAATTTGAAAAAAAAGTTTGTTAAATTCCCCTGTTAGTCATAATGTGTGACTAGAATAACACTAATAAGGTACATTTATGATTTGAAAAGCCCTACTGAGGTAAATTCATGATTAAAATTGCACTGCTGAGGTGAATTTATGATGAGAATATCACAGCTGAGTAACTTTGCTTACATCAGATTAATTTATGAAGAATTATATGAAATATGTGTGGAGTTTCCCGGTAAGTAACTCTGTATGAACCAGAGGATCCAGGCTGTGTTGGTGTTGGTTTGTCTAGGAACTGGTTCTTCCTGCTTTAGCGGTAGCAGAACACTCATTTCATGTGAGTACAGTATTAAAGGTTGGGCCCGAGGCTCAGGTTTCTGTATAAAGACCTACCTGGATACTCTATACCACTTTACACATAACACACCTGCCCTGGGCTGCGACCTCACACATTACCTCACTCAACTGATACAGGACAGGAGACAGCCAATCCATTGGCCTAACATTAGGCCACAAATTTTGACCACTTGGCGGATATTTCCATTCGGTATATGAATAGTCTGCCCAGTGTGCATTCTATAGCAAAGTCCATGAGTTAACTTTTTTTTATATATTTTTTATTCTTTTGACTATTCATTCTTTTAATAATACTACACAGAAATCATAATTTCCATCTTATTTACTATACCTTTTTAATAATCATGCATGTGTTCACCCTGTAATAGCAAGCTGCATGACAGCATGGCCAATGACAAGACTGATTATACTCTTGGTTGACCAAGAATTTGAGAATTGTTGAACTGTTTATGTTGACCATCAAATACATTTCTCTTTCAAATACACATTTTGACATTCTAAAATTATGCTAATTCATGTAGATTTAGTCCCAGTTTTTACATTTAATAAATATGTTTGTAGCACATATGTACATCAGAAAGATATCATAAATTGGCCTACAATAGCCATATTGATGCACCCCTTCCTAGTTTGTTATTAAAATAATTAGAGGTTTTCTTTTCACTGCTAAGGTAAAAGCATGATTAGAATAGCACTGCTGTAAATAAGAGTAAAATCGCTGACTGCTGAGGTAAACGTATGATTAGAATAGCACTACTGAGATAAATATAGCTTTGGAAAAAATCAAGAGACCACTTCAGTTTCTGAATCAGTTTCTTTGACATTGCTATTCATAGGTATATATTTGAGTAAAATGAACATTGATGTTTTAAATTCCAAATAAAAATATTGTCATTTATAGCATTTATTTGCAGAAAATTAGAAATGACTAAAATAACAAAAAGATGCAGAGCTTTCAGACCTCAAATAATGCAAAGAAAACAAGTTCATATTCATAATGTTTTAATTGTTTAGAAACAACAAAACAAGAGTTTTTATAACAGTTTTCATGCATCTTGGCATGTTCTCCACCAATCTTACACACTGCTTTTTAATAACTTTATGCCACTCCTGGTGAAAAATTCAAGCAGCTTGGTTTGATGGCTTATGATCATCCATCTTCCTCTTGATTATATTCCAAAGGTATATGGTATATGGTAAAATCAAAGAAATCTTTGATTTTAAAAGTAAAATCTTTGTTGTACATCAGAAAGGCCTACAATAGCCATATTGATTCATCGCTTAGTGTTTTGTTGGTTTTTAAAATCATTTAGTTTTCTATTTCCACTGCTAATATAAATGTATTAGTAGAATAGCACTATTGCTGTAAACAAATAAGTAACAATGAACTGCTGTGGTAAATAAGGTAAATTGTTGAGTTAATTTTTTGACTAAAGTGGCACTGCTGATACATTATGCTTCCTTGTTTGCTTTATGTGTGCTGGGATGTTAAAAGTATTCTGTGCTCAATAAATAAATTAACCAATAGTTTTGTACTAAAGTACAAAATACAAGTTTTGTCATTTGAAAAGCAAAACATGAATACATTTAGGCCATTAACTTTTTATCAGTGGTGGAGCGTCATAACGAATGGAAACCTGTGAAAACCCGTGTTCGGCATTTGGCCCAATGTTTGATTTGGTTGTGTTTGGGTGAAAGAGCAGGGCAGGTGAAGCAGCTGCTCAGCAGGGGAAGAAGGTCTGACTGAACGGCCTTGAGGAGAGGAGAGTTTTAGCGCGGCCTGTAGGCGGCGCTCTGCACAGCCAGAACACACACTGAGAGCGAGTGTGTGTGTGTGTGTGACCGTGTGTGTGTGTCAGTGTACAGTGTGTGTGTGTGTGTGGAGGGGGAGAGGCAGGCAGCAGGCTCAGGCTGGGAGAAATTGACGGGGAGGGAAGGCAGGCAGAGCGCGGTTCGGTCTCTGTGGCCCGCTGTCCTCTAGTCCTCGATGCCTGGGAACACTCACCGCCCCCCGGAGAGAGGAGCACACCGAGGCTCGGGCGCCTCCGCCGGCTGCGGGTTCCTGCTAACGCCGAGAGAGATGGACGCGGTGAGTCAGAGCCTCTCTCTCTCTCTCTCTCTCGTTCTGCTCTCTGTCTCTCTATCTCTCTCTCTTATCCAGCCTGTTCCCGTCCTTTAACGGGCACGGTTTATATAAGCTCCGGTCCAGCCCGTGTTCCAGGCGGCGGGTCGTGCAGACGGCGCCGCGGGCCTCTGGTTTTGGGTTGAATTCGCGCTGTTGTTGTTTTTGTGTTTTTGCATTTTTAGCGAGCGTTTGATGCGTTTGACGGACAGACGGTACGTTTGGAGTGTGTGTGCGTGTGTGTGTGTAATATGTGTGTGTGTATGTGTGTGTGCCTGTTGAGGGCTCCAGCTTCACCTCGGCTCTCAAACGCCTGCTCAGTCCAACATCTCCCTCCTCCACCACCTCCTCCTCCTCCTCCCCGTATAGACCGGCCGATCCCCGCCGCTCCGTTCACTCCAACCGCTGGAAGCTCTGCGGCACGGGCGGCGCGGCGACAGCGGTGGACGGTGAAGTGCACGGTACCGTTACACCGTGAACAAACCGCTAAACGCTGACTGAACGCGCCAGCGCTGAGCTCGGTTTCGCCTGGCCGAGGTCAGTCGCTCTCAGGGCGGCTGTGGACCGTCTGCTCACCCCCTCCACACCGGTTCTCCAGCCCGAGTCCAGCCTTAGCGCTGGAGCCGGCGGACAGGCAGCGGCCGCGTCCCAATTTGTTGCCTCGGAGGAATGTGGCAGCGGCCGCCCGCATATGAGAAGGAGGAGGCGGCGGCGGAGGAGGAGGAGGATAGCACCGATGCGCTGGAATGTTGTGTGTTAGGTTCGACATTCAGCCGGGAGTACTGACTGATTTTACTCGACTTTATTCCACAGGGTGTTCTGTCGATTTGTGTTACCTTGTCAAAACCTGCAACTGTAACTAGTGTAGTAGCTATATAATATGTTTGAATAAGGCTGCATAATAGCCAAGTAAGCTAGCTGAGCTAAATTAAGCAGTAGATAGCTTTAAATAGGTTAGGTTAACTAGATTCATCATAGTTTTTCATAATTAGAAGAGCACTATAAAAACACTATATCAGAACTCCTGATATTCTTCAGGCAGAGAAATAGCTATTGATTATATAAATGGGTTGTCTAAATACATCTCTGTAAATATGAGGTATTTGATTTAAGATCTCTCTAAAAAACAGCAAGCTAAAATGTATTTTTCACACCAAAAAAACATGAAAACATTAATTCACGCAGCGCATGCGCATAACAGAGGAGTAGCATATATAAATGGGTAGCACAACTCGACAGAACACTGGTTCATAGAGAAGGACCTGAGCCACAGAAGGTGAAACGTTAGCCTGCTGTGGACTGGAATATGGTAGCCGCACGCGCGCGCGCACACACACATATATATACACACAGGCGCGCGCACACACTGTTACGTAAGGCGGCGGACTGCTTGCTGGTGCGGGTGATGATGATGCCGCGCGCGGGGCTCGGCTGGCTCTCGTTCTGCATCTACGACAAAAACAACAAAACAACAGCCGTGCTGCCGCTCGCGCTCTCGGTACCGCGCCGAAATTATATAACCCGTATGATTTTAAGATCGTCACCGCGCGCGCATCCGGGCACCGAAATCAGTCAGCCCCAGCTTCTGTCAGGCCTGCGCGTCCACACACTCACTCGCGCGCGCGCGCACTGCAGGAGTGGACCAAGGCAGGCTGCCGTCGTGTCGTTAGCGGTAATGGCGCGCGGATGCCGCTCCGCTAGTGGCCCGTGCGCGTTATGTAACGGAGCTGGCCGCTACGAAAGGCGTGCGAACGGCCCGGAGGCGCGAGACAGGCTGCAGAACGGGGGATGCCACGGGCACGTAGCCCCGTACCCTCACTGCGGCTCTCTCAGGTAGATGTGAGGGAGAAACCCACCAGCAGACACTGGGAAGCGCATTGGAGGCCAGTGCTTGTGGCTACTGGTACTCCAGTACAGGGTACAGGCTGCAGAATCAGAAATTGTGTTGCTGCTTCATGCTAGATTGATAAGACAGTAGTTGTAGTTGCAGATACACACACTAAGGTTGCAAAGATTAGTCGATTTTAAAAATGTATGGACTTCACATTTACAACGATTAGTGTTGACTATCACTTCGTTAATTTGTTACTGCACTGCACTACACAAAGTGCTGGGGACAGAAACGCATTGGGGAGTGTTCAGGGTCGCTCACTCACTCGTTAGTTCACAGTTCACAATCAAGTCTCCAAAAGTGCCCAAACACAATACACAATACTTACTAAATTTCAGAAAGTTTTACACTTCTTTCTCACTATCGTTTGAGCATTTAAACCCCATGTATTTCTATTATTTCAAAGAGAGAGAGTTCGGTGCAGGAGCCGTGCCCACAGCAAGCAGAGATGAATGGCATGGTAGAAATAATCATTGGTCTACCATCATCAATGTCAAGATCTGGGTGAAAAATTAATGCAACACTGGATTGAAATAAATCTTGTGACAGTTTATTGAAACAATGCCACAGCAAATGATAAAGGCAGTCTGACAAAATATTACAGTGTGTTTCTTAAAAAAAAGGCTGTTTTGTGACTAAACTCATACATACTGACTAGTATCTGAGTATCTTCAAATTCTCCTGCTTCTATTGCTTGCATTGATGCACTTGCATTGTTATATGCCTTTTTTGTTCAAGCCTAGGCTGCGTTTCTTGGATAGGTTTGGCATGTTGGTTCCTTCTCTTTATCTCTAAAGAAACTCTCTACTATAATATAGACTAACAGATTGGAACACCTCATTTGTTTATTTTGTTGATCCTGCTTTTGTTGGAGTAGCTGTCTCTAATATCCAGGGAGGGCTTTCGATTAGATTTTGGATTATCAGTATTGCTTTGAGAATTTGATTGTGTTCAGTGACAAGAAGAGCATTATTGAATTGAATAAGATAGTTCTGAGAAAATAGCAGAAAATAGTTTTGTTGGGGGCTTTTTATTCCTCAAACCCACACCGGGCATAAGACACAGTGCCAGGATGTACAAGTTAGTTTATATCTCTCTTTTATTTGTTTGTTTATTGGCACTGGTACCTAACCACAGGGACTACACAAGCCATGTGATTGTCTTTACACATCTGTGTCAGCAATGGGTGCAGCTCAAAGTAGCTGAACAAATTCCTTAAAAGGGGTGTCTACTATCACAATATTTCAGGGTATTTTTGTTTTTGAGATAGCAATGTTTTTGACAATATTAACAAGAGTACACTAGTGCAACAAAATAATTGATGCTTCTCAAATTTAGTTACAACTGGGAGCCAGATCCTATTGAAAAGGTAAGGTTTACGGCTCACCGCTGGGGCATCTCAGTGTAAGAAAGCTGCAGCACCTTATTCAACCTCTAGAGCTGTAGCTGCAGCCACTCACTTGTGAAGAGCATGTTTTGTACAGGGGTTGCAGGCTCTGCTCGGATCAGCCAGCATAGAGTTTTTTTCCCTCGAAGTTCTGCTGTTCACATGTGTAGAATGTGTAAGACTAGCATGCTTCATTTAGAAAAGAGAATAAAGACCTCAATAACCAGATATTCCTCTCACAGTGAGTGATTATTAGCAAAGCAACACAGCAGAGCTAACAAACATCCCCAACTAACCACACAAACCAGCAAACAGTTTAAGACCACATTTAATCACACATGTAAGTTCAGCAGCAGTGAGAAAGATTAAGCAATTGTGTTCAGTTTTTAGTGCTGGATACTATGCACACCTTTTAAGTCATGCTTTCACTTTACAGTTCACAGTGCAGTTCTGCAGTTAAAGGGATTGGAAGCTCGGCCAGAGTGTTTTTATAGTGGTTGATTGTAAACAGCAAAGGATTAATGTTGTTTATGTTTAAATTACATTTACATTTAACAGTTAATATAAGATATGTTAAGCAGAAAGGTGAGCCCTGAAAAACCACCATGAGTGAGGTGGCTGATGGTAGCATCCCTGCCCAGGTAATGGTTGTTGACAGGTGACGTAATGTAGTTCTCTTCTGAAGATATTCTGTGGTCAAGGCTTTTCTGCAGTGAGTTATTACTATTATATTTTACCTTATTTTCAATTACTTACCTTTCTAACGGTACGCTAATATTGTTCTGATTTTTCATCGTATACAAGTAGCTCGCTTATGTTAGCATTACATCCATGTAGTGCAGGGCGGTATATTGGTTAATCTGGAAATTAAAAACGATTTGCATTTTTCATATATTCTCAATATATACTCAATCGATCCAGATAAGCCCAGAATCGATCCTGGGCACAGAATCTTGTTTTTTTTTTTTTAAGTGATTAAACTCGGACACGAGGTGGAAAAAAATTAAAAAGCAGTAAGTATAGCACTTTTACATGTATTTATACTGTTGCTTGAAGGATCTTTTAAATGCACACTAAGTTAATTTATTTGTTAACTGGAGAAAGAAGGAAATTGTGGCTGATTTTAATACTTTAATGCCTCTTATGGCTTCAATAATAACATTGTAGATTGATATTATACATGTCTTACTTATGCAATAGATCTTAAAAAATATGTCTTGAATATTTAAACATTGAGTATTTTAAGTCTGTTCATAGTGTTTATGGAACTATTTAAAATATTTAGTTTTGTAAGGGAAGCCGGGTTAAAGTTGTTGGCATATCTCTTTTTAAGGTCTATTGTTTACATTGTTCAGCTGTTTTTTTCTGATAATTAAGTCTGAATTCTTCATATATTGTTTAATGTTGTGGGGCAAAGTAAATCCGATACTAATTAAAGGCTTAATTTAAAGCCTTAGTGTCACAAACCTATATAAAAGTCTAGTCATGCAAAAATAAATAAATAAAACATTCTGTGAAACCATCAGAATCTTGATAAAAAAATGGGATATACATTGTTGGTCATACCGCCCAGCACTACATCCATGTGTTGTTTTGATCCAGCCAGGCTTGCACACAGACACCTAGGCAGAGCAGCACAATGATGACACTGATTATTTATTCATTTATTTGAATATTTCTGTTTTATTCCAGGATTAGATTTTTATTCAGCCACTTTGTGTTATTTATTAGTAAACTCTTTACTGTTTTAATAGGATAAAACATTCATATGAATAAGTTCTGCAATGCTAAGCACAAGTTTTCTTTATTACAGCCAGCTTATCTTTACTGTTAGGACAGTTGGTCTGTGTTGTCTTCGTGCTTCAACAGAGGGTTTTCTAGCTTCGTTTTACAGGTGTAAACTGTAAAGGTTTAACAAAAAATAATATATCTCTAATATCAGCATCTACATAGAACATCATCTACATAGAACAAACATGGGCTGATCTGCCCAGACTACTCTAACACTGCACTCCCCCACAGGAGGAAACACACACAGCGCTCTACATGACATCACACAGTGTGAGCGTGAGCTATTTCAGGCTGGATTTGTCACAGACTCCAATCTCATTCATTCTTTTCTGTAGGGAAATGCATTGAATAAAAAAACACAGTCTAAACTTTCATTAATATACATCTCAGGAAAAATACAAGAAACCACTTAAAAATGAGGAGTTTATATGATTTTACCAAATTGAAAACCTCTGGAATATAATCAAGAGGGAGATGGATGATCACAAGCCATCAAACCAAGCTGAACTGCTTGAATTTTTGCACCAGGAGAGGCATAAAGTTATCCTCCAAAAGCAGTTTGTAAGACTGGTGGAGGAGAACATGCCAAGATGCATGAAAACTGTGATTAAAAACCAGGGTTATTCCACCAAATGTTAATTTCTGAACTCCTAAAACTTTATGAATATGAACTTGTTTTCTTTGCATTATTTGAGGTCTGAAAGCTCTGCATCTTTTTTTGTTATTTCAGCCATTTCTCTTAAGTGAATGCTCTAAATTACAATATTTTTATTTGGAATTTGGGAGAAATGTTGTCTGTAGTTTATAGAATAAAACGACAATGTTCATTTTATTCAAACATTTAACATATAAATAGCAAAATCAGAGAAACTGATTCAGAAACTGAAGTGGTCTTCTATTTTTTTTCCAGAGCTATACATCAATAATCACCAGCTGACAGTTCACCTATGAATTCACAACGTGAATGCATATACAGGGGTTGAACAATGAAACTGAAACACCTGTCATTTTAGTGTGGGAGGTTTCATGGCTAAATTAGACCAGTCTGGTGGCCAATCTGCCTTAATTGCACATTGCACCAGTAAGAGCAGAGTGTGAAGGTTCAATTAGCAGGGTAAGGGCACAGTTTTGCTCAAAATATTGCAGCAATGCACACAACATTATGGGTGACATACCAGAGTTCAAAAGAGGACAAATTGTTGGTGCACGTCTTGCTGGTGCATTTGAGACCAAGACAACAAGTCTTTATGATGTGTCAAGAGCCACGGTATCCAGGGTAATGTCAGCATACCACCAAGAAGGATGAACCACATCCAACAGGATTAACTGTGGACGCAAGAGGAAGCTGTCTGAAATGGATGTTTAGGTACTAACCCGGATTGTATACAAAAAACTGATCAAATCACGGCAGTTCAATGTGCACCTCAGCTCTCCTGTTACCACCAGAACTGTCTATAGGGACAATAAATTATTGTGGTCTAAAACCAGGTGTTTCAGTTTCATTGTCCAAGCCATGTATATACAGCTCTGGAAAAAATTAAGAGACCACTTCAGTTTCTGAATCAGTTTCTCTGATTTTGCTATTTATATGTTAAATGTTTGAATAAAATGAACATTGTTGTTTTATTCTATAAACTACAGACAACATTTCTCCCAAATTCCAAATAAAAATATTGTCATTTAAGGCATTTATTTGCAGAAAATAAGAAATGGCTAAAATAACAAAAAAAGCAGAGCTTTCGGACCTCAAATAATGCAAAAAAAAATCATCAGTTTTAAAAGTTCAGAAATCAATATTTGGTGAAATAACCCTGTTTGTAATCACAGTTTTCATGCATCTTGGCATGTTCTCCTCCACCAGTCTCACACGCTGCTTTTGGATAACTTTATGCTAACACACTCCTGGTGTTAGAATTCAAGCAGTTCAGCTTGGTTTGATGGCTTTTGATCATCCATCTTCCTCTTGATTATATTCCAGAGGTTTTCAATTTGGTAAAATCACGGAAAAATGTCATTATTAAGTGGTCTCTTTTTTTTCCCCAGAGCTGTATATATATTTTACCCGATACAAGATGCTGGTGGACTGTACTGAACATTGTGTAAATGCTGTAGAAACAGTAGCTCATGGGCTGAGGGCGACTGAGGCCTAGCGCCTGGAAAGGCTTGTTTTGGTCACATCTGCTCTGCCTGTAATTATTATTTATTACATTATGAGAGTGGTCTGTTAACACTCTTACTGTTTAATAAGTTTATGAAGGAAAATGGAGATTATTGATAAAACACTGCTGCAGAAATAGCAGCTCGAGAACTGAGTTGTGGTGTATATAATTTGAGATATTTGATCAGCGTGATGATTTCAGCCAACAGGTCTTGAATCTTTGTAGATGATTTTATTAACGGTTGAGAATTAACGTTTGCCTGTCATGATAGTTACATTATCAGATTATTGTACATTATATAGACACAACCTCAGTATTTTTTGCTGGACTCAGTATTGCCCATTATTTAAAAAAAAAAACACTACAGTATCTTCTGACACCTTCCACTTTATTAGAAACACCCACAGAAAAAAAAAAATCTTAGCAAAGAGAGACCATTAACATGAGTGAGCTGGTATTTCTATTATTTTATTTACTATATTTAATTAGATATTTACTTTTTCCTATTCTGTACATTTGTTCAAGAAATGGATTATGGATTAAGGATTAAGGATTATAATTTCTCTAGTTACTCATTATATGATAAAGATGTACCATGAGATATTAAGGAAACGTGCATCAGCCAGTATTTACTTATTTGAATCTGTCCCATTTTCACACTCAGGGTTGCCAGGTATAGACAACAGCAAGATGGCTATTTTTCTGCTAAACAGGTGATCTCTGAGCTTCAGTAAGGTTACTAACCATAGCTGGCTAATTTACCATCACCACTAGTGTAGTAGAGACATTCATTTTAGACACTGAAATTTATATCCATCAATCAGCTACAAAGTAAAGACTCGCCACTGTGTGTCAATGTCATCTGGCAACCAGAGTCAGCTTATGGGGAGGAGTAGGTAGGGCAGAAACTCAATCCAGAGTTTAAAAAATGCACACCTCGCATGTATTAATGATTGTTCCTAAAAAATTAAACAATATTGATTATCACACTTTTTTCTTTTTTTTTGTGATTGGCCTAGTTCACTTCACAGGCTTGCGTACCTCATGTTAGTGTAAAGATGCAGTGATATTCTTTTCCATTTAAAATTTTAGATAAAGCTGTTTCTGTGTTAATTTATAGACATTTAGATATGGACATTATTCTCCGAACATCTCAAAATGCTTATAGGTTATAAAAAAGTTTATATACTTTTCAATATTTTGATATGAAAAATGAATATTTTTGGACCAAAATCCAATAAAATGAAACATTTGGCAAACTAATAAAGCTGAACACAGTTTTACAGAATTTTCTTGAAAAACACTTGATAACATTTCAAATCTTGGATCTGCGCTTTCACAGAGATACTGAGTAGCACATATCAGTGAGTAGCACAACTTGACAGAACACCAGGGTCGTGCATCAAAGCACCGCTCACAGACTCTGGGCAGTGTTTGGACTGCTTGGTGTGTCAAGGTGCACAATATACATAGCATTCTGACAGTACTACATTCATGTAAAGCCAAATCAAAACAAGAGACCAACAGTAGACCATATGGGAGTTTAAATTTAACGTATTTTTCTGCCTTTAAGGCGCACCTAAAATCCTTAAATTTTTCCAAAAATCATCAGTGCGCCTAATAATCTGGTGCACCTTATGTATGAATTCTACCAGTCAGGTGGTAAGAAGCAGAAGGCTATTTAGATGAATTACAGAGTATAAGGGAGTTAGTGCTGTTAACCATGGCTGGCTATGCTGCTAACCGGTGCTGGCGAGCACTGCTAACCGCAGCTAGCGCTCACTCTCAATTCTAAGCTTACTGTAAATACACAGTGCTTTACTCACACAAATAAACGGTTTTCAGGAGAGAAATCTGTGTAGATTAAAATCCTACATTTATATATGAAAAATACAGTACACAGAGAAAAACGGACATAATTTTGGTAAAAAAAAAACAATTGATGAAGCTAAGTTAGCTTACCTAATGTGACCAGCCCTGTACAGCTTCACATGCAGTTTGTGAAGTTGTAGTATATCAAGTATAGATGGTGAGCATGATAAGTGATGCTGTACACTTTATTTAGTTTAATTTATGTAATTATAAAGTACAAACAACCATAAACCGAGCTCTTACTTCCTCACTTCCTGCATTGTTTACAATAGTGCTCTGATACACACGGCGCTTCTTTTAAAAATGCTAACATTAAAGGAAAATAGGGGGGTGCCTTATTGTATCACACTAATAATATCGCCAAAATGTTTGAAACAATAAAACAAAACTCCAAATTGTGAGATTTTTGAATGTAGTCTACTTTATATTTGATTTATTTATTGTATTTGTTGTAATTGTAATTGTTTGTTTGCAGTTTATATGCATGCACTTTAGTTTGTCTTGGTAGATTACTGTTTATGAAATATTACTGTCATTTATATTAAATAAAACTTAGTTATATTTATTTTATTGCAGTAGTATATTCTTGAGAAATTTTGCTAAAGAATATTGTTATTGCAAAAATGCGATAACAATTTATTTATTTAATTTTTGCCATTTTTTTCAGCTGAACAGTTCCAGTTGCCAAATATTCTCTGCATTTTTAGTATGACTAGGATCCTGTCTGTTTGTGAACGTCCGCATTCATTCTTTGGACTTATCAGATCTCACATCACTTTTATATGTTGTTGTTGTTTTTTTGTGTGCAGATCCAGATGTCACAGAGACGGATGTGAACTAAACGCCAACCCACCAAGCTAAAAACCTTCAGAACCAGCGGCCCGGTCAGCCGTAACATTTTCTCAACCCCTGATCACACAGGCCTGTCTCAGTGTCCGTTTCTGCTCACCCACTGATATAAATGAGTGACCCAGCAGGAGAGGTCCGGGCTGGGGTGCACGCCAGAACCCACACAGGTAAACACACCTGCAGCATGTAGGTACTGTCTGTACAGTAAGTGCTATCGGTGACCAGTGTACCAGTTAATCAAAGATTGTGTCATTAAAAAATTTTATATATATCTATAAAAATTCTGTGGTAATTCTGCAAAAATAATTCAGGGCATGTTTGGTAGTTGGTAGAATATGCTGAAACTCTTGTTAAAATCGCTTAACCTTAACCATAACCATAACCTAATATTATACAAATATTTTTGATATTTTCTGAAGCATGCAATTTACCATTTACATGTTCACTACATTAAAATGAATGTGTTTACATTATGTAAGGTAATATAAATATTAATGTTCATATTACACACATACTGTTCCTGTCAGTCTGACACTGTATTGACCATATATGCTTCAACTGGTAAAAATATCTAATGTTGGCCAAAACTGGCAAATTTAACTATTTTCTCATTTATTTATTTGTATATTTAGAATAAATACACAATTAATCTGTAAGGCGAGAAAGTACAGTTAGTAAAAACTCAAATGGAGTTAAAAATGTTATTGGAATATACTTTTTTTTTATATAATTTGTAAAAAGATTTGGATTATTAGGCATTGTTAAATGCAGTTCAGTTTGAACAACATTTCTACATTGCTAGAAAAGAACTTGTGATGATGTATACATGAGGATGATACTAATTGGTGTCTATCCCATATTAGCTGTTTTAAGGCTGATTTATACCTTTGTGTTGAACCTACTTCCTAGCCTCTGCATAGCCACCTCCCCAGAAATGTACCTATGTGTCTGGTGACATAGAAAGCAGCAGCTGTGATTGGTCCACCGAGCCTTATGTTACCACAATCACATTCCCGTCTAATAGGGGTGTAACGGTACGTCTATTCTTTATGAACTTTCACGGTACGGGGTCATGGTTCGGTTTGCACAACCACCTGCAGAATAAACAGTACCGCCAGTCTGTAGGAGACTTGTGGAACCAATGAACGGAATGAGGAACTAGTGTTCGCTGTGCTGAATTCGCACCTTTCCATAGGACATGAATGGTCGCCTGTCGCTTTCCAGTGTGAACGCAGGGTTAGGCGCTTGTACTGTATACATGCGCACAGCATCGTAGCGCACTTGCACAGGCTATGCCGTATACAATGCATCAACTCAATGCAGAAGTATAAACGAGCCTTGTGTTAGTCTGGTTAGCCTTGCAGCAAACCACAGACACCAATACAACATCTTGGCCTACAGAATACGTTTGGTTCAGTAGGGTAAAATGACAAGAATATGCCTTTTCCCATTATTCTATGTTATTTCTTGGGTTTCTTGTTGCTGTTGTTGCTCCCGGTTGTCTTTCTTCACCCTCTCTTTGTCCTCCCGTACAGAATGTCCTGGTTCAACGGCTTCCTAGTGCCCAGAGTGGACGATCGCAAGACCGCGTGGGGCGAGCGCAATGGCAAGAAGTCCAAGCGCAAGGGCGGCTCCTCGCTCTGCAACCCGCGCTACATGAGCTGCCTGCGGGACGTAGAGGCCATGGAGCCCCCTCCGCAGCCAGCCCACCTGCAGCCCCAGTGGGCCGGAGCAGGGAGCGGAGGAGGGGGCGGCAACTTCGGCATGCGCTGTGGCTGGCAGGAGGACCACTACGGCAAGCGGGGGGGCGGGGGGGAGAGCGTGGGGCTCAAATCTGTGGACCTGGGCTTCGAAGACGGTGACGCCAAAGGCCAGAAAGGCGAGGGCCTGGGGCGCAACGGCTCGGCAGATGACCTCGCCGGCGGCGGCTCGCTGACGGCAGCAGAGTGCTGGCAGCGTGTGGTACGCGTCTTCCAGTCCAAGAAGTTTCAGTCCCGCAAACTGGAGCGCCTCTACCAGCGCTACTTCTTCAGACTCAACCAGAGCTCACTGACCATGCTGATGGGCGTACTGGTCATCGTCTGTGGCGTCATGCTGACCTTTCACTGCGTGCACGCCAAACCCGACGTCGCCTACGCCTCTGCGCTGTCTGTGGCCATGGCCCTCTTTCTGGGCCTCATGGTGGTGTGCAACCGCAATGGCTTCCACCAGGACTACATGTGGATGGTAAGCTACTTGGTGATAGGCATGCTGATCGCTGTGCAGGTGTTCGGGGTGCTGATGGTGGCTCCTCGGAGCGCCTCGGAGGGCATCTGGTGGTCTGTCTTCTTCATCTACATCATCTACACGCTGCTGCCGGTCCGCATGCGGGCGGCCGTGCTCAGCGGAGGGGTGCTGTCCACCATTCACCTGCTCACTTCGTGGAAGTTCAACCAGGAGGATGAGTTCCTGTGGAAACAGGTAGGTGCAGTGCGGGTCTTTATCTTTTAGTTTCACTTTTAGTTTTATCTTATGGAACTGTGTAGAGGCTTCCATCTTTATCTGGTTGTACCAGTGTGGAAAGTTCTTTGTTGTCAACAATTTGTTGTGTATCCTCTGCTCATGGTAAATACAGTAAGTGCTTATTTCTGATCAGTTAAGGAAATTAATGTGTTGTTAGAGTTAGAGACGCACCTAATATTTGGCAACCAAAATTATTTGGCCGAAAATTGCAAAAAAAGCACCGTTTCTGTTTAGCAGTGGTGGCAGGACCACACTGAGATTTTATAAATATGATAAATATGAATGCATATATTGAATCAAAGCCTCTTTAGCTTGATGATGTATCATACTGCTAAGATCTCACCAATATCCAGCCCTAATTCTTATTCTCTACATACTATAAATTATACGAAATAAAGTGATCAGCATCACTTATCATTCTCAGTATCAGTTTACTCAGTTTATTATCTGTTCCTTCCAAGCTATTCTTTTTCCAGTTGAAGGATACAAGCTGTACAGGGCCAGGATAGTAACATTGCTTGAGCCAACTTAGCATTATCTTTTGTTTGTTTACCCAAAACTGGCCTTTTTTACATATGACTACAGCTGCGCTGCTGAGGTAGATTTATGAGTAGAATAGCACTGCTGAGATAAATGTATAATTAGAATAGCACTGCTGAGATAATTTTATGATTAGAATAGCACTGCTGAGGTTGGTGTATGATCACAAAAGCACTGTTGAGGGAAATTTATGATAAGAATATCAATGCTGGGGTAAATGTATGATCAGAATAGCACTGCAGAGGTTGGTGTACGATTAGAATAACACTGCTGAGGTAAATTTTTTATATTAGAATAGCACTGCTGAGGTAGGTGTATGATTAGAATAGCAATGCTGAGGTAGATTTATGATTAAGAATAGCACTGCCTAGGTATTTTATACTGCTTTCTTGGTTTGTCTGCTGGGATATCAGAAATTGATTTATAAATATTTTAAAATTTTGTAATTTGTAAAAATTTATTTTTGTAATAGATTTCTGTTTATGCTATTGAACTCAGCATTTGGTATTCAGCTAAATGTTTAATGTTCATTTCGGTGCATCCCTAGTAGGAGTCATTGTTGAGAGTTAAGGTTTATCCTGCGTCCTTGTTGTTCACGCAGTTGCCAGGTAACGTCATATGATCTCTAAATTAGTTACATTTTAATTCTCTTAATGAGCTGATATTTCAACAGCTGCAAATATACAAACACTTCAGAACTAATCTGATTTGGATATGACTCATAAAATCACATGGAGCTGTTTGCCTGCAGGGTCGATGGACGTTAATGTGTTTGAATTATTGAAGGAGATCGATATTATTAGCTGTAGAAGAGCTATCTGGTTAAACAGCCCTGAGATACAGGCTTTACTCTGAATATACATACTTTCTCTGTTCAGTGTCTCACCCGGAGTGCTAAAACTAGCCACAAGCTAATGTTCACTCATTAGGAGTGTTCTTCCTGTCTGCTCTCAGTTCTGAGAGGTTTAGAGAAAGTCGAGTTGTTCTGTGGAGAGAGGGTGTGCGGTCATCGCGAGCTTGCTGATTATATTTGGACTGAGCTATTTGTGCAGAATCATATTGGTATTAAAAAAAACTAGAAAACTAGAGAATATTTTGCTCCAGTCTGTCGAATGCCTTGTTTAACAGACTTTTTTTGTTTGTTTTATGTTAAGTATAACAAATAAATCTATAGTGTGAAGTGTATTGTTGGTCTCAGTCATCTGTAGTTAAGGGCCCTATGAAATCCGTTTTATTTTTTGGTAAATATCCATTGTAGTTTTTTTTTTTTCGTTAGATTTTGCATTTTTAGGTTTTTAATATTGCTATAATGTGATAAAAATATATTCAATTAAATTACATGCTCTGTGATTTTATCTAAATTAATTATTATTATATATTTTTTATATTTTTTATTATTATATATTATTAATAATTTAAATTCACAGCTGTCCTGGGACAATATATCGTCCATTAAAAAAGACCTAGACCAATTTTTGAGGTTGATTTGCCCTTACCGTCAAATTCAAAAACTCCCACATCTCCACAGATGATACTGGGATAGTGTCTATAATCCAATACAGTCCTCTGATCTTCTCCCAGAACAGTCAGGCCGCCCTGATCTTGAATCCTAAATAGGAAACATGTCATCCATATCCGTTTCTTTTACATGCCTTTTTCTGAGCAGAAAGCAGGCAACTAGAAAAGCAATAGTTTCAGCCATGTTTGCACAAAATGTCGTCATGTGGGGAGGGGGGGGGGTCTCATATTTTTAACATCAGTTAGGATTATAAAATCCTGTAGTGTGGGCCAGGCATAAGACTTGGGTGGTTTTATCTGTGGTCACAGTGTGTAGTTGTGTGTTGAGCCAGAGGCCTGAGGGGTGGGCTGAAGGTCAGGTAGCCGAGCTGAATGAGAGTCCAGCAGCCTGAACCTCAGATCTCTATACCCCACCCACCACCAGTGGATCAGCGCCATGCAGAACACCATCACCCAGCTCTCCCTCCACCCTTACACAACAAACACTTTGTCTGCTGTGGAGAGGGAGAATGTGTGTGTGTGTGTGTGAGTGTGTGTCTAATGGTCTTGGTTTGGTTCTCAATGTGTAATTGTTAGGATATAACAAAAATACTATATATCAAAATATTTATTTTACATGCGTTCAGTATCACTTATTGTGCCTAATATCAGTTTCACTTTACTAAATCTTTACTAAAACGTATCCAGCTTTAAAATATGTGTGCTGTATATGGATGTGATGGTAACATTAGCTAACTTTTTCTTAGTGTTTGTTTGTTTACCAAAAGACTGGCTGCCCTTCTCTGTGTAAATTTCAGTCACACATGACTTAAATAGCCCTGCTTAGGTAAATTTAGGACAGAAATGGCACTGCTGAGGTAAATTCATAGCTAAAATGGCACTTCTGAGGTAAATGTATGATTAAAACATCACTGCTGAGGTAAATTCATTGCTAAAATGCCCCTGCTAAGGTAAATTTATGCTTAGAAAAGCTCCTTTGAGGTAAATATATTGCTAAAGTGCCACTGCTGAGGTACATTTATGATAAGAAAAGCTCCTTTGAGGTAAATATATCACTAAAGTGCCACTGCTGAGGTAAATTTATGATTAAAACAGCACTTCTGAGGTAAATGTATTGTGCTTTGTTTATGTGTCTTATATTACAAATTATAGTTATGTAATTGCCTTTTCTTTAAATTTAGGCTATTAAATTCTATTCAGTGGTGTACAGAGTGGCAAACTTTGTACTGTCAATCACTTTGATGTATGAAAGGTCATAAATAAAAGTGATTAAATAAAATGATATATATTTTTTAATGTTATTTATTATTGAGTGACTGGTGAAATCTGACTTGGTTGGAGCAACTGTAGCAAGACTAGTAGAAGAAAACAACTATCAAACTTTTGCATAGAATGTCTAGACAATAATAATAAGGGTTATTTGATTTATAACAATAGAGGTTCCCTTTTTTTTAAAGATTCTACATAGAACTGTGTACATAAGGTCTATTAGCATCTATAATAAGTATATAAATAATTATATTATCTATATTAGTACTCGAATTGTCAGGGATCTTTGATCTCAGATGCAGTCAGTGGTGATGACCCTGATATTTATTTAATTTCACTGATTCTCAGACTGTGTGTGTGTGTGTGTTGAGCGTGGGGATGCTTGTGTAGTGTATGGATTAATCTGCGCTCAGCCATTTTCTCTCTTTAAATAATAAGTGACCTTGATTTGCCCGACTCTGCTGGAGCTAAATTTAGCCGTAAACGTTTAGACTGAGAGTCTGGTTCTACTTCCTGTTAAACCCATTCAGATTTCTCACAGTGCTGCACTATACGGGACAGGACGAGGGACGCTGCTGCTCACTGGAACAGTGTGTATTGTGTGTATTGTTGTCCAGTGTGTATTATATAGTGCATACTGCCATTCACAGCTATACACAGCTCCGACAGGAAGTGATGCATGGGGGTTGCTGTGCTGTGTGGGTGTTTTTCATTCTTAGGCTTTCTAAGTTTTAAATTCAAACTAAATATTCAGAAATGTTATATTTCCTTGAGAAGCAGAATCGTATATACTATACAGTGATGTTTTATATCAAGCCGCAGTCCCTAAGATGTTTTCTTTTAAATTGAAATCAGTAGTATTCCTAAGATGTGAGGTGGAAAATACTCGGAATTAATTATATTAGTGTCATGTCACTTTCATCATTGCAGTGTCTCATATATACATGCTAAAAACATAGTGGCTTGGTAAATTTATTTGACGTAATTGCTCTTAACATTTTAACAGTATTTCATAAATGAACAAAATGAACAGAACAGTAAATGCAAAAACACAGAATTTTCACAGCACTTTATATGCAGCAATAAATAAATGCATTAAAAGTACTCTTCTCGGACGCAGAGTGGTCCACTGTGCTAAGCACTGCCACCTGATCAGGAGATGGTTTGAATCCCGGTCATGCAGCTTGTCATCACTTGCCAGAGCCCTGAGAGAGCAAACTTGGCCTTCCCCTCATCCCCTCTGGTGATGTCAGTCAGCACAAGGCATCTGTTTGCTGAACTTTCCTCTGAGCACACTGTGATACTACTCAGCCCTGCTACATCAGCAGCAGTTCTAAAAGAGGCGGTGGCTGACTTCACATGTATTGGAGGAGGCATGTGCTAGTCTTCACCTAGTAATGTTGTGGCATTACTAGTGATGGGGGGATATACAGTTGAGTAGCACCTCAGTGGGTGGGAAAAATCGGCCTAACTAAATTGGGGAGAAAAGATTGGAGAACATTAGAAATAAATCTTTAAAAAAAAAAGTACTCTTACACATGCTTTGTGCTATTACTCATTCTGATCAGAAAGTTATTTATCATGTATCTTGGCATGTTCTCCTCCACCAGTCTTACACACTGCTTTTGGATAACTTTATGCCACTCCTGGTGCAAAAATTCAAAAAGTTCATCTTGGTTTGATGACTTGTGAACATCCATCTTCCCTTTGATTATATTCCAGAGGTTTTCAATTTGGTAAAATCAAAGAACAACAATTTTTGAGTGGTCTCTTATTTTTTCCAGAGCTGTATGTTCAGGCTATTTCATTTATGCGATGGTGGAAAAAGTGGCACAGTGTATAAAAACCTGTAAAGATTCACAGTTTGAGCCACAAGATTTACACATACATTTCTGGACAAGCTGAGAGAATATTTCATCATAATCATGATTCATTTTTAGCATGGTCCACAAAATAAGTTTCTGAAAATATTGAGGATATTATCAGTGAATAAAGAGCACTGACCAACTGCACTAAAATGACTCACCAAAATTACACAGTGCAGTAAGTGGCATTTTAAGATGCAGGATCTTTGCCAGTCAGCGGAGCATCAGAATGATCCAGTGTTCTCCTGTGACAAGGCGGCTCCAGATATAGTCCGGACCTGATTTTATGGACATTTTCTGGAATTCTATAAAAGAATGGTTTGACCAGTCTGTGGATATCCTGCACACAGCAGGGTGAGGTGCACTGTTGTGACACATTTCTTCTGTAATCATCATTAAACATTTATATATGACCTGTGCTGCAGTAACCCTGCTTCCTGTCCGTGTGGACCTGATGGGATAGTCTCTGTTGGCCTTGTTTATTGATGAGCCTTGGTGCCCAACACCCTTGCACTATGTTGTGGTTAATTCTTCTAGAGATCACTGTTGGTAGGTGCTCGCAACTGCTGACCGGGGGAATTCCACAAGCCTTGGCATTTCAGAGATGCCCTGACCCAGTTGCCTGATCTTCCTGAGTAGCTGAGGGGTGCATACCATAGCTCTTGAACTCAATAAACATCCAAAAAAGTGTTTTTACACTGCAAACAAACTGTGTTGTTCAGTTGATCGAGACCGAGACCACTTCTTTTATGGTTTTTCCACATCAAAACTATTTTGTCTGGTTAAACAGACTCTGGTTCCTTTGCACCCTTGTTGTGGTTTGTTTGGGCAGGTGCGAAAACAGTAATCGCACCCAGGTGTGGACCAGAACAACTGCACCGAGACCCGAGATGGTCTCGGTCTGGACCCAAATAAACTTCAGAGCAGTTTGCTTCTGAGGAGAATGTGATCTGACTTCGATCTGACCCTACTATCAAATATAATCCTCATGTGTTGGATAAACAGCTGTTCAGGTGCAGTTTAACCTGATTTACTACCCAGATAATTACTACAGTCGTTTTCCATTAATTTTAAAATGTCTAGTTGTGGTCTCTAGTATGAATGAAGCTGTTTTTTGTGAAGAAAAAAATGTTCCGGTGTTTCTATTTAGCCCTGCTTTAGTTAACTAGATTAGTGGTCCCTGAAGAAGGTCAGGATTTCGGCTCTTGCTCATGAATATTCACGCATCCAAACATATTGCCTCTGTTTGGCTAACAGCACTGCAGCAGAGAACGCCTACCTGCCTTCCCCCCACAGTCAATTTTACAGCTCTAAAACTCAAAGGACAAAATATTTTCAGAGATACAGCCTTAGTTATAAAGCTACAGCACTGAGTGCTGGGTAAAGTTAACTCTTAAACTTCACTTAACTTCAGACTCTCAGCATCGCTCGGCTGCGGGGAGAGCAGCGTCGCTTGGCATTGATAACGTTTCTTTCAGCTAAACTAACACTACTAAACTCTTATCTCAGACATGGTGATTCAGTGCCTGCGCAGTTTCGCTATGTCGAAGCCCCAGATTCCACTCTAGATCATAAAATATCGCTTTGACCGGTGTTCTGTTGAGTTGTGCTACCTGGTGCTTCCCTAGTGCTTCCCTAGTGTATATTTATGGTCTCTGTAAAATGCGAAATCCACCGGAGATCAGATGTAAACCTATAGTTACTTATACAAGATAGCTAACATTAACTAGATAGCTTTCACCAGCTCAGGTGAGAAAGTGTGCTCATGTGGTTTGTTGGGGTGCCTTTTTGCTGTGTTTAGGTTTTTACCTGTGTTAAAACAAACCAAACTGGGTGGTATTATGCTCCACGTAAATTAACTATAAGTGTGAAAACACCCTTAGTCTGAACTAATTTTCGTATATTGGTACGGACTGTGGTTCGTAGCACCTTTCAAACCTGCTGTTTTGTTTTAGACCAAAGTGAAAGGTCTGAAAGTCCGGGGCAGTCGAGACAGCAGTGAAAGCAGCCTCCATCTCCTCTCTCTTCTGTTATTAAGGTGGGAAACGGAAGGGAACAGACTAACTATCAGCTATCGCTCTGATTATCTCTGTTTTGGACACTATTTGAGCAGTTCACGTGGCCTAAGGGGTCAGAGGTGCATGCAGGGAGGTGAATCGCTGAATGATGTGATTGATCTGTAACAGTGTGAAACAGAGCTGGGTGTGAAATTCTCAGAACGGTTCTGATTATATAGCTCCATTTATCCTTCAGTGTCTACCTGTTCCCCATTCTCCAGTAACTGATTAAACTAGCCCTGTGAGTGTGTGTGTGCGTATGTGTGTGTAATCTGTGGGTTTGTTTGCTGTTAGTGTAACAGACTGTGAGAAATATAAACGGACCGGGCCGGCGCTGCTCGGGGCTGTTAATTCTGTACTGGAGATCAGAGCTATTTATAGAATATTCTCCCACTCTCCCACCTATTTATAATCTTTATATACACACACTCATCCTCTTTTTCTCTCCCTCTCTCTCTCCCTCTCTCCCTCTCTCTCTGTTTATGTGACAGAGATCCACATGCTACCAGTGAACCAGTGCTAACTGCTTATATTTAGGTCTGGGCAGTATAGAAAAAATAATAAAAATAAAAAATATAAATAAAGAAATAAGAGACCACTTAAAAAGGATGAGTTTCTTTGATTTTATCAAATTGAAGATGGATGATCACAAGCCATCAAACCAAGCTGAACTGGAGCGGCATAAAGTTATCCAAAAGCAGTGTGTAAGACTGGGGGGGAGAACAAAAACCAGGGTTATTCCACCATTCTCACCATTGGGAGAAATGTTGTCAGTAGTTTATAGAATAAAATTGCAATGTTCATTTTTTCTTAATTCTTAATTTTTCTTAACATAAACCTATAAATAGCAAAATCTTATAATTTTTTTTTTGAATATCATGCCTGAGAGTAGTACTGAGAGATTAATCTGATTATTTGATAAATTGATTTTCTAAATTAATTATAACAAACTCTTTCATGGAGCACTGGGTTTTTATTATTTTATTTATTACCTTAACTAAAATATAAGGAGGTTATGTTTGCAGCTTGTTCAATATAAAAGCTGTTGTAAGGTTAAGGGGAGAGTACTTCTATTCCTAATAAAAACAGAAATTGTTTAAATATAATTAAATTGGTTTCATACAAGTTTTATTGTGCTTGCAATAAATGTAAAAGAAACATTGTTTGTATATTTGAAAGCGCTAAATGTTCGTTCATTTTAATATCAGACAAAGATGACCTAAGTAAACATAAAAAGCAGCTTTTTTTCTATTAATAAATTAAATCATCATTTAAAAACTGCTTTTTATATTCACTAAGGTTATCTTTGTCTAATATTATAGTTTGCTTGGTAATCTGAAAAAAGTAGGTATGATTTAAAAAAAGCAAAAACAAAAAAATGTGTAGGAGAGCAAATACTTTTTCACAGCACTGTACATATATATTTTTTTCTCCCATTTTTTCTTCAAATTTAGCTACGCCAATTGTTCCACCCATTCAGCTGCTACTCATCTGTATATCCCTCATCTCTACAACACATGCCTTCTACAATACTCTTTTTTAACTGATGCTGATGCATCATTGCCGAGTAGCATCAGAGCGCGCTCGGAGGAAAGCGCAGCGTCTCGGTTCTGATACATCAGCTCACAGACGCCTTGTGCTGATTTACATCACCCTTTGGAGGGATGTTGGGAAAGAGAGCACCATCTACCCACCCAGAGAGAGCAAGGCCAATTGTGCTCTCTCGGGGCTCCGGTAGATAATGGCAAGCTGCATGACCAGGATTAGACCGCTGGACCACTCAGCGCCTTGCCACTGTACATTTGGTCACCCTGTCATGTGCCACTTTGTTTTTTTACTATGTTTGTGTGCACATATGTAGGAAAGAATGTGAGGCCTGATTAAATCTGTGTTCATGTTTTAGTATGCTTTTCTAAGAAACATCTCTTTAGTATAAGCTAGTGAGTGTGCATGTATGTGTGTACACATACTGCATGGTTGTTGGTCAGTCCAGGCTGAACATATATTAATAAATGGAAGTGTATTGGGAGCAGAGCGGATGCTGTTCACCATACCGTGGCTCTGTTTTATACATTTTTAGAAGCAGCATCATTAATAACACTGGAGTTACAGCACTGAGAGTGTGCCTGTGAAAACTCGCAGATTAACACGAGGCTACAGGGGTTATATGGGTTCAACACATGCTACTGCTAAACCTGCTCAGCACTATATGGATACATTATGTGTGCAAAAGTATTGCGACATTTAGGGGGTTTAAACGAGTTTATGCTGCTTTTGTTAGAGTAACTAGTGCTTTTATATGCATGATATTAGTTGAATTGCTACAGTTATCTAATTTCTTCTGATTGATTAGTTATGTAAACAGCATTGTTCGATTTCTTAGATCGGATTAAGAACTAAAATTCTGATGAATAAATCTGATAAAGGGAGCTGGATTTTGGTTTAATAATTAGATTTCTCAGTGTATGTAAATTCTTAACCGGGGTAATTTCTTTTTTTCAGTCATTGTGCATTAGAGCTGCAAAGATTAGTCGATATAATCAAAAATGCAGATTATTTAAATTTGATGACTACAAATTTCATTGCCAACTAATTTTTAATTTGTAGTCCCAAGTGCGTATTGCATTACACAGAATGTTGGGGAGAAAAACACAATGATGGGTAAGATAAGTAATGGGCTCGCCATTACTCGCTATACAGTTTACACCAAACTTGTTCTGTGTCCCCAAAAGTGCACAAACAACAGAATACTTATTTACTCACTAAATATCAATACTTTCTATATTTAAACAACATCTGGGCTTTTAAATGGATTTTAAGTCCCACGTTTAGCTGTTAAATGGCAGAAATAATTGTTGACTAATCGAATAATCAAAAAATTATAACCCGATTAGTTGACTAGCAAAATAATCATTAGTTGCATCAATGCTGTGCATGCAAGAAAACAGACCATGGGAACAGAAATAAGCACAAGATAGCGTCCAAACATTTTGGTCATAGCACCTCTGAAGCTGGACTTAAATACTCATTATCTTCTAGCTTAAGTGTCTGTTTTTATATTATATTGTCTTAATTTAAAAAAGGGGGGAATACATTTCAGGTTTTGTGTGATGTTTACAGTAGGGGTGGGCAATATTATATCGTATACAATATATCGTGACAGAAATATCATGATATTAAAAATCCATATCGTGATAATAGGGCTGTTCTGTCTTAAAAGTAGTCCATTATTCACTGTGATGCTTTAGGTGTATTTATTGTATAATTGTTTTAGTTTGCAGTTTATATTCATGCACTAAATATTCTGCAATATTATTTGCTGCATTATATTATTTTATGCTGTATTATTTATTTTGCCACATTATGATTATTCTGTTATACTATTATTATTATATACTATATTCCTGAAATGAATGATTTATTTTATTTTTCTATATCGTCAAGTATAAAGTATTGCAAAAATACCCTGAAATATTGTGGTATTATTTTAGAGCCATATTGCCCACTCCTAGTTTACAGCACATTTTACTCTGGAGGTTTATTGGCTGGTAGCAAAGCAAAAATTACTGAGAGAATTTAGATTATGATTCCATCTAAACACCTCTACCCATCTCTACTTGGATTTACTTTTTTCCCCACAGGATTACACAATATTTAAAGGAATTAGGATTCATTAGCAGAAAAAGATGGAAAATGTAAAAAATAGACCTAAAAAAACAAAAAAAACCCCACATTTTAAATAGTTCCATAAAAACAGACCTAAAATACTTAGTGTTTAAAATTTCAAAGAGATATTATTTAAATGCTCTATTGCAAAAGTAAGACCCAAGTTTAATATCAACTTTCTTGAAATGAAGGCATTGCAGTATTTTAATCAGCCACAGTTCTCTACTTTTTCCGGATCACAATAAATTCAGTTCAGTGTGCATTAAATTGTCCTTCAAGCTACAGTATTATTTTATTTAAAAGTGCTATAATTACTGCTCTTGAAGCTTTTTTTTACCTCGTATCCAGTGTTTTAGGGAGTTTCATCTCTTGTGCTGAATAAATGATTCTGCACTCAGGAACAGCAACAGGAGCTCCTCAGATAAAGTGCTGTTCTCATTTTTCTTCAGGCAGGACGGAGTAAGACTGGCTAATTTGCATTTGCATTGATTTTTGGCGGGGCTGATCTACACATAGATTTTGAATTCACAGCATTTCTGTGAGGGTTTGATTGCATTCAGCATGTGAATGTTGGATTATCACCACCCCTTCTCATCCCAATTTCCTAACTAATCCAAGATCAAAAGTACTGGACAGAGCAACACCATCATTCCCAGTGATAACAGTTTTGTTTCTTCACAGCTCAATACTGGGGGATTTATACCTCAGTTGTCCACCCTTGGAATTAGACATGGTGCCAATAGGTTCATGTGTGTTTCTCTGCTTCAGAGAATCTGCTCGTCCACAGTGAGGCTAGTCCTGGTGTCCGTGGTGTTTTGGTAGCGTGAGAGTGGCCTGTTGAATCCTGCGTTTGAGCTGTAGGCTAGTTTAGGCCGCTCTGTGAATCTGTGCTACAGCGGATAGATTGATATTGAGAGGTGCTGCTAATTGACCAGGCTGAGAGACTTAATGGGCTTTTATAATGAAAGCTAAACAGTGCTAATGCTGCTGACCCGGAGTACTCCTGCACAGCCCAGTTCAGGACACGTGTTAGCACAAGTCTGTGTTAAACAGATGTGTCAGGAACACACTGAAGCATGTTGTAGGAAACTCTGGCCTAGAACAACAATAGCCATCCAGACTTCAGAATCGATTACTGGAGAACATTACTGTGTTTTTCAGTAATCAAATCAAAATATTTACATGAACTTTTGTAATTAGTTAATAGCAAAAGTCAAGAGTTTAAATGAGTAACAATAATCAGTTTTTTTGCTTTGCAATCAGCCAATAAACTCACATATTAAGATATGACCTAAACATAACACAAAATCCAAAGTTGCATTTTTTTTTTAACACATCAATTTACAATATGACTATAAAGTATCTCACAAAAGTGAGTACACCCCTTATTTTTTTGTAAGTATTGTATTATATATTTTCATGGAACAGCACTGAAGATATGATACTTTGATACAATGTATCAAAAGTAACAAAGTATACAAAGTATATAAAAAGTATCACTGTAACGCTTGTATAACAGTGTAAATTTGCTGTGCCCTCAAAATACTGCATTTTTTGCACTATAAAGCGTACCGGATTATAAGGCGGATTATGCAACACTAGTAAGGAACAGGAGTGTCACCATGTGTTTCTTCTAATTTAAGTAAACAAAAGCTAAGTTAAGTAAACAAAACTACAATTCTTTAAAAAAAAGTCAAACAAGCACTGGTGGTAAATCTACACAAATTTCTCTCCAAAAACTGTTTATTTGGGTGAGTTAAGCGCTTCTGTTTATTTACAGTAAGCTTTGATTTCCAGATTTCCACTATAGCTGGGTGCAGCAATATTATCACTAGCAGCTAACCGCTAGCGCTAGCCGCCTGACAGCACTATACTGCTTAACCCTGGGTGTTCCGGTATAGCCAGGGCAATACTAGCAGTTCACCCCACATAGCTTGTTTTAACACTGTAAACACGCAGGCTACAGTCTGAATATACTCACCTCTGAATGGCAAAAAATCTTGCGGTTAGCGTGGATAGCGGCTAATGCTAATGCTGCTAGAGCAGTGCTAGCCAGGGTTAGCAGCAGGCTATGATTCGATAATACTCACCTCTGAATTGCAAACGAATTAGCGCTTAGCGCAATTAGTGTGTAATTTGATTGTGAACAAAACTTTGAATGCATGTAAACACGCTGATTGCGGGTTGAACGGAAGTGCAGGCCCGATGTGAATTGTGCTTTTAAGATGTGGCTCCTCTTCTTTCGGATCAGAACCTCTTCAGGAAAGCCACAGAGTGAGCAGGAAACCACCCTGCTGCTCCCTGTGGTGAGAGTTTGTGTTTCAGCACTGCGATGCTGCAACATGTTTATCATTAACTGGGGTTTTCACATTTAGGTTATAGACCACGCCCCAAGTATTCAGACACCCTTTTAGTTACTATGGGTATAAGAAAATAAAGATATTGCTGTTTACATGTAGTGATACTTGGAAGAGTGTTTCATTTAGTCTTGTATTTAAATCCCAACCGCTGGATAGCAGTGTTGTACTCTTCTGTTAGAGTCCACTGTTCTGATTGGATAACAAGTAAACTGTTTTTTTTTTTATTATTATTATTCAAATTTTATACATGTAACTGCTTTTTAAAAAATGATTTAAACAAACCCAATATATTGTGATATATTGAATCATAACTTGTTGTCCAGAAGGCCTGGTGTCACGGTGTAGCGTGCAGTTTTGGACAATTCCAGACAACTTTGACAGCCCAACTTTCAACTTAATGATGTCCTACAACCTGTAATATCTAGGAGTGTAACAGTGAACTCTGCTCATGATTTTGGATTTACGATTCATGATTTGATTTTCTCACAATATTTGGAATAAATTTTGAATGACAAAAACTATAGAGACTTTTTCTTCTTTTAAGTGTTTAAACAATAAAAAATGCACCTGGTATAAGTTCTCTATATTCTCTTCTAAGCGTAAGCAAACTACTGTGCTGTTTTATTTTTCTATTAATCACTTGTTTATTTAAACAATCTAGATTAAAACTATCATTGTCTAAGCAGACAGTAACAAAGAATATAGTAGTATAGTATGTAGTCGTTTAGTATTCTACTTTAATAGGTTTTGTGTATCTTTACTCAAGTAAAGAGTGTTTTTGTTGACTTTTTTGTTACTTTAATTTGGCTGCATTAAAAATTCAAACAACTTACTTTTCACTTCACATTATTGGAAATCTGTCGTTCCTTTTGGCCTGTGAGGGCTGGGTGGATGATCTTTGTCGAACTGCTAGTTAAGTGTGTTTAGCTTCAGTCAAACATGACTGACACATTTTCCATCCTTTACTTACGCCCACTGGTTCTTTAGTCTGCACCAGCAGGATTGAAACACCTGTTGTTCAAACAATGCAACTACAAACCATTTCCTTAACAAAACACGATTTACATTGTCAATTTTTTTTTTATTGCGATGCATTCTGTGACAATGCTTTAACATTTTGCGCGTGTAAATTTACTTCTCGCGAGCGCAAATGTGAAACTCTCAAGCAAAAAATGGGAGTTGTGTGTGCGCTGAACAAAACAACGCTCCCGAGCTTCATTTTTCTCTTTTTTTTCCTCTCTAATTCACAGTTCTATTCTAGCGATATTTTGTTCAGCGCGCACACAATTCCCTTCTTTTGCTCATGAGTTTCACATTTGCGCTCGCGAGAAGTACATTTACCCACGCAAATTGTTATTTTTTTACCTGGTATTTTTGCGCCCCTGACTTTTGACATTCATGTGACTCCAAAGCCAGCCACATTGCCAGACCTATCTATGATTGAAAATATTTAGGTTGCCATTGGATGCACACTCATCAACACTCCAACCCTTTTGAAAAATCGTAAGAAACAGTGTGAGAATATTCAAGCGGCATAGGATGGATTATCACAGGACACCATTAGGAACCTCTACAACGCTGTGCTGAGACGTCTGCACGTCATATGTAGTACAAACTACTTCTGTATGTGTAGCTCAATATATATTGCATCATTTATTGCTCGTGGTAACCTTTATCTTTATCTATCTGAATAGCATTGCAACTATTAATTAATTTATTTATTTTTTGATGAAGAGTGTATGTCTGTCTGCCTGTCTTTTATGTCTGTATATCTGTATCTGTCTATCTCTCTGCCTGTCATGTGTTTCTGTCTCCTATCAGGCTGTGAGTCAGTGTCTTCTCTCTCACCAGCTGGAATCAATTAACACAGAAAGCACACAAGCACAAACAACCACACACACACACACACACACACACACACACACACACAACACACACACACACACACACACACTTACTCCAGCAACACTTACACGCAGCCACACACCACACACACACTCCAACAACACTAACACACACACACCCTCACAATAGAGTCCCCTGTTTCCAATAGCCGCCGCCCTCCCTCAGGGCTCCCCTCGCTCAGCTCTCACACAAATGTTTGTCTTTTGTTTTAGAACGTTACAACCATTGTCCTGTGTGTGTGTGTGTGTGTGTGTGTGTGTGTGTGTGTGTGTGAGAGCGCACATGATTTATTATGAGAGAAGTGTGTAAGTCGCTCAGTATAAGTGTTAGTGTACAGTACCAGTCAATAGTTGGGACACACCTTCTTATTCAATGTTTTGTATGTTTTTTTTTCCTACATTGTAAATGAATACTGAAGAAACACATAAGGAATCATGTAGAAACTTAAACATGTTAAATAAACCAAAATACTCTGTAAAGCATTTAGGTGCTTTTATCTGGGGTGCTGTTAACTTGCAGTTTATGAGGCTGGAACTCTAAAAAAAAAAAATCCTGTGCAACAGAGGAAACCCCTAGTCTTCCTTTATTAGGAAGGTCCTGATGAGAGCCAGTTTCATCATAATATTTTTATGATGAGGATGCAAAGTTCTTGACATTTTTCTAATTGACTAACCCTCATTTTCTTTAATTAGTTAAGTAGTTCTTGCTATAATACATATTAGAACATTACTCAAATAGGGCTTTTCACTGTATACCAATTCTACCTCTTCACAACTTTACATTACATTATATTAAATTAACTCCCTAAAAAGTTGAGCACAGCTGTTAACTGAAAGCCTGAATTCCAGGTGAATTCTCTACCTCATAAAGCTGACTGAGAAAATCCAGCCAAGATATGCAAAACAAGAGTTGCACCTTAAAGAATCTAATATTTAAAACTTATTTTGGTTTGGTAACACATTTTTTGATTATTAAATGCTTCCATGTGTTTTTCTTCATAGTTCCTTCATGGACTTCATATCTTCAGTGCAGAATTTAGTTTTTTTAAATAAAGAAAAAACACAGAATTTAAGGTGTGTCCAAACTTTTGACTGATACTGTATCTGTACAGATTCCTGGTATGTCCGTCCTCTTAACCGCCTGCTTCTGGTCCTGTGTCCACACTGACCACAGAGTATAGATTGGCTGCTGATGGTAAAGGTCGTGGGTTCAAAGGTCACAGACGTGCTCCTAAAAATACACCCATCTTAGTCCTACCTCACGTGGAGGAACCCTCTTATCTCTGCTTTGGAGAGATACTGTATACTACACTACGCCTTTCTCCCTCTCTCTGTCTCTTTCTCTCTTTCTGTCTGTCAATTCTATTCAATTTAATGTAGCTTTATTAGCATGAGTGTGAGTTATGGTGTTGCCAAAGCATTATAACAATTAACAACCACAAAGGTATATGAACATACATAACAGACACAATAATAACATTACATTTATAACAAAAAGAATCATTTTGATTATTATAATAATAATTACATTACTTATCAATAATTATAATTATATCTCTCTGTCTGTCTCTCTCTCTCTCTCTCTCTCTCTCTCTCTCTATTTCTCTCTTTCTACATCCAGAGACTCTCACCTTTGTAGGCGGAGTCTTGACACTGATTGGTTTGAATCTGACTCCCTTAGTGTGTAAAAATGTTTCCAAAAAATTCTGTGCTAGCCGCACATTTTCTGAAATTATTATAGAGGGATTTAGAAAAATGTAAATAAGACTGTTCTCCCTTTGAGTGTTAATAATACATAGTATTATTTTAATGTTGTTTTTAATAGCATTTCTTGTTTAAATAAAGTATCATTTAACCTATTTCTGTCTTGACAGTTTATTACGCACATTTGCGGTTATTCACATCTAGATGCATATTTAACTTTTAAGTAATTTAAACCATAGCATGTGTAAAATAATGTATTTTTTTTTATTTAGACCGGTCACAATATACTGAGATTATTGCGCTAAATGATATTATTGTCATTTTAAGCCCATATAAATGCCACTGAAATAATGATAATATAATAGCATAACAAAGCACCTTTGTTACCTTTTTGATGACAACAAAATCGAAACAATGATAGTTTGGGAAATATACTTTTTGATTCATTTCTTCACACTGTGTTAATGGAGACAGTTACTGAAGCACTTATTGGTCATGAAAGTCTGCATGACTGGATAAAATATTGTTCACTGCTATATATGTGAAAAACATGCAATTAAACACAATAGACATATCACGATATCACGATTATCAAATATTATTGAGGTAATGTCCATGTATTGTTCGATAAGTCGATAATGTAATTATTGTAAAAGGTCTACTTTTATTTACTTTGACACTGTGCTTTCTTTTCCTTGACTTTTTACATATTTAAAAAAGGCATATCAGTGTTTCTGTATAGAATAAAGTTATTAATGTCATAAATTAAATAAAAGTCACACAATCAATAGCAAATATTTAGAATGAATTAAATAAAAAAAAAACTGTACTGTGCATGAAATAAGTTTTCAAGAGCAGAATCTGCCACTGCTGATGCATCTTGTCTGCTTTTTTAAATATGATTAAATATTGTACACAGCATAAAAATAATGTGTATTGGTAAAATGTCTTTTTAAATATTGTGATGTAGTTTTACCATATCACCCAGCATCTCTATCAGTACGTACATCAAGGACAGTGGATTTTATACTGTTTAAATCATTGTCATCATTATTGTATTGTATCGACTGAATTTAAGATATTGTGATATAGATTTTTGCCATATCGTCCAGCCCTAATCTGGGCTTTTGAGCAGTAGCATTGCCTTGTTTTCATTGCTAAATATTGCTAAAAATGACTAGCTGCACATTTCCTGAAATTATTGAGGAAAAAACACTTTACTGATGTAACTGATCATAGTAACTTATTGTTATATGATCCAGCCCTGCACTCTGCTAATAAGTTTAAGGTTAACTAAGATTAGCCCTGTGTGTTTTCGGAAAGAGCAGCAGGTCGACCTCGGGTCATTAGTGAAGAGTCAATAGATTCTGCATGCCTGACCTCCAATGCAGAACAGTGAGGGTCACGCTGCACAGCAACCGCTAGGTGACCTCACGCTTACGGCCACGGGTTTAATGGAGGGCATTTCAGGAAGGCAGATCCTCACAGGTACACGTGGAAAACATTTCTACTGTTATTCAGATCTGAGTGTTTACAGCATGGGGTGTGTGTTCAGGTGCGGAGGACAACATAAAAATGTCTAGAGAATTAGGATCATAAATGCTGTAATTGTCATATTTAAAGTAACATGTATAACCTAGGGATGCACCAAATTTTTGGTGACCACAGTGATGGTTGAAAGGCACTTTCAGTGTTCAGCTGGTTAATTTAGCTAATTTGCAAAGTCGAATTTTGGTGGGAAAAAACAATAAGCTTCATAAATCAGTATTAGAATTATATACAGACATTATTATGACAGCTAGACTTTCCCTATTTAACCAGTAAAGTGCAGCAGTCCAATGACCTGTCATCAGGTGAGTGAGTAATCCAGCTCAGAAAAACAGTTGCATTGCAGCTAACTTGAACTGGAAATATTTCGATATACATTTATATGTTATGCATTTTTTTTTATCGACAATAACTATTTCAAGGATGTCATCAGTACCTAAAGAACACTGACACAACTGTAAATTTCATTACAGAAAGTGTACAAAATTCTCTTTAATTTGACGATGTGCAGCAAAAATGAAATAATCTGTATTATGCATAAGAGTTATACTATTGATATTGTTTTCTGAATTGTATCGTATTGACTAAAATTTTTAAATATATCATGATATAGATTTTTGCCATATTGTTTAGCACTACAGTTATCCTGCTCACACCCTGCTGAGGCCAGCTGTTAGCATTGCGGCTAATATAGCATAGCAGAATTCAGTGCATGTGTTCTAGCTGCTGTGTGCTGTGTTTACACAAAAAAGATGACAGAGCTGCAGAATCAGATCAGATTGAAAGATTTAATTGGACCTTTGTCTGCTCTTTTCCTCTTCTATATTTAATAAATATATTTAAATTGTAGTTTTGTAATTATATTACATTTAGAATAGTTAATTCCAAAAATGAGGATTAATCACACTTTTTGTTTTTCTTAAGACTTAGGGCCCTATCTTACACCCTGAACAAGGAGCGTCATGATGCTAATTGCTATCTTACACCCCCCGAATTGTCCTTTTTCCACACCTGCATCATTTAAATAGCAAAGGCGCTTACAAATGTATCAACCGTCAGACGTTCATTGCTTTCTTGGCAACACAGGTGCGCTGTGCATACTCAATGTTCATGCACCCCGGCTGGATTTGTGATTAATCACGATTAAATTAAAAAGTTTAACCGCTGGTACGTTAGCTATGAGAATCTATCTTCTGAGCTCAACAGTAGTGATGCTTTGTTTACATTGCTTAATAAAGCAGCTAATGCATCACCAAGAGCTGCTAAAACAGTAAATTATGGAACCAAGAGGAAGCTGGAACCATGATTAGTTTGCACAAAAAAAAAAGTTTGCAATAAAGTTGCGATAAAGTTTTCAGATGAATTGCATGTAGTAATACTCTAACATTAACAGCAGTGTTTCAGTTTTGTCTGTTTTGGTTTAGGTTTTTCAGTGTATGTGACTTTTTGTGTGTATCTCTGTTGTAAACAGATTAGACAGTCTGTAACTGTCTGTCAGACTCCTGCTGGTTTTGTCCTTGTTGTAGGAAGAGGTTAGACAGTTGCAGAATGGGGGATGCTGGGAAGTGTAGTTTGTGGTGTCCTTGCCCATGTGAGGTGAATGTGATCTCGGTTCTGCTGCTTCGCCCACACTGATGAATAATTACTGGCTCCAGCGCAGCTGCAGCCGCACGCTAACAAGGCCGGCCATATGTCAGCACAGAACTCGCCGCATCAGAACTGCTGGAATCTCAGAATCCGCTCTTAGTTCGATGTTTTGTGCGATGTGTGTACGTGTTTGTCCAATTCCTCCATTTTGTCTCAGACTGTGAGGTTGTGTATGTGTGTATAATGGATGTTTGGCTGTGTTATTTAAGATAAAAAATAGATTTTAATAAATTTATTTTATTTATTGATTGATTTATTTTTACCACAGCACTGAACTCCACCACAGTGAGCAGTGAGCGACTGCAGTGTGTAATGTGGGGTGGGTCATATTCTACTCTTTCTCTCGCTCTCTCTCTATTTCTCGTGGTCTTTTTTCCTCTCGCAGTTCATAGAAGCTTATCTCCTGGCCAGCAGCCTAGGGGGTCAGTGACGCTGCAAAAATGTCTGTCTTCCCAGGAAATGGAAATGCGGACGTATCGCATTTAGACCCGCCACAAAAACTGTTTTGGTTTACACAATGTATTGTACCAGAAGTAATTGTGATAAACAATATTATTGCCTTGTTTCATTGTCATTTTAGCCACAAATATCACAATTATAGAATGATAATCCAGTTACAATCTTTTATAGAGGGTGTAACTGGAAATATTTTAATAAATTAATATTTAATTGTTTACTCTCTAAGGCATCCTTTACTTATTTCCTCGTAACATGCCATAGTTTCCTTTGATTTATTTATTTATTTTATTTTATAATATCTACATCCAATACAATGATGTTACAATAATGGATCATACATACAAATATGTATACGTACAAGAATATGTAAAGAAGTATATTTGCCTTGTTTTTTCAATTGTTGCTCTTGGGCAACATTATTTAGATTACTTTTGTTAGGGCCATCTTAATAACGTAGTGCTGAATAAAAAAAAAAAGATCTGAAAAAAGTTCCCATAAAAAATCTCTCATAAAGTGATGATATTTTTTTCTCAAAATAATAATTAATGCCATAGAAGGTTAAATATAGTAAGGTTTTTCAATTAGAAATGTATTTATAATAAATATCCTAAACAAATAAATATACTTATATATACTGTAAAACCAGTTTTAAACACTGCTTACCATTCCATCTTATTTACATTAATTAGCTTTCCATGCTAAGATTGCAAAAATGATTGAGGTCATGAGGTCATGTTGGGGCTAAGCAACTAATGACTGTTTAGTAGTGTTTGATTACTCGATTAGTCATGGCATCCATATGTACTTCCTACTGGTGCGCACAGCTAAACATTTCGGCCCCAAGACCAATTTTGCAGTTTGATTTTTTTGATTGATTGACATACCTATATTAAACTAAAATTATGTTTAATAGACTATAAGTAGTGCTGTGCGGTATGGCCAAAAATGCATAGCACATGATGTCACCATACCGCACAGCACTACTTATAGTATATTTAACATAAGGGTTGTTAGTCACTGTACTGTTAGGAGCACATATAATATAAAACACTAAGGCTAAATTAAGGCTTTGACTTTATTATCAGAAAAAACAGCTTAAGAATATAAACAATAGACCTTAAAAAGAGATACGCCAACAACTTTAACATGACTTTCTTTACAAAAAATAAAAAATATTTTTAATTGTTTCATAAACACTATAAATGGACAAAGTTTAATACACAAGTTTCATATCTCTACGACTTATGGTTTAGGCTGCAGAAATGCTTTTTCAGAGGAAAAAGAATAAGAAGAAGAAGAAGAAGAAAAATCTTAGCAAAAACAATAGGGTTCTACGCACAAACTAGACATACCACAAGTAATTTAATAGTTAATAATTTAATAAATTAAGTTAAATTATTTCAACTTAGGATTTCATGTAAGTATTAAATATAGAGCATTAATCAATAATAAAGGCATAAACATTGGCTTTATATTGTGCATCTTAGCTTCTCAAAGGCAGAGATCTCACAAGTTCTGCCAGTAGTGGATAGGGGATGTTTTCGAAAAATATATCAGGACCTGTGGAATAATTGTGACAAAAAAGCACTAAAATGTGGGTTTTTTTGTGGTTGTTTATTTACGTTTTGCACTACTCAGATCTAATTAATTGACATAACTAAGACTAGATGACATTATACAGTAAGTTCATAGCCGTGTTTACTGATTACATAAAGCCTGTATTAAGTCTAGAACTTGTCTCCGTTGTAATAAACTAACCACACACACATTAGACTGTATTCCTAATAATCTGCACTCCACAGCGCTGTTATTCTTTTATTTAGGTACATTAATGTTAATCTCATTGATTTGATCATTGATTCTCAAGTTAAATTTCCCTGCTCTCGGCTCCAAAAACCTCTGCCTCCTCCACCTGCTTCCTGTGCGCGGGTGACGTAATGCTAAGCGTGCTATTTCACATTAAAAGTCTGTGCTAAATTCCGTTGCTCTGCGTTTTAAAATTAATTAAGCGATTCCTCGAGGCACAGAAAATTCATCGATCAGTTTTTTTAATTGAGTAACTCGAATCACACGAGTAATCCTTTCACCCCTACACAGTACTGTATACTGCACACACAGGCACAGTATTGGTCATTTTTGATAAATATAAAACAGCATAAAAACGATAATGTTGTATGTTAAATGTATAGTGTAAGTATTGTGCCAGCCCTGAGCATGTTGTTTGGTGTTTTTTATATAAGAGATTTCTCTGACAGGCTGGCACTGTGTTTATGTGCTTCCTCTCCAGTTTTATTACTCTGCAAATACGAGGTTTTAAACAGTAAGAAGTGCCCGCCCCATGTGTCATTTTGAGCTTCTTCAAATAAACCATCAGTTACCATGGTGGGTAAACAGGCTGGCATATGGGAGGTAAAGAGTCTTTATCAGGAAATGCCACTTTTTCTTCCCTCGTTCTTTCTCTTTCTTTCTTCTTTCTCTCGTGTTTATGAGCGAGAGTGGCATTGGTTGGGCTGTGTATGTGAGGGGGTGGCAGGCAGAGTGTGTGTGGGGGGGGGGTTGCGGGGGGTGGCCAACAGTGTGAATAAAGACAAAGCCTGCAGTAAACAGTGACCACAGTCTCAGTGTAAAGAATTAAAGATGGCGTCCAGAAGAGCACCGAGGTTCTGGTGAACTGCAGTTCTGCTCCGCTACACAGATCTCTGAAACGACCTTTTCACACAAACACACACACACAGTGAATTTCTGTCCTTAATTTGATCAGGGTTTTCATAGCTCCACACTGGCCAGTGAAATAATACAGTTACAGACACTCCATCAGCATTTTCTATAGAAGGTCATTTTTAGTTCTAGTGAAATTCAGTTCTAGTGAACTCAGAGGCTATGGAGAGTTTTCAGTCCCACTCCATATCATGACTCCATACTACTTACATTTTTGTTCTTTTCATCGTCTACACAGCTTGTTAAGAGCAAAACTGGCTGAAGGTCTGTCACAATACTTACACTATATTGCCAAGTACTGTATTTTTCGCACTGTAAGGCGCACCGTATTATAAGGCGCATTTTAAGAGACATTATTCAGCAGGTCTCAGCGCTGGGTGATGGTGGGTAGCTAAATAAGTTAAGTAAAGCTAAACTAAGTAAACAAAACTGCTACAAAAAAGACTTTCTTTTTAAAGTCAAACGAGCGCTGGATGTTAATCTACACAAATTTCCCTCCTGTAAACTGTTTATTTGGGTGAGTAAAGCCCTTCCATTTATTTTCAGTAAGAGCTAGCGCGATTAGCAGGTAATGCCAATGCTGTTCCAGCAGCGCTAGCCGGGGTTAGCAGCATGCTACAGGCCGATAATACTCTCCTCTGAATAATGAAAGAACTAGCACTGTTATGAGCAGGTAATGCTAAGGCTGCTCCAGAAGTGCTAGCCGGGGTAAGGAGCAGGCTACAGTACGATATACTCCCCCCTGAATGGCGAAAGAGCTAGTGTGGTTAGTGAGTAATGCTAATGCTGCTCCAGCAGTGCAAGCCAGGGTTAAACTGAAACTATAACTGTATAAAGCTGTACTTCAGCACAGTGACTTTACTGCTCCCTACAACCTGACTAATAGAATTCATACATAAGTTGCACTAAATTTAAAGGCACACTGTCGATATTTGGCGAAATTTGAGTATTTTAAATGTGCGCTATAGTGTAAAAAATATGATATTCACTAGGGTTTTACATGACCTGTAGCTATAGGTGAAGCTATATTAACAACTATAAAGCTTCAACTCTTATGTGAAGGCTTTCCATAAGGTCTAGGAGTTTGTTTATGGACATTTTTTTATCTTTCTTTCATGGATGAGAAGGCCTGGCTCACAATCTTCACTCTAATTCACCACCCCCAATGTGTTCTATTGGGCTGAAATCAGGACTCTGTTTAGTCCAGTCAAGTTCTAAATATGGAAAAACTGTGATATATTAAGATATGTAGAAAAACGAGTAATTTTGTAGTACGAGTCAGAGATTATGTACAGTTTTATTTGTAAATTGTCAGAGCACGTTTAGATGATTGTGGGACGGTGTAGCTGGGTCAGTGAGGCGTTTGTGCACTCCTTTACACGTCTGGACAGTTCTGATAAGATAAGCCCGGCTGCTGCAGAACCAGAGAGGACAGAAAAAGCATTCTTTCTCTGGTAAATAGGGGTGGGTGATATGGCGCTAAAAGTGAATTGAGAAATTAATAGCTTAAATGAAAGAAATTGTGAGCGTGAATTGAGAAATTAATAGCTCAAATTAAAGAAATCGTGAGCGTGAATTGAGAAATTAATAGCTCAAATGAAAGAAATCGTGAGCGTGAATTGAGAAATTAATAGCTCAAATTTAAGAAATCGTGAGCGTGAATTGAGAAATTAATAGCTCAAATTTAAGAAATCGTGAGCGTGAATTGAGAAATTAATAGCTCAAATTTAAGAAATCGTGAGCGTGAATTGAGAAATTAATAGCTCAAATTTAAGAAATCGTGAGCGTGAATTGAGAAATTAATAGCTCAAATTTAAGAAAACGTGAGCGTGAATTGAGAAATTAATAGCTCAAATGAAAGAAATCGTGAGCGTGAACTGAGAAATGAATAGCTCAAATGAAAGACATCGTGAGCGTTAATTGAGAAATTAATAGCTCAAATTAAAGAAATCGTGAGCGTGAATTGAGAAATTAATAGCTCAAATTAAAGAAATTAAATTTTTTTTGTAAATACCTGCTCCCAGGGTATACACCGTGGTAATGTTTTGATACGGTGTGACTATATGAAAAAAGTGGATACTGCCCAACCCTACCCTGCCTTCATATATGCTGATTATCACTTATGAGTGCATTTGTTATTGGATTATTGAATCACTCTGAAATCAGTCAATCTCTCTGTACTCATGACTCAGTCATAATCCACAAACAGAATGAAGTGTAATCACCCAGCAAAACGGGTCAACAACCTTTTTAACGGCAGATAATCATTTGATTTCACAGTTGGATTGTAAGCTCTTATTACCTGACACATAATATCAACCAAGGATTGAGTCTAAATCTGTCATTTAGCTCAGGCACATCTCATCTGCCAAATGTGAGCTACTGATTCTGTTATTATAACATTAGCTAAAAAACACCTTTCGTCCATATTATGATTTGATGTGTGTGGAATCACAGTGGGGCAAATGGTCAAAAACTATATTCCAACAAAAACCCGGGACAGGTGGGGACCCATGTTCTAATGTTGCTTCTCCTCCTAGTTGTTTTTGAGGTTGAAACTGGGCTGTGCAAAATATAGACAAAAATGTGTTGTGTGAACAAAGTAAGTTCAGATCCTAAATTAATTTAAGCTTCTTAAAGGTTTGTCATCAATTGGCTTTGCTGCAGTATTTTTCCCAGGATAAAAATTAGCTAATTGTGAGTATTGAGCGTGGACCTCTACCTCACACTGCTTCACTCTACCTCACTTTACCTCTCTCTACCTAACTCCTCCTCGCTCTACCTTATTCTACCTCACTGTGCCACATGCTACTTCTCTCTACTTCTCTCTACCTCTCTCTACCAAACACTACTTTGCTCTACCTTGCTCTTCTTCATTGTACCTCACTGTACCAGATGCTACTTCTCTCTACCTCTCTCTACCACACAATAGTATGCCCTACCAAGCTCTTCCACACAGTAGCATGCTCTACCAAGCTCTATCACATGCTAGCATGCTCTACCAAGCTCTACCACATGCTAGCATGCTCTACCAAGCTCTACCACATGCTAGCATGCTCGACCAAGCTCTACCACATGCTAGCATGCTCTACCAAGCTCTACCACATGCTAGCATGCTCTACCAAGCTCAACCACACGCTAGTATGCTCTACCAAGCTCTACCACACACTAGCACGCTCCACCAAGCTCTACCACACGCTTGCATGCTCTACCACACGCTAGTATGCTCTACCAAGCTCTACCACACGCTAGTATGCTCTACCAAGCTCTACCACACACTAGCACGCTCGACCAAGCTCTACCACACGCTTGCATGCTCTACCAAGCTCGACCACATGCTAGCATGCTCTACCAAGCTCTACCACACGCTAGCATGCTCGACCAAGCTCTACCACACGCTTGCATGCTCTACCAAGCTCTACCACATGCTAGCATGCTTGACCAAGCTCTACCACATGCTAGCATTCTCGACCAAGCTCCACCACAGGCTAGCATGCTCTACCAAGCTCCACCACAGGCTAGCATGCTCTACCAAGCTCTACCACACGCTAGCATGCTCTACCAAGCTCTACCACACACTAGCATGCTCGACCAAGCTCTACCACACGCTAGCATGCTCTACCAAGCTCTACCACACACTAGCATGCTCTACCAAGCTCTACCACATGCTAGCATGCTTGACCAAGCTCTACCACATGCTAGCATTCTCGACCAAGCTCCACCACAGGCTAGCATGCTCTACCAAGCTCTACCACACGCTAGCATGCTCTACCAAGCTCTACCACACACTAGCATGCTCGACCAAGCTCTACCACACGCTAGCATGCTCTACCAAGCTCTACCACACGCTAGCATGCTCTACCAAGCTCTACCACACGCTAGCATGCTCTACCAAGCTCTACCACACACTAGCATGCTCGACCAAGCTCTACCACACGCTAGCATGCTCTACCAAGCTCTACCACACAGTAGCATGCTCTACCACACACTAGCATGCTCAACCAAGCTCTACCACACGCTAGCATGCTCGACCAAGCTCTACCACACGGTAGCATGCTCTACCAAGCTCTACCACACACTAGCATGCTCAACCAAGCTCTACCACACGCTAGCATGCTCGACCAAGCTCTACCACATGCTAGCATGCTTGACCAAGCTCTACCACACGCTAGCACGCGCTACCAAGCTCTACCACATGCTAGCATGCTCTACCACACTCTACTTTATTATACCTCACTGTGCCACATGCTATGTGATAATCTCTCTATCACAGTGGCAGCGCCTGCTATCCCAGCAGACAAACTAGCAAGCGCATCAAGACTGTAAATATCCCAATATTTTGAGAAATATTTAGTGAGAAATCGTGTAATCTGTTCCATTTGGGCACTTTGAGACAATGAGACTGTTATTAGACTCTAAACAGACCCAAGTTGGAAGCATGAAGTAGCATGTTAACCACAATGCCAACAGTTTTTCTGAGCTGAATTACTTGCAGTTAGTTAATGACAGGTTGATGGCATGGAGCCGTTGTTTATTATGATATTTGTGTGATATCTGTATCTCATTCTAATTTTCAGTTATGAAGTTCAAAATAGTGGCCTTGTATTTACAGAGGAGTGCTGAACTAAACGAATCATATGTAGAATACATAAAGTCTAAAGCTAAAACAGCAGTGTGGTTAGAAATCAGCATGTATAAGTGTTTAATGGTGATACAGTAGCAATATAGTAAAACAATATACTGATAAAATCTTTGTTTACTCATTTTATTGAGAAGTGGTGCCATGAAGATACAATAGATTGATCCACAGTAATTAATATTGGTCATAAAAAGAATGTGGACTTTGGTAACAGGATGGGTTTCAGGCAAATGAATATGCAAGGATGCCTTTAAAAATGTTGAGTATTTTTTTATTAGGATAGCCCCACACCCCTGTTTGTTTAAGCACACAGTTTATAAGTGGACAGTTGCTTATTAGGGAGGCACAGAATATCTGAACATCAGAAAAAACTCTGTCAAAAATGGCAAAAAAAGTTGGTATAAATAAGTTAAATGCCAATTAATTTAGACAATGAACAATGACTGCTTTATTTGAAGTTACATTGCAGTGTTTCCTCTAATGTTAGGAAAGAAAATGCACTGCTTAAGTATATTTATGATTAGAATGGCACTGCTGAGGTAAATGTATTGTGTATTGTATCTGTTTTGTTTTATCTACTGGGATATTGAAAAAGTGTTGAATAAATATGTTTTAAATTATTTTTTTGTTTGTAAAAACAAACAAATGTTATATAACAAATGCACATAATTTCATTATGTTTCGACAAGAAAATTTGATTTCGGTGCATCCATATTGATTATAGACACTAGTCTCTATTATTAATAATTCTATTTATAAGTCTGGATAGTCTTTAAGAGGGTTGTAACCTCCGTTAAGGGTTATGCTGGGGTTGTAAGAAAATATCAATATTGTATTAATTTACAAAATTTTGTTTTGCAATACTCTATTGTTTTTTTTTTTTAAATACATCGATTTTTAACAATTTGTTTACATTAAATTGTTAAAATTGGTGGCAACAAGAGTTTGTTTTGCTTTGTGTTTTAAACTCCACACACTAGATACTAGGGCTGGAACGATTAGTCAATATAATCAACAGTGTTGATAGTGAAATTAGTAATAAAAAAATTTCAATAGTCAATGAATAACAACCGTATTTTTCGCATTGTAAGGCGCACTGGGTTATAAGGCGCACTATTAATAAATGTCTCTTTTCATACATAATGGGCACCAGATTATAAGGCGACACTAGTAAGGAACAGAGGGGTGTTGTAAAGTTTTCCTTATAATTCAGCAGGGCTCACTCATGGGGGAAACAAAAAATCTGTTTTTTCTATATGTGTAAAGCTCTTCTGTTTATTTACAGTAATCTTTGATTTGCAGATTTCCAATAAGGCTAGCCGCGGTTAGCAGCTAATGCCACCCAACAGACCTACACTGATGAACTCCGGTAGTTCCGGTAGTTCAGGGTGATATTAGCTAGCGGTTTGTCCGTAGCTTGTTTTAACACGGTAAACATGCAGGCTACAGGCTGATAATACTCAATTCTGAACAGCAAAAGAGCTAACACGGTTAGTGGGTAATGCTTATTTGCTGTAGAAATGCTAGCCAGGGTTAGAAGCAGGCTACAGGCCGATAATACTCACCTCTGAACGACAAAAGAGCTAGTGCTTAACGGGGTTAGCGGCTAATGCTACTACTGCTGGAGAACTAAACTAAAACTCCTGTATAACGCTGTACTTCAGCGGAGTGGCTTTACTGCTCTTTACAAGCTGACTGATAGAATTCATACACAAGACGCACCGGATTATAAGGCGCACTGATGATTTTTGGGAAAATTCAAGGATTTTAGGTGCGCCTTATAGTGCGAAAAATATGGTAATGTGTAACAGTTTATGCATTACACAAAATACTGGGGACAGAAATGCAATGAGTGGCTCACTCATACAGTTTACTTTTAAGTCCCATGTTCAGCTGTTTCTGTTTTTAGAAATGGAGAACATGGCAGAAATAATTGTTGACTAATCGACTAATCGAAAACAATAATCATCAGATGGTTGACTAGCAAAATAATCTTTACTTTCAGCCCTACTAGATAAGCAGTGTTGTGACTTTAGATCACACTGTTTAGTGCTGGGCGGTTTACCGGTTTATTCGGTATACCACGGGGTGAACTTGAACTGGTATGTGTTTCTCTCCTACTGCCCCACCACTAGAGGGCGCTGTGGAGCGCCGTGCGGAACAGAACCCTCAGAGAAGAGAGTCAAACGCTGGTGTAGCTCCGTCCTGGAGAGAAGTCAGAACACCTCCTGCTGCTGTTTCTACTGTATGTGTGGTTTTATCACAGTAAGATAGAGCAGTAACTATGGCCCTTTTAAATATATTAATACTGTAGCTTGAAGGATGATTTGAATGTATTTTTTGACTGGAGAAAGAAGGGAATTGTAGTTGGTTTAAATACTGTAATGCCTCTAATGGCTTCAGAAATAACATATATTACATTTATAATAAACTTGTAAGGGAGCCTTGTTAAATTTGTTAGCGTATCTATTTTTATGGTATATTGTTTACAGTCTTTAGCTATTTTTCTGATAATGAAGTCTGATTTCTTCATATATTGTGTAATTCTGTGGGACAAAGTAAACCCAATACTATTCAAAGCCTTAATTTAGGGTTTTAGTTTGTTAAATTATATGTACTTCGAGCAGTACAGTAATTCACAAACCTTTATCAAAGCCCAGTCATGCAAAAAGTAATAATGATTAAAAAAAAAGTGATATACTGTAAAACTGTCAGAATCTTAAAAAAAAATACAGTGATATGCATTTTTGGCCATACCCCCCAGCACTACAACTGTTCAGTTTTCTTTTACTGTTATAAATATTATGTGTTTTTACACTATAAGTGCTTACAGCATTGGGATATATTGTGATATATTGAATTGTAACCCCTTTATCATGATACCTATTGTATCTCCAAGTTCTTACCAATACATAGTTCTAGTACATGCAAAGCCTGAGGCATGAACCTGCTATGGATCTCCAGAGAGGTGCTGGGTGTACTTGGAGGCCTGGTGTGGAACTTGGAATATAGCTGCTAAATGAAAGCCCTGATCAGAGACTCTGACCTCCTGTCTCAGATACACTCTAAGTACAAACGATTACAGAAAATACACTGTTTAACTCGTAACAGCACTGAATACCATTTCTGAAAGGGTCTTAAAAATATGTAATTTATAATACAGTCTCCAGCAATGATCATATTTAATTAGGGGTGATTAAAATTCCTTTCAGGGGCAGGGCTAGATGCCACATTACATTTTGCCGAATATATTGTGCTATGTACCGCTTGAGCATCATTGTTACAATATATAGTGTGCCGATACACAATAATCAAATTACTGGATGTGCAATGACACATTAGGCAAATTTACCACAGTTAGTTCCAACCCTGCAGTGTGATTGGCTGAGAGGCGTTCTATGAGTGCCATTATCAGTCGGTAATTCACTGTAACTAAAGATTTCCATGTATTACTCCGCCACATACTGGTAACCTAGCAACAATGCAGCACTTACAAACCAAACAGCGCAGCTACAAACAAAGCACCAATGGAACTATTTTAACTCACAGAGTGTTTATAATCAAACAGATCATATTTTCTCATTCTATTTTTATCTCAAAATCTTTCAATTAACAGCGATAATGGAACTGTGGTATAATTGCAATAATACACTTGAGGTTTGTGCTATAACATGTAATATTGGCACAGCTGTGCTGCGGTCGTAGACACGTGGCTGCAGGCCACAGCCAGAATACAAAACTGCTTATCTGTTTGTAACTACATCCAATATTACACATTATAGCACTCCCTCTGTATTACTTCTTAATTAAATTACACATTATTCTACAACATGCTTGATATAAAAGGAAAATTCACCATATTCCTACTACGAGAGACAGATTGTATAGATATCATTAATTTTACATTGTGTTTTATGTTTACTAATATTGCAATATATTTTGCAGGACACAAAATATCATGTCTGCTTTTTCCAATATTATGCAGCCCTAATTATTATGTAGATAATACATAATTGTGAGTTTGTAGTTTACCATGCATTTATTTTCTCTCAGAATTACATTTTTTTTTTTACTTTGTGGAATCATTTGTAATAAAAACACCTGCATAATTCCGTCCAAGCTCCAGTGGAGAGAACTGTGAATTGCTGTACAGAACAAATTAGCAAAGTTTGCTAGCTCTCACTGTATTCACTGTATGGGCTGAAATATGCACTCTGTAGAGGGGAATCCAGTTAGTTTAAATTGTCTTATTTTCCTTTTTGTCCTTGAGATGCGCTGATCTTTCAAATTCTACACATATATGAATCAGACTCAGAAATGACGAGATAAAACACTTAGTGATAATTAGAAACTGCAGCCGTAATCCAACTTTGTAGTTTTATCTAGAAGTTGAAAAGGAAATGCAGCTTCTTCTGATTGAGGAGCTCCTATAAAGAGCATCACACAGAACTGCTGCTATCCTTAACATAAATATGATCCAATCGTCTCTCAGGATCAGCTAAATTAGAGAATTACTGTGCAGTCCTTATTATATCAGATATTATTAGATAGATATGAAGCTCATTAGATTATCAAACATCACATTCATGAGTAGTTATGTACAGTGGTATCAGAATCAAATCCTCATCATCTGCAGACAGTTACCTTAAAAAAAAGCTTTTATAATATATTGTTCTCCAGATCAGCAGAATATGAAGCTGATGCTTAAATTTGTACAATATATTTAGTTTACTGCTATTGAAAATATATACATATTAAATGTACATTTCTGATTCTGTGTAGATTTAAATAAATCAAGCCTGCAGGATGTTTATTTTGCACACAAGCTAAAAATGTTGGGGAGATTGACAGCTCCTTTTTCAAGGTTTCTGGAGGTTTCTAAAAGCAGGCCATATTTCCCCCTGTGGTGGCATCACAGTGGAGGCCAGAGCCAGACATAATCCTCAATGATCATAATGGCTTTATGTAATAACTGGAGCAGACACAGGTAGATAAACAGAGGCATCGCTGGGAATGCAGCCGACAGAAAAATGAACAAACTACCCAGCAGCCAATAGAAATAAAGAATCGATGCTCAGTGAAGTCAGGGTTCACCAGTGCATTATCACACATGCAGAAACGCTATGAAATATGAGGTATTCCACACAAACCTACAGCAAGGCCTGTCACGATAACTATTTTGTTTGGATGAGATATTATCCCTTAAATAATTGAGATAAACAATATTATTGCCATATATTTAAGAGCAGTGTATATTCCTGATGAAGTGATCATGCTAAAGCATAATAAAAAAACAGTAATGCTATTCTAATCATAAAGTTACCTTAGTATTGCTCTGATCAGTATTCTGATCATACATTTACTTTAAGTAATATTTTAATAATAAATTTACCTCAGTAGGTTATCTAATCATAAATTTACCTCAGTAGTGCTAATCTATTTATACATTTACCTCAGCAGTTCTATTTATAATCATAAATTTCCCTCAGTAGTACTATTCTAATCATACATTTACCTTAGTAGGTCTATTTTAATTTTACGTTTACCTCAGCAGTTCTATTCTAGACGTAAAGTTACATCAGTAGTGCTAATCTAATCATAAATTTACCTTTGTGGTGCTATTCTAATCATACATTTACCTTAGTAGTGCTATTAGAATCATAAATTTACCTTAGTGTGGCTATTTTAACTATACATTTACCTTAGTATAACTATTCTTGTCATAAATGTACCTGGGTAGTGTTATTCTTATCATAACTTTACCTCAGCTGTGGTATTCTAATCCTGAAAGTCAGACAGTCTTTTGGTAAGCAATCAAATGCTAAAGCTAACATTACTCTCTCCAAGGCCTGTACAGCTAAAAGCAGCCCATTTTATGAAGTAAACTGATACTAACTGTAAAGCTCAATAATTTATATAGTTTAATTTATGTGGATATCGAGTAAAAATGAACTTAATTCTGGCATTTGTAAGCATTCCCTGATGACTCCCTCCCTTACTCCCTGCATTGTACACAACAGTGCTTTTACACACAGTGCCGTTGGGGAGGAGGGAATGTGGGTCTGCTGCCGCTGCTGAATAAAATCCCAATGTTAGAGAATATGCTGCAATATGTTGTAAATAAAGTGTTCTGTACAAAATTATTTAATCGTTTCATTTTTTTTAGCTTAATACCAAAAGTATATATTTTGTCATTTTCAGCAGAATAATTTTGGTTCCCAAATATTCGGTGCATCTCCAGCAGTGGTGTGCAGTGAAGCCCTTCTAACCCTTCAGAGAAGGGGTGACAATAAGTGCATGTAAATAATTACATAATTTTAAATCAGGAAATATATATTATAGTTACTGTAAATGTATGGACTTATCTTATAAATTAACTAAAATAAAAAACAACAACTAATTCAAAGCATTAGTCTGTGTTTTTGATTTGCAGAAGGGGTACCCACTATATTCACTGCAGGCCACTGATCCCCAGTTGTTATTGTGTCAAACTCTTAACACGTCCTCTAAATTCCACATTGCAGATCTTGAGATACGTTTGATAGGGCTGCAATGATTCGGAAAATCTGAAAAATCATCATCAGATTAGTCGACTACCAAAATGATCATTACTTGCAGCCGTAATGTTGGATTAGTTTTCTGAGTTTCCTACTTTTACCAAAAATGAATCCTGATTGAAAGTTTGATTTAGTTCAGTCCAGAAGACTGGCGGCAGTATTTGAGATATGTGTTATGTTTTTAATGGATCCTGCTCATTACTCATTGACTTTAACAGGAAATCTGTGTCCAAGGCTGAAGTGTTCTGTAAACATTGGCTTTTAAGGAAGGAGACCTTCACTGTGTCTCTGTGTCACTCTGTGTTCACTGTGCCAAAGGACGAGAGAAAGAGAAAGAGAGAGAGCTCGTTTGATGTGTGAGTGAAAGACAAATATCAGCAAAAAGAAACAAGAGAAGGAGTGGAGTTAAGGGGAATTAGGTTAAATGAAGGCTGGGTGCTGTTGAATCCCTTCTGTTAATTTACAATAAAGTGTAGAAATGCACCAAAAATAAAATGCGAAAAAACATACAATATGTTTGGTGTTTGGCCTCGTAAGTGAAGGAAAAATAAATATTTAGTGAAACATATTGGATTTTGTTAGTATGTCTACTAGAATGTTAAAAATGTTCTGTGTTTCCTCTGTATAAAACTAATTTGGGCTGAAATCCACTGTAACAATGTGGCAACCCTGACAGAAAGCTGAGAAACTGCAAGTTTAAGTTAATTTTACCCAGTTTACCACTACTTCAAAAACTGGCAGTTTTCTGGCTGAAATATACAAGCTGTACAGAGCTAGTATAGTAAAATTAGCTGAGCTAACTTAGCATTCTGTCTTTCTAAAATTCTGTTGCCTGGACTTGGCTTTAATTTCATGTGTTACAGCCCTGTGCAGTGTTTTGTAATTGCGATTTCATGATGTTGTCCCTAAAATAATATCACAGTATTCCAGTTATACTGGAATTATTATAACAATATTCTTGGTGATATAAAAAAACGCTTTATTGTTTTTTTTGTTTGTTTGTTTTAATTTCAAGAATATACTACTGCAACAGAATAAGTGTTATATTTTTAATTAGTAATAAAGTAATATTTAATAACAAAATATTATCACCATATGGATTTATTATAATAGTTTCAGCAGCGCGATCGGGCACACCGCAAGTTGTGTGCTGCTTTCTGTTGCAGTTTTTGTTTTGTTGTAAATTCGTTTTTTAATGCATTGTGTAAACAAATATACAGTTTTTCATAAGATACTGTAAGTGTGTATAAAATGTGAGTCGTGTGCAGTTTTAGGCAGGTTCTTTCCAGAGCAAATACGTAATGCTTTGTACTAAACAAACATTGAGTATTTACTTATGGTTTGTGCTTTGGTTTTGGTTCAGAAAACACTAAAACTTCATAATGGTTCACAAGAGCTGTACAAACTCTTTGGAGTGTGATAAACAGCAGGTACTGGAGTGGTGTGTAGTCTACTGGAAAACATAGCAGTGCACAGTTCAAGGTCAAAGGCTGTGACATTCCTGTGGATTTAGCTTTAGTTTTTTCAATGGAATGCACTGCTCTGAACATGCTGGCACCATGATTTTTTTCCCTCTTCATTAAAAACATCTATTTGTAGCTGCGTTCACACAGTAAGTAAAAAATGTCTCAAATCCGAATCCAATTTGGTCTTACCAAAAAAAGGTTGTCTCATTCTGAATCTACTGGATCATGGTTTGGTTTGTTTGCAGTGAGAAAACACTTTTTGGAAATTTCAACATTTGCAACCAATTACAAGAGGTTAAGGCAGATATCATAAATCACTAAATAATAGAGGATGAAAAAGAAGCAATGTTTTTTTCTGAAATCTGCTTCCCCATGCTGTGCATTAGTGTGAAGCAGCAATATGGGTACAACCAGTTATGCTGAATACATCTGTATCTACTGTAGCTTTAGATTAATCCTTATTTATAAACAAAAATCAAAGAAACCCAAATAAGAATCTTATACACCCATTTTTCTTTGGCAAAATTTGGCACAACACCTGGAAAGGCAACCCAGTGAACTGATAACATTCTACCAACCAATCAGTGTAAAGTCTAGAGAGACTCCGCACATGTAGGTTATGATGAAAGGATGTAGTAAACTCTTTTAGTGCAATTCGTTCACTGAACTGCAGTGTGAAACCAAAAATAACCAGACTAAATGTTCAGTATACAATTTAACAAACACATCAAACTCACTTAATCATTGCATCAGGGGTGAAATATCACAGGTGTAGTGGTTATTTGAAAGTTAATGTTTATAAATCATTATACCACAATGTGATGCGACACCTGCAATGTGATTGGCTGAGAGGCGTTCTATGAGTGCCATTATCAGCCAGTAATGCACTGTAACCAAAGCTCTCCATGTAATACTCCTCCACAGGTAACCTAGCAACGACGCAGCGCTTACAGCGCAGCAACAAACAGAGCAGCAATGGAACTATTTTGGTTTTATAACCAAACAGAACATATTTTCTTGTCCTGGGTAACTCAAAATCTTTAATAAACAGCGTTAAACAGCAATAATACACGAGAGGGAGTTCTGTAATGTGTAATATTTGATATCTTTTATTGTGTAACTGTTGCTTAAATCAACATATATTCTATTTCTAATTGAAGGTTCATTCATAAGCTACTTGCTAAGCTAGTAAAAACACTACTGTAGGCATAGGGAAGTGCAGTTGATTAACCTCGGTTCGAATAAATTGTTGATTAATCACAGTTTTGTCTTAAAAACTCTGTTACATTTAATTTCCCCTGCCTGCACATACCTGTGTAAAATCAGAGTACTTTACATCAGCAGAAAATGTACATATTTAGCAGCTTCTGTAACCAAAGATACAAGATTTATTATTGAGAAGCTGTGTTTCAGTATAGTGTTTCAGTTTTTGTTATGAATGTGAGAAATGGGAGTGTGAGAAAAGTGAAATATACAAAAGCATTTTCTGCAGTTTAGTTTTGTACATGATGTTTTTACTTGCAGTTGGTTCCCAAAAAGCCTGCAGAATGGTTCTGAACGAGTGGTTTTGGGCAAATGCCTGAGCTAAACAGAGGCTTAAGAGATTTTCCATGTTTTGTTCTGTCTGATAATATCTATGATCATTTCTGGCTCACGTCAGCTTTACTGAAACTGTAGTGTGACCAAACACGCCTGCAGATCTTTCAGACTTTTCAGGCTTTTCAATAATATTTGGACTGTAGAAGGAATTTACTGTGAAAACTCCGACATCAACTCCAAATCCAACGTCAACAGTGAGGCTCCAGCAAAGATTTAATATCTAATTACCGTAGTGCCGGGCCTAATTGGAGCCATGTGATTTAAAAATGCATTTAAGGATCTCTGTCAGTGATCTCTGAGCTTAGATGTTGGTGGTCTTCGCTCTAACTGTTTAGTTTTGGTTGATAAAAGGGGTTTCACAGTAGAGTCTACTTGGACCAGAGTCTGAACCAGTGTTGATGTGTTTGTTACAATATCTCGAGAACAATCTCCTGATTGAATAAGTTGCCTTTTCAGGTGTTGTGCTCAATTCTGCCTCCCTGCCAGAATATGACTCCCTTAGACTGCAGACACGTCCAGATATGGATCAATCTACAGTTACAGTAGATAGAGAAATCACCAGCGTTACATTTTGTACCTATAATACTGCACACCAGCACACCAAGGGAAAACTGATTTCAGCACAACACTGCTTCTTTTTCTTATTTTATTTTTGATTGTGTGATGAACCTGCTTCAGCTTTCTGCTATATTGTTTCAGACCAATATTAAAAGGCTGAAAGTCCACAGAAAAAAAGGTAGATGTGAAATCACTCTAAGAAAGCTGCTGTTTTTCTTAATGTCATTACTGTAGGTGTACTGTACTGTAGCCGTTTCCCCCGAATGTAAGAGATTCTGTCTTTTTTCTTTTGTGTCTTTTCATCTACTGCCTTCAAATATAATGGGTCACAAAGCCAGTAGAGATGTCCAGTTTTCTGAGTCAGTAGTTTGGCACCGCAGCCATGCTTTGTGCAATTTGTGTATTAAAACACACCCTCAGAACTGTGAGAAGATTGCTAAATAGATACTTTATTGATTCGAGAGGGAAAAACAATGCATTCAATTGATAAAATCACGACTTGTAGTCTAATTTAATGCCATTTATAATCCTTTTTCATTATTCCACAGGCTGTCTGTCTGCATGAACATACACATAAAGTAGTTATTTCAACTCGGTATTTCAAAAAACATCAAAGAGTGTTTGCTGTAATATACTATATAATATATATAAAGAATTATTTTTTCCATGGGCCAAAAAGCACCCTCTAGTGGTCTGCAGGGCCATCTCCAGGGAGTGGCAGTAATCCCTAGTTGGTCAGTAATAGTATTTGAAGTCATTAAAGTGAGAACAACAATATTCTGTGATTAATCACGATTAATCACACCTTTTCTTCTTACGACTTTTAATTTAAATTGTGGATAAGAATTAATGTTAGATTGGCTAAATGTAAGAACACTAATAGTAGCGGTTTCAGTTACTACTTCAGTAATTGTAGTAAATTTGTAAATGGTACTTACAGTCTCGTATTTCAAAACAATGAATACTCAAGCTCACCATTTGTTGAAAGTGCTTTAATTGTGTTTTGTATGTTTGTAAATATATTTTACATTGGTATTTTATATTTTTGAATATCATGTGAATATAAATCTTTGGCTTTTGCCATGTCAGGAATTAAGCTATATTTAGCAATTGTTCAGGCCCTAAATCTTAAGTTTTCAGTGCATCACTTGAGAAATAAGACAAAAAACTACTTAAAAAGTGATGAAGAGAGCTTAAATCTGGAACCACTCCACCATGCTTGTGATTTCAGTATATGCTGGAGCAGCTACGAGCTGTTTCTCTCCATGTTTCTATGTTCAACCAGCTTAAATGTCAGATATGGTTCAGTATTTTAATTGGCTTGTTCCTCAGTCATCTGATTGCTCATCAGTTCATTGGTCAGTTTGTGAGTTAGCCAACAGATGTGATGGTTGTGGCTTTAGATTATACAGGAATACTGAATTTTATATATATTATATATATCTTTCTATCTGCTTCTGCCTGCTCGGAGATGTGGATGTTTAATCACTAATTTATATACTTTAATCACAGTATATTGGACAGGGTGCCAGGGGTTCAGCTGAGCTATTTTCCAGTAAACATTGTGGTAAATGCTATAAAGCCTCATCTATAGTTCTGTGTTGCTTGAAAAGCAGTAAATTGCTTGTATCACCAACAGGAGCTTTTATATACAGCTTTAAAAAAAAATCAGTTTGTGAATTGGTTTCTCTGATTTTGCTATTTATAGGTATATGTTTAAGTGAAATGAACATTTGTTGTTTTATTTTATAAAATACGGACAGTATTTTTCCCAAATTCCAAATAAGAATATTGTCATTTAGAGCATTTATTTGCAGAACAAGAGAAATAACAAAAAAGATGCAGAGCTTTCAGACCTCAATAATGCAAAATTCAAAACAAGTCCATATTCATAAAGTTTTAAGAGTTTTAAGATGTTATTTAACAGAAATCTATATTTGGTGGAATAACCCTGGGTTTTATTCACAGTTTTCATGCATCTTGGCATGTTCTCATCCATAAGTCTTACACACTGCTTTTGGATAGCTTTGCAGTCAACGATGGGGGGGTAGTTAATATGAAATTTGAACATGATTGGGTAATTCGCCTTCCAAATTAAGGTAAAAATACTTTATATAATAGGAAAAATAAATGCAGCCAAACCACATGCTGAAAAAACCTTTGAGAAGGTTAGGTTAATTTAGTGAACATCAACTATTTTGTCAATATCGTGCACCCATATAATTGATAGCACTGCTTAAGTAAATATATGATTAGAATAGCACTACGGAGGCAAACATTTTGTGATTTGTTGATAGGTTTGCAGATATATATATATATATATAATTTAAGCTATATTTACAATATATTTACAATATATACCTTAAACATATTTAGGATGTTAATTTATTTGGTTTCAAATTGATATCAAGACATCCACCAGTGTTATCACACATCACATTTCTTTGTCCATATTGTGCACGCCTAGCACACACACATTCAATTAGGCGTAGGTGGTCCTGTGTTAGACCCCCCACCCGTTGCTGCCCTCAGTATTAGTAATAAATCCTGTGTGTGAATGAGAACGGTGTCGTGTTGCGTAAACAGCTGTACGACTGAGTGTGTGTACAGTGTAAACCTGCTGCTGTCGCCCTCTAGGAACAGCAAGCAATTACGGCCTGTGTGTGATAGCAAAAGACACACACACACACATAATAACACACTCTCTCACACGTATTGTTTGTATTTTTGCATAAGATAGCGACACATTCACTACACAGGCTGTCATCAGCCCATACATGTGCTCACACACGCTCGCACACACACAAACACATGCACACGTACACACACATACACAAACACGTACACACACAACACACATGCATGTCGCCTGTTCTCTTTTATCTAAAAGGTGAAAACAAAATACACACACACACTCTCCTGCACACATACACACAATGCCTGCCTGCTCAGTAAACACACACACACACACACACACAGTAGCATTTGCTTTTTATTGTCTCTGTCTTGCTTGAACAGAGACTCTAATGTAAACAGAGCTCAGAGCCATCTGCTTAATGTCAGAGTGACCAGCAGGATCTACCCTACTCTACCACTGCCTCACACACACTCACATGCATGCATACAACTAGACAGATTATTCTTAACTCTGTTCAGTGTTTTATTTCATCAGCAAAATGTATCGGTCAGCACACACAAATACACACAAATACTGAGGATTCATCAAATATTTGGCAAAATATTTTTTTCAGAAAATGGCAAATAGAGAAATGACCACATAATATAAACGAAATGATTAATTTAATACAGTTTTCCTCTAATATTTTATTTTTATGCAACAGCACAAACGAACTGTACATGGCTAACAGAGTCAACTTAACCTCAGTATTTGTTTGTTTAAGAAAATACTGTCTTTACCTGTGCAGGTTTCATTCACATGTGACTTATGTAGCACTGCTAAGGTAAATCTATGATTAGCATAGCACTGTCGAGGTGCATTTATGATTAGAATAGCACTGCTGAAGTAAAATTATAATTAGAATAGCACTGCTAAGATAACTGTATGATTAGAATAGCACTGCTGATGTAAATGTATGATTAGGATAGCACTGTTGAGGTGAATTTATGATTGAAATAGCACTGCTGAGGTAAATGTATTGTGCTTCTGATTAAACATTTTCATTGTTTTATTATTTGAAATTTTGTAAAGCAAGAAAAAATATTTAGCATATTTAATTTAGTCAGTAGTGGGGGGGGGGATGTCAAAATGAATGAAAACATTTTCGGACAAATGTTTTATTTTGTTTAATTTTTCATTTCAGTACATCCTTAAAAAAATGCACACACATTACACACAAATGCACGAAATTCTGCTACAGTATAATACATTTCTGTTTCTCTCTGTTTGTAGTAACCCCACCCCCCTCCAAGTTCTGTATTTGATAAGCACTTTTATACTTAGATAACCCAAACAAGAGGAATGAGACCAGCAGGCCAGCAGAGCTGTGTCCACAGTGTTTTAGTTTTCAGACATTTATTTTCATGCCAGCACACTTGACCTTGAGCTTTGTGGATTTTTTTCTTTGTATAATTTTCTTTGTGGATTTTCTGAAACTAAGTATAAAGATGTTAAATAGAGGAATGCATTGAAAGTGGATTTTTACTGCATATTATATATATTGTTTGTTTAGGGACAGGGGTGGGGGCAGTGTACAGATATTAACCAGAGGACTGGCTGTGATGGTTGCAGGCTATGTAAGAGTTATCGGGTGATTGCTTTTCCCTAATTATCAGCTCCTAGTTTAGAGTGGCTGTGCCCTCCGGATATACTGCTAGTCCTAAAATACAGACACACAGGATTCATTGTAAATTTGACATTCACAGCAGGAGGGAATGTCAGAGCAGCTCATGTGACTGGATTATGTATTTAAAATAACAGTCAGGAATGTCCGCTATTGTGGAAAAAGACAGAAATCACAGTGCAGGTGTTTGGGGACAAATGGTCACTTAAAGTTTGTTTTCATTTTTAACAGCAGATTATTAGATTAGATGTTTTACAGATTATTGTAAGGATTACTGTTGGGTTAGTTAGAAAGCACAAACAATCTAAAAGACATTTAAAGCTACAGTCTGTAAGAATAAACTAGGGGTGGGCAAATTGGCCCTCAAATAAAATCACAATATTTCATGGTATTTTCGTGATAACGATACTCTTGGCTATATGACAAAACACTGAATAAAAAAAAAAAGAAATCAAAAATACACTACTGCAACAAAATGAAAATTAATATTATATGGCAGAGATATTACAAAAAATGCAAGAATTTTATCAGATTTGTAACAGAAGTCAATGATCCAGAACGTCATGGTACTAATAACGCACTCAAAATATCTCTGTATATGTAAGATTAAAGTAAAATAAATGATACTGGACAGATATAATCTGTCTCTAGTAGAAATATAAATGGAAATGAGAACAGCTACATTTTTTTGCTAAAAACAGCTAAAAAGTAGTACCCTTATGTGATAGTTAGGGGTGGGTAATATGTCACAATATTTCAGGGTATAATATTGTTCACAATATTAAAAAATGTTGGTGATATTATTGTGTAAGATATGATATGGCACACTACTACTGGTGAAAATCTGTAATTAAACAGGTGTGTGTTGTGGTGCGGTCAGTTTCCTTTCAGATTGGATAAATCTGATCATTGCAAGTTTTCTACTACTTTCAGCACTTAGGAGATATGTGCAATATTTCTATTCTATATCTCAGGTGACATTTATATTTCAACAAGCTGTTATACAGGTTTTATATTCTTTATTTTATATATTTTAATTTTTATATTTATTGTAGTAAACACATGTGGCTGTGAACAACCGATCAGCAATGCCAGAAACTAGGTCCTAAATATGGTGGGTACAACAAAAAACATGAGACCTGAAAATCCAGAATAGCAGCTTAGAGCACTAACATAGCTGCTAGGTCATCAGGTACACTGCTAATATATTTCTTCAGCATGTTAACATATCTTTTTCTTTTTTCTTTTTTTTTTTTAATTTAATCTGGTTTTTGCACTTCTTTTGCACAAACTGAGTCACTTTACAGACTTTCCTGAATCATTGCGTGCGCCCTGTATTGTTTCACACTGTAGTTTGCCAGACAGAAGATGAATAGCTAACTGATGCTGAGGTGTTACAGAGGCGGTGGTGGGTGCTTTAGAGGTGCGAAGACAAACATTGGAAAGAGAGGTGAGAGATAATGCATACGGCAGTACAGGGGGGAATTCGGCCTTGTTATTCAGCTGTCTAGTAAAAGATCATTTTCTTATTTTTTTTGTCACGAATATAATGATTTCTCCCCTGCTAAAATATGTTTTAAAAACCTTCAGTCATTCTAAATCCTGTTGGATGTTGCTATAATCTGCTGTGATTCATCATGTTGGAACGTCAAGTGATTTTTTTTGTGTTTTTTTTAAAGTTCATATTTAATTTCAGACACTGAATTCTGGGCTGCTGTGTTGGTTGTTCTCTCTGGTACTGTTGAGAATAACCTCAGCCTCTTCTCTCCTTAACCCTGCTCTCCTCTGCTGACCCAGAGGAAGTGACAGCGCTGGCTTTCCTTCAGGCTCCATATTTAGCCCAGCTTTGGCTCTCTGACTGTAAACTGTAGCCCATCTTTACAGGAAGTGGCCTCTGTGGGTCAAAGGTCAGCCCTTTTTCCCACGCTGCAGTGGGGTAGTCCTCGAGAGAGTTGAAAAGACAAAGTCCCAGGATGTTTCCGCAGCGTGGAGCTGGAGCCTGATCCCGGCTCAGCCGCTCGTACAGAAACTGTTTTCCGTTTAGATCTATTAACCCTGTTGATTCCCCTGACCGTCTTCTTCTCTCTCTCTTCTAGCTGAGCGCGAACGTGCTGATCTTCCTGTGCACCAACATCATCGGGATCTGCACGCACTACCCGGCAGAGGTCTCGCAGAGACAGGCCTTCCAGGAGACCCGTGGCTACATCCAAGCCCGGCTTCACCTACAGAGAGAGAACCAGCAGCAGGTTAGCTCACCTGAAGCCTACAGAGAACACAGCTTTACAGCTACACAGCAGTCTGTAGTTTTACAGCTACACCGCAGAACAGTTTGCTGACAAATCTAATTAACATCAGCCAGAGATGCTTTCAATTTCAATAACAAACTTTGGGATTATGTGTGAAAATATAAAAAAAAACACAATAAATTTAGTGTTTGCAGACCCACCTGTGTACAACCCAATTTCAGAGAAAGTCGGGAAGTTGTGTGAAATGTAAATAAAAACAGAATGCAATGATTTGCCAATATCATAGACCCATATTTTATTCACAATAGAACATTCAGCACATATCGTATGTTGAGACATTTGATCATTTCCTGAAAGAGAGAATGAGATACAGATATAGCGACAGAGAGAGTGACAGAGATAGATGGACAGAGAGAGAGAGAGAGATGTAAATGTAAGAGAGGGAGAGATACAAAGAGAAAGACAAAGTGTGAGAGTAAGAAAACAAGAGAGAAATACAAAGAAAAAGAGAGATACAGATTAAGTGAGGGAAAGATGGAAAGCATGAGAGTGCTATGGAGAGAGCAGGAGAGAGAGATAGATAGACAAAGAGAGTGAGACATGGACAGAAAGATATGAGAGATATAGGGTAAGATAGAGAGAGATAAAGTATGTGAGAGAATAAGAGAATGAGAGAGAGAGAGAGACCGAGAGAGAGAAAGAGAGATAGACAGAGTGAGGTAGTGTAAAAGAGAGAGAGATATAGAGAGACATAGAAAAAGAGAGATATGCAGAGAGAGACTGAGAGAGTAAGAGAATGAAAGGGAGACCGAGACAAAGAGAGATACTGAAAGAGACTGTGAGTAAAAGAACAAGAGAAAAAAAAAGAGATAGAGAGAGGGAGAGAGATGGAAAGCATGAGAGACAGAGAGCTAAAGAGAGAGGTAGTGACAGACATAGCGTGTCAGAGAGTGAGAGATGGACAGAGAGACAGACATAGAGTGTGAAAGTGTAAAAGAGGAAAAGATACAGAGCGAGTGTGAGAGTGTAAGATAGAGATACAGAGAGAGGGAGAGAAATGGAAAGCAGAAAAGATAGAGAGTGAGCTACAAACAGAGCAGGAGAGGCAGAGATGGACAGAGAGGGAGAGATAGACAGTGTAAGAGAGTGAGAGAGAAAGGGAAAGAGCGATAGAAAGCGCGAAAGTGGAAGAGACAGACGGATTGTTAAAGAGAGAATGTTAGAGAGAGAAAGAGATATGGACAGAAAGAAAAAGAGATGAGATGAAAGATATAGAGAGAAAGAGAGGGGGAGAGAGATTGAAAACACGAAAGACAGAGCATTGAGAGGTGTCATTTCCTTCTCTTCTCTTCTCCCTTCCCTCCACCCCTCTGTTCTCACCCCAACCCCTCAACACTCATTTTTCAGGAACGCCTGTTGCTGTCCGTGTTGCCGAGGCACGTTGCCATGGAGATGAAGGCTGACATCAACGCTAAGAAAGAAGACATGATGTTCCACAAGATCTATATCCAGAAGCACGACAACGTCAGGTTGGCCCCGCCCCTCCGTCACATGCCCACCCGGCAGAACCTGTTCAATAAAGTTCTTCCTCTTTTTATGTTAAAGCGTGTTCCTCTCACCCTCACCCCACTATAATGACCGTGCCACCCGATGCCATTTTCAGCATCAGGGCAACAAACTGAACATTAATCTGTCACAACATTTAGTCAGCCATTACACTGGAAGCAGGAAACAATATGGAGTCACGTGACCTCTTATCAGGTTAGTGAGTTCAGCAGCGTTCCAGTGTGGCTGCAGGCCATTAGCGCTGTAGCTAATGTAGCTTCCCTTTCTGCTGCCCCCCCCCCCCATCGTCCTTCTCTGTGTTTCTCCCTGCTTTTAAACGTGTCCCCTCAACCCCACTCCCGTTTCTCCTGCTCGGTGACGAGGAGCCGGGGAGACGAGCCGCCGGGGTTTTTGCTTTTTAGGCTAATTACATTTAGCGAGGGAATGGTTAATTACCAGTAGCTAGTGCTGGTGATGGGAGCTGTGAAGTGCTTCTGGTGATTGTGCTGCTCTGTGACCAGTACTTAGTGAGTGAGTAGACAGCTTCTGCTTATAAACAGTCAGGTGGTAGGCATACAGGTATACCATGCACTCATACCTACATATGTAGGGCTGCAATGATTAATTGACACAAACAACTTGACTTTTTTTGTTTTGTTTTAAATAATTGTGATCATCCTGATGAGGACTTTTAATTTGAAACAAGCACAAAGAGCAAAACAGCCAGCCTTTGCCAGACTGGAGTTTTTTGCCACGATCACACAGCAACCAGTGTTGGCTGTACTGGAGTGTTTTAGCTGCAATAATAACTGTTTTTCCAGTGTAGATTTAATGACTGACTGAAGTCTTTTGTGGCCTTTGGGAGCCTTCAGTCTGTTTTTAGCTTTTAGCATCTAACTGTGATGTTTTATGTGACATTGCTGCTCCAAAATTCAAAATATTGCAGTATGAGTCATTGTTCAATATAAATTATTTTGACTTATTTATTATTCGACCGAACACATGCAATGTATTTTTTTATTTTTTTCGTTTTATTTTTTCATTTTTGACCAAATGTTTTTAGTTGCCAAATATTTGTTGCATCCTTAATCCAAATTGGTGCAGACTTTTTCGGCAACCTTTCGGCAGCCTTTTTCGGCAGTCCTTTATTGCACTCAGTTGTGAACCAAAACAATCAAGGCATAGCAAGACCACCTCCTCTCACTGTTCTTGTTTTTCCAGCTTTATACTACACAAATATATTCGCTGGTCTTGAGCACAGAAGCCTCTTCCTGTATTTAATATTTTGCTCACACGCCAATCTGAGGAGACAACATGCTTGCATGGTTTGTTGAGGCGCATTCTGGTTTGTTCCTGTGTGAAAACAAATCAAACCGAGAGGCGAAAATGCTACAAGAAAACAAATTAATTTACTGATTCGAACCAGAGAAAGTACAGATGTGAAAACGCCCTTATTGCCTTATTTGGAATGTGTGAATGTCTCCTATATTTATAGATGAAAATCAAAATCAAACTATCAGACATCTAAACAAACATTCAGCAAAACTTAAAGTTGTGCATTGCAACAGAAACCTCACCGAAAGGAAGCAGAAAAGGGCATGAGAAAAATAATCGTTGACTAAGCAACTCATTCGAAAAATACTCAACAGATTAGTCAGTTACTAAAATAGGCAATTAGTTGAAGCCCAACATATGTGTGTTATTCAAAATGACTCTTTCTTTTTATGTTCTTATTCTTTTAAGTCCTATTTTTATTTGTTCTATCTCTCTTTATTTCTCTTTCTCTCTCCCAGTATTCTGTTTGCAGACATCGAGGGTTTCACCAGCCTGGCCTCCCAGTGCACTGCTCAGGAGCTGGTGATGACTCTGAATGAACTATTTGCCCGCTTTGACAAGTTAGCCTCGGTAAGCAGAACTGAGAATCTACTCAGACCCCATACACGGGGTGCACATATGTTTTATATACTGACATGCCAAAAGTCATGGGACAGTAGTATGCAAATTATTCACAAAGTGTTACCTCAGGGAAAGGCTTGGGACTGCCCACAACTGTATATGTTGTGAGGTGTTATCTTGTGCGTAAGGCTGTACCAGGAATACATCATAGAAGGCTTTACCTCTCACAGTGGACAGTGCAGTGGGTGGTAATGAACGTGACTAGGGCGCCTAGGTAAAATTGTCTGTGTGAATGGACAAGCTAAATAATAATATCCATATTCAAATCAGGAGATCACACATACATATCCCACAGCTCAGTGCAGTGTTCTTTAGCTTCCATAAGACATGATGTATCAGTGTTTTCGCAGAATTCGTTTATTACTTGTTGTGTGATTTGAAGCGTTTTGTAATGGGCCACTCCTTCTCACATCAGCATAAACATATTAGCCACTTTTCTGTTTGAAATGATTAGTCAGTGTCTGTGTAGACTTTAGATCTGAGCTAATTATTAGAACAGGGCCATATAGCATGTTATTACACAGTTTATGATGGTGCTCTTAATATACAGTTGTGGTCAAAAGTTTACATACACTTGTAAAAAAACATAATGTTATGGCTGTCTTGAGTTTTCAATAAGTTCTACAACTCTTATTTTTCTGTGATAGAGTGATCGGAACACATACATGTTTGTCACAAAAAACAGTCATAAAATTTGGTTCTTTCATAAATTTATTATGGGTCTGCTGAAAATGTCACCAAATCTGCTGGGTCAAAAATATACATACAGCAACAAAATTTGTCAATTTTGGTGATGTAGCGAGTTGTGTCAATCAAATTAGCTTCATGTCATGGCCTCTTCACTTCTTGTAAGTGATTCTGATTGACTACAGCTGTTGACTTCTCATGAGCCCATTTAAATAGGGCTCATTTGACCCAGTGATTAGACTCAGCTACAAAAGCTACAATGGGAAAGTCAAAGGAACTCAGTGTGGATCTGAAAAAGCGAATTATTGACTTGAACAAGTCAGGGAAGTCACTTGGAGCCATTTCAAAGCAGCTACAGGTCCCAAGAGCAACTGTGCAGACAAATATACGCAAGTATAAAGTGCATGGAACAGTTGTGTCACTGCCACGATCAGGAAGAAAACGCAAGCTATCACATGCTGCCGAGAGGAGATTGGTCAGGATGGTCAAAAGTCAACCAAGAATCACCAAGAAGCAGGTCTGCAAGGATTTGGAAGCTGATGGAACACAGATGTCAGTCTCCACAGTCAAGCGTGTTTTACATCGCCATGGACTGAGAGGCTGCCGTGCAAGAAAGAAGCCCTTGCTCCAGAAAAGGCACCTTAAGACTCGGCTGAAGTTTGCTGCTGATCACATGGACAAAGATAAAACCTTCTGGAGGAAAGTTCTCTGGTCAGACGAAACAAAAATTGAGCTGTTTGGCCACAACACCCAGCAATATGTTTGGAGGAGAAAAGGTGAGGCCTTTAATCCCAGGAACACCATGCCTACTGTCAAGCATGGTGGTGGTAGTATTATGCTCTGGGGATGTTTTGCTGCCAGTGGAACTGGTTCTTTGCAGAAAGTAAATGGGATAATGAAGAAGGAGGATTACCTCCAAATTCTGCAGGAAAACTTAAAACCATCAGCCCGAAGGTTGGGTCTTGGGCGCAGTTGGGTGTTCCAACAAGACAATGACCCAAAACACACATCAAAAGTGGTAAAGGAATGGCTAAACCAGGCTAGAATTAAGGTTTTAGAATGGCCTTCCCAAAGTCCTGACTTAAACCCCATTGAGAACATGTGGACAGTGCTAAAGAAACGGGTTCATGCAAGAAAACCATCACATTTAGCTGAACTGCACCAATTCTGTCAAGAAGAGTGGTCAAACATTCGACCTGAAGCTTGCCAGGAGCTTGTGGATGGCTACCAAAAGTGCCTAGTTGCCGTGAAAATGGCCAAGGGACATGTAACCAAATACTAATGTTGCTGTATGTATATTTTTGACCCAGCAGATTTGGTGACATTTTCAGCAGACCCATAATAAATTTATGAAAGAACCAAATTTTATGACTGTTTTTTGTGACAAACATGTATGTGTTCCGATCACTCTATCACAGAAAAATAAGAGTTGTAGAACTTATTGAAAACTCAAGACAGCCATAACATTATGTTTTTTTACAAGTGTATGTAAACTTTTGACCACAACTGTAGATATATTTTAACCCTTTAATAACATTGTTATCAATGTAAAAACTGTAGTTTTTTTGCAAAGCTGGGTCTGACAATTCTAAAACAGATGTTCTGTCTACTGCAGTGGACATTTTATGGTTTATTTGATGATATTTTGGAGCACATAAACCAAGCCGAATGTCACCGTAAAAATGATATCTTTCCAGCCTGTTATCGGGAAAAAAACACCAGTTAGTGCAGAGTGGTCACTTAGCTAAACGACTTCTTTTAGTTTAGTAGAGATGCAATTATAATTTGTTGATCAGTAAATATAACATTTATTCTTTTAAATAAAAGATGCCGATTGCCCTTTTGTAAAGGTGGAAGGATAAGGATCTTTTTTATTTTTTTATTAGAGACAGTCTACGATGGTATCACACATTGTATCAGTTTATTCCAGTTGGCGTTGACACAGCTTATTAGCTAGGTAATGGTTGCTAACCCAGAAACTAGCTAGCATTGTTAGCTTACCCTGCCTTTGTTTTCTTTGTAGAAGCGTGTAGAACCCTCTATTGCAGTGATGTGATGTGATGTGAGGAGTATTGGCAAGTGTTAAGTGCTTGGTGATAGGCCGCTCCCTCACACAGTGGTCAGAATGACTGGCTCTCCGCACCTCAGCGTGAAGCTGCCCCTACAGCCTGAGCGCCATAATTAACTCCTCTTCATTCTGTGTGTGTGTGTGTGTGTGTAGGAGAACCACTGCTTGCGGATTAAGATCCTGGGGGACTGCTACTACTGTGTGTCTGGCCTGCCAGAGCCTCGAGCGGACCATGCGCACTGCTGTGTGGAGATGGGAGTGGACATGATCGAAGCCATCTCGTGAGTGTCACTCACCAAACAGGAAACAGAGACACTCAGATAAAGAAAGCTAGTAAGACAGTATCACTGAGACCAAGAAGGACAGACAGTGATAAAAACCGAGGGACCGAACTAAATATAGAAAGATGATCAGAAAAAGTGGTCCAACAGTCTAAAGCGCTGCCACTATGAGCGGTGAGGTCGCAGGTTTGAACCCCCGCTCATGCAGCTTCGACATCAAGCTGCCGGCTCTCAAAGGGAGAACAAATGGCCCTGCTCCCTCCGGGTGGGTAGATGGCGCTCTCTCCCCTCATCACTAAAGGGTGATGCGCTGTGATGCTACTCGGCAATGCTGCATTAGCAGCAGTTTGAAAAGAGGCGGTGGCTGACTTCCCATGTATCAGAGGAGGCATGTGCTAGTCTTCACCCTCCTGGTGTGTTGGGACACTAACAGACACTGAGAGCAAGAGGGACTGATAGAGGGACAGAGACACTGAGAAGAAAGCTGAGAGACAGAGGGACAGAGAGAGAAAAATGCAGAGAGACAGAGACATAGAAATGCAAGAGAAAGAGGGACAGAGACACTGAGAAGAAAACTGAGAGACAGAAGGACGAAAAAAGAAATGCTTAGAGACAGAAACATAGAAATATGAGAGAAAGAGGGAGAGAGACACTGAAAAAATGGGACAAAAGGGACCGGTACAGAGACATTCTGAGATATAAAGGGACAGACTCTGAGGAAAATGCTGTGAGAAAGAAGGACAGACACTGAGCAAGACCAAGCACTTCAGTAAAAGCAATGCTAAGAGAAAATGCTAAGGGAAAAAGGGGGACAAATTATGCAGGATAGAGACACTGAGAAGAATTGAGATATATAGGGGTAGAGACATTAGGAGGGACAAAGTCACTGAAAGGAGCTGAGAGATATAGGGGCAGAGATAGAAGAGAAATTATGAGGGACAGAGGCATGTATTCAACTGCGTTATCAAACATGACATTTTTTCTGGCGCCGAGTAGTCCAGCGGTCTAAAGCGCTGCCACTATGAGCAGGAGCTCATGCAGCTTTGCCATCAAGCTGCCGGCGTCAGAGGGAGCAAAATTGGCCCTGCTCCCTCTGGGTGGGTAGATGGCGCTCTCTCCCCACATCACTCCTACGGGGATGTCTGCAGCACAGGGCGTCTGTGAGCTGATGTACTGGAGCCGAGCCGCTGCGCTTTCCTCCAAGCGCGCTGGCTGCTCGGTAATGCTGCATCAGCAGCAGCTCGAAAAGAAGCGGTGGCTGACTTCACATGTATCGGAGGAAGCATGTGCTAGTCTTCACCCTCCTGGTGTGTTGAGGTATCACTAGTGATAGGGGGAGTCCTAATGAATGGGTTGGGTAATTGGCCGTGTAAATTGGGGAGAAAATGGGAAAAAATTAGAAATAAAAAAATTATAAAACATGACATTTTTTGTACATGTACTTTTCCTTTATTGTGCATTTATTTGATTTTTCAAGTTTCTTAATGTCTAAAATTTTCTGTTTAATTTTGTGGTCTTGGCATAGCTTGGTTTTCCATTCCATACTTCCCTCGTAAAACTTTGATCTATTTTAAAGGCTTAATTTTATTTAAAGAGATATTACTTAAAGAGAATCTGTCCCATAATTCCAAACAGGTTACAGGAAGGCCACTAGATGGATGTATGTGAATGTAGGCAGATAGTGGAATGGAGGTGGAGTAGTACTGAGAGATGTAATGGGCTGCTAATTGTGAGAGTTGTTGATATAGATTTGTGTATTGATGAATTGTGTACATGGTGTGTGTGTGTGTGTGTGTGTGTGCGTGCATCTAGGCTTGTGCGAGAGGTTACAGGGGTGAATGTAAACATGCGGGTGGGCATCCACAGCGGCCGTGTGCACTGCGGGGTTCTGGGATTGAGGAAGTGGCAGTTTGACGTGTGGTCTAATGATGTCACCTTGGCCAATCACATGGAGGCTGGAGGCAAAGCAGGGTGAGAAGCACACCGAGCACAAACACATTCATAATGCATTATACTGTACAAGCAAACACACAGTAACAGCATGCACGCTCATGACTGCGTTCATGCAACAGACACAAATGCAGAGAAACATCATGTGTATATCGTGTAGTTTTTGCAGTTATGTGAACAGAAATGTGATCAATCTGCATTAGATTAAGATAATCTAATTAAACAGAACAATTAACAAATAGATCTGATTTTTATTTTAGGTTGTTCATACTATCTTTGCTATGTACAATATATCCAACATCTGAACTGATGTTGGTCTGAACTGTTTATGCTCCTAAACCAACATTCATGCTCTAAAGAGCAATGCTTCATGTGAAGTTTCGGTTTCATCTCCTCATTCTCATTCAGTAGTGCACAATATAAGTGTCCCAAATCGGTCTCTCAGGGGCTTCGAGTGGTCTAAGTGCTGTCACTATGATCATGAGATGACCAGTTGGAATCCTGTTTATGTAGCTTGCCACCCACCACCAGAGCCCTGAGAGAGCACAGTTGCTCTCTCTCTCTCTATGGGTGGGTAGATGGCTCTCTCTCCCCATATCACTTCAAAGGGTGGTGATGATCAGCACCACGTCTGTGCGTCTGTGAGCTGATGTATCAGAAGTCGCTGCACTTTCCTCCAAGCGCACTGTGATGCTACTCAGCAGTGATGCATCAGCAGCAGTTCAAAAAGAGGCGGTGGCTGGACTACTACTGACTGGAACTAGAATCTAGTCTGAGATGCGTCTGTGCAAATCTGATTGTAATCATATTTCAATGTAAAAATCTGCTTTCATGTGGTTTCTGGCTGTCCAGACTATCAAAAAAGAATCTGAATTCAATTTAAATTTAGTCTGGGCTGGTAGCCTAAAATGAACCTAAATCTGCTCACATTTCAAGTACAATCTATGCAGAAATACTAAGAATTATAAATGGTTTACAACCAGTTTTAGTCAATTAATACTTTTAGTTATAAGTGCAGTTGACTGTACATGTTATGGTGCTTTCACACCTGCCTCGTTTGATCCGGACTTTTGGACTGTTTGGTCGAATCAAAGTAGCAGAAAGGGATCTGTAAACCACGGTCCGGACCAAAGTTTGGTCCAATTAAAGAGGCCTGATTTGGTTTGTCTTTTCTAGATGGTAGCGTCTTTCAGAGCTGAGGCAGTCTTCAAACAAACCAAAGGCAAAAAAGAATAGTTGTAAAGCCGAAATCAGACTCCCCTTGGTGTGCAGACCTAGCAGTGTACCAGACACAAACCTTGGTGCAGATTCTGGTCTGAACTTTCAAGGGTAAAAACAACCATAGGTGTTTTCAGCCCTGTGTTTATACGTGTGTGTATGTTGTTATTCAGGAGGATCCACATTACCAAAGCCACTCTACAGTACCTGAATGGGGACTATGAGGTGGAGCCTGGTTTTGGAGGAGAGCGAAATGCCTACCTGAAAGAGAACAGCATCGAGACATTCCTGGTGTTGGGCTGCAGTCAGAAACGGGTCAGTCTCAGTTTAAACAGCTAAACCTGTAAAATCGCATGTTAAAATAACTGTTACATTGGTGCATGCTTATGAACAACACCAGCCAAAGTTTTGGACCAATATACTCCAGTAAACCTTTATTATTGTTTGATATTTACAGTTTATTTTAGAATATAGGGTTTCAGCTGCCTTTGTCTAAATTATAACCACTGCTGCTTCAGAATTTTATGAAATGTCAGAAAATCACAATTACAGAACTGCTTTCAATTTGAAACAATGGATACAGAAAGTGAGATGGTGGGAGGAACTGAGGAGGTAGAGTAATATTACAGGATTTTACTCTAATATGACTCAGCATTGGTTACACTGCATTACAGAGTTCAGGTGAGCATTGTTCTGCACCACTTTACCATATTTACACAGAGCAGTTAGCAGTGTTTTAAACGCAGACTAGCAGTGATAGGTTTGATATCTATAAAACAAATTATAAAAAGAAGAGGCCATGTAAAAGTATGAGTTTCTTTGATTTTACCAAATTGAAAACCTCTGGAATATAATCAAGGGGAAGATGGACGATCACAACAATCAAACCAAGTTGAACTTTGTTTTTATCAGTTCTTTTTTCCATTCTAAACCCTGCAGAAAGAGGAGAAAGCGATGATGGCGAAGATGCAGCGTGCCCGGGCGAACTCCAGTGAGGCCCTGATGCCTCGCTGGGTGCCTGACCGATCCTTCTCCAGGACCAAGGACTCCAAAGTCTTCCGACAGATGGTGAGACCCCACGCCTCCCGCCTTCACTCCGAGTCTGCTGTGACCTGCTCCTTATTCTGTACTTCTCTCTGCCCAGCCTGTGCTCGTTTTACTCCTCCTCCTGTTGTCCTCTAGAGCTCTGGCTTTTTTTGTCTCTGTCTACAACCTCAACTCCAACTCCAAATAAGTTTGGACACAGTGTAATATATAAATAAACGTAATTAGAAACAGAATGCAGTCATTTGCTAATCCTGTATATGAATATTTTATTCACATTAGAACATAACACATATCAGATGTTAAAAGCGAGACATGTTGAAAGGTTGGAGACAACTGCAATAAGAGCAACTGATATAAAAAGAAGTTAGAATTATGCCTTTATTAAGGCAGTGCAACCTGAGGGCCCAAAGATCACCAGCATCCAGTACTGACTGTGGCCATTGTCCCTTGAATACAGAGATAACTCCAGATTCTTTTAATCTTTTGACGATGATATGGGCTGTACTTGGTGGGATGTCCAGTATCTTTTTACAAGTTTATATTGAGGAACATTTTCTGCAATTCTTTCTCATTTTTTTTTGTTGAAGCTCTGCCCAACTTTGCTTCTTAAAGAATCTGCCTCTATAAATTACTCTCTTTATACCCAGTCATGTGAGTTAGTCATATTGCCGCTGATTTATTTGTAGCACTTTATTTTCAGCCTTTTGTTTTAACTGTTGTGTTTATTTCATTAAGTCCTAAATGAGCAAAAAGTATCACTTGAAACATCTGTGTTATATGTTCTATTATGAATAGATGAATTATATTATGAATAGACACCCCCTAAATTCGTTTTTTAGTCGTTTTTCATTATTTTAATTTTTTTGTGCATTGTAAATTCATCAAACTATGAAGAAAATCATGAAATTATTTACTAAACAAAAAATTTTAACAAATCAGTTAAATATATATGTTTTATATTTTATATTATTCACAGTTGGCACCTCTTGCTTAGATGACAGCTTTACACATCTTGGCTGGATTTTCTCAGTCAGCTTAATAAGGTGGACTGGGTTTCAGTTAACAGCTGTGCTGAACTTGTCAAGAGTTAATTTAATTACCGTATTTTTCGGACTATAAGGCGCACTTAAAAACTTTTAATTTTCACAAAAATTGACAGTGCGTCTTATAATACGGTGCGCCTTTTGTATGGATTTTACTCGTCAGGTTGTAAGGAGCAGTAAACACACACTCCGTGCAGCGTTATAGAGAGTTTCAGTGCTATACAGAGTCCAGAGCCGTGCAGCTCCGAGGCTGAGCAGCAATAGCATTAGCTAGATGCTAACCGCTAAGCTAGCTAGCTTATTCACTGAGATCAGTATTATCTAAATTTTACTCGTCAGGTTGTAAGGAGCAGTAAACACACACTCCGTGCAGCGTTATAGAGAGTTTCAGTGCTATACAGAGTCCAGAGCCGTGCAGCTCCGAGGCTGAGCAGCAATAGCATTAGCTAGATGCTAACCGCTAAGATAGCTAGCTTATTCACTGAGATCAGTATTATCTAAATTTTACTCGTCAGGTTGTAAGGAGCAGTAAACACACACTCCGTGCAGCGTTATACAGAGTTTCAGTGCTATACAGAGTCCAGAGCCGTGCAGCTCCGAGGCTGGAGCAGCAAATAGCATTAGCTAGCTTATTCACTGTTCAGAGATCAGTATTATCTAAATTTTACCCGTCAGGTGTAAGGAGCAGTAAACACACACTCCGTGCAGAGCCGTGCCGCTCCGAGGCTGGAGCAGCAATAGCATTAGCTAGATGCTAACCGCTTAGCTAGCTAGCTTTTTCACTGTTCAGAGATCAGTATTTTCTAAATTTAGCACTTTTAATACTGCTGGAGCAGTATTATTAGAGTTAGATGCTAATCGCTAAGCGTTCACCGTTCAGAGGTGAGTTATCGGCCTGTAAGTCTGTGCTGCTTTGCCTGGCTAGCATTAGCTAGATGCTAAGCGCTAACTCTCTCAGAGGTGAGTTTTATCAGCCTGTAATCTGCTTGTTTACCGTGTTAAAACAAGCTACGGGGGACGAATCGCTAGCTAATATCTCACTGTCTTACCAGAACACGCAGGATTACTCAGTGTAACGCTGTCGTTTAAGTTTGGGTTAACTTTACTAGTTTAGGTGACTAGCTAGCGTGCTAGCGGATAGCTATGCTAACGCTGGTGCAGCAAGCCTTAGTGGACATCTGGAAATCTAAGCTTACTGTAAATAAACTGAAGCACGTTACTCACCCAAATAAACAGTTTTCAGGAGAGGAATCTGTGTAGATTAATATCCAGCACTCGTTTGACTTTGAAAGAGCTAGATTTGTATACTGAGACGCTCCACCGGCAAGCGATCCAGAAAATAGGCGTTCTTTGATAGTGCGTCTTATAATACGGTGCGCCTTATAGTCCGAAAAATACGGTACTTGTATTTCTTGCCTCTCAGTGTGTTTGAGAGCATCACTTGTAAAGTTGTAAAGAGGTAGAGTTGGTGAATATACAGTGAATAGCTCTATTTGAGTAATGTTCTAATCCATATTATAGCAAGAACTACTCAAGTAAGTGAAGAAAAATATAAAGTTCAGTCAATCCTCTAGTGCAGTCATAAAGACGATTAAAATGATTAAACTTGCTCTCACCAGGACCACCCCAATAAAGTAAAAACCAAGAGTTACCTCTGTTGCACAGGATACGTTAATTAAGTTAATAAAAAAAAAAACAGCTGAGTGGTCCAGCGATCTAAAGCGATGCCACTACGAGTGAGAGGTCGCAGGTTCGAACCCCCATTCATGCAGCTTTGCCATCAAGCTGCCGGCGCTCAGAGGGAGCACAATAGGTCCTGCTCCCTCTGGGTGGGTAGATGGCGCTCTCTCCCCACATCACTCCTAGGGTGATGTCTGCAGCACAGGGCGTCTGTGAGCTGATGTATCAAAACCGAGTCGCTGCTCTTTCCTTCAAGCGCGCTGTGATGCTACTTAGCAATGCTGCATCAGCAGCTTGAAAAGAAGCGGTGGCTGACTTCACATGTATCGGAGGAAGCATGTGTTAGTCTTCTCCCTTCTGGTGTGTTGGGTCATTGCTAGTGATAGGGGGAGTCCTAATGAGTGGGTTGGGTAATTGGCCGTGTAAATTGGGGGGAAAATGGGAAAAATTTTAAATAAAATTATGAATAAAAAAAAAATAAGTGTTTTTAATCTAGATGACTTCAGTATTCATTTACATTGTAGGAAAAAAAAATTAAAATGTTGAATTAGAACTTTTGACTGGTCCTCTACATTTTACAAAGCCTCTCAACTTGGAACTTTGGTATTGCGGTTGTACGTACATGCATATTTTGTCTGTCTCTCTCTCTTCCTACACTAATATTTGTATTTTTTTTTTTTAGGGTATTGATGAAACATCCAGCAAAGACAAGTGAGTGTGGATTGTTTTCCCCTGAAACTAACATGCAGAGAGAGGATAAAAACAGATAAGATTAATGTTAATCTGTCTCATGTGCCTTTATTTTTTGGAGTGACAGTCTGTTTCTCTCTCTCTCTCTTGATCAGCCGTGGTGCACAGGAGGCCATGAACCCAGAGGATGAGGTGGACGAGTTTTTGGGGCGAGCCATTGATGCTCGGAGCATCGACCAGCTGCGTAAAGATCACGTGAAGAAATTCCTCCTCACTTTCCAGACGTCCAGCCTGGAGAAAAAGGTCCAGCTCAAACTCAGTGATTCACATTCAGTAGATCAGCTTCTCTTTCTTTAGCTTATATTACCACATTTTTTCATTAATTGGGAAAAAAATGGAAATTAACAAAGTTAAAAAAAAAAAAAAATTGTGCATCCAAACAAAAACTTGTCTACAACAATGCATCGCCCCATCAGTTAATCTGACATTTCAACCAATCAGGAGTTGAATCTGTGTTGATATTTCAAAAACTGTAGGGCTATTTATGTGTTGACGAAAGCGAATATAGTAAAAATAATAATATTAATACGGTTATTTGTGCTTATATTCAGCATATTGGATTTTTTTAGGCATCAGTAAATTTGTCTTTTCACATTAAATAATATAATTCCTAGTCAATTTATTCCTAAACTAAAAACCTTTATTTTACATTTCTTTTTGGACTTTTAGGTGGCTAATGTGCTTTTCTGATGATGTAGGTCCTAGCCAAATGTGGTGCTTGTATTATAAAATGAATAATTTTCAAAATAAACAAAACTGTAATTCTTAAAAAAAAAAAAAAAGTTATTCTTTCAAAGTCAGTTGAGCTTTGGATGTTCATCTACACAGATTTCTCTACTAAAAACTATTTATTTGGGCGAGTAAAGCGATTCTGTTTATTTACAGTAAGCTTAAATTCCCAATATTTTCAACAGTGCTGTTATCAGCAGCATTAGCCACGGTTAGCAGCAATGCTAGCTTCAGTTAGCAGTGCTTAGCGCTAGTAAATGCCACCCGACAGAGCTACACTGAGGAACCCTGAGTGTTTTGGAAACCCAGGGCGATATTAGCTAACGGTTCATCCCACGTAGCTTGTTTTAACACGGTAAACACGCAGACTACACTCCGATATACTCGCCTCTGAACAGCGGAAGAGCTAGCACTGCAGTTAGCGGCTAATGCTAATACTGCTTCAGCCTCAGTACTGGAGAAACTTCACTGAAACTCCTGTATAATGCTGCACTTCAGCGGAGTGACTTTACTGCTCCTTACAACCTGACTGATAAAATTTATACATAAGGTGAACCGGATTATAAGGTGCACTGACGATTTTTGGGAATATTAAAGGATTTTAAGTGTGCCTTATAGTGCGAAAAATACAATAATCTGCAGGACTAAATAAGTTGAAAAAAATCCCAAAATTGCCATGATGGTCACACTTGACTGTAACTGTAGAAGAAAGTGTGGTCCGTGGCTGAGTTCAGTTTACAGGGTTGTGGCACAATTGGCACATATCTGTGAAAGTCTGACATATTCAGGCAAATAACTGGATACAGAAAATCTAATCTTTGAAAACCCAACGCAGAGATCTCTAAAGTGGTTTTTATTGGTGTATTTTTCCCCTGTATGTTCAGTATGCCAAGAAGGTGGACGACCGGTTTGGAGGTTACGTGGCGTGCACTGTGCTCGTCTTCTGCTTCATCTCCTTCATCCAGATCGTCATCTTCCCTCAGTGAGTACCCAGCACACACACACACCTAATACACACCTACACAGGCACCTAATACACACCACCTGATACATGTGTACACAAAACTTAAAATCCTTTCTCTGTTTAATTTGTTTAGTACTCCTGTAATGTTGGGGATTTACATCAGTATCTTTATCATCCTCGCCAATATCCTCTTCATCTGCGCCATTTACTCCTGTGTGAAGGTAAGTCCAAGTGTGACAGTCTGCCTCTTTCTCTTAAACACACGTACACACAGGTAAACACATACAGCTCTGGGGAAAAAATAAGAGACCACTTGAAAATGATGAGATTCTTTGATTTTACCTCGTTGAAAACCTCTGGAATATAATTAAGAGAAAGACGGATGATCACAAGATCCCTGAACTGCTTGAATTTTTGCACCAGGAATGGCATAAAGTTATCCAAAAGCAGTGTGTAAGACTGGTGGAGGAGAACATGACAAGATGCATGAAAACTGTGATTAAAAACCAGGGTTATTCCACCAAATATTGATTTCTGAACTCTTAAAACTTTATGAATATGAACGTGTTTTCTTTGCATTATTAGAGGTCTGAAAACTCTTTTTTGTCTTTTTGTTATTTCAGCCATTTTTATTTTCTGCAAATAAATTCTCTAAATAACAATATTTCTGTGGTATAAATGTTTTCTGTAGTTTATAGAATAAAATATCAATGTTCATTTTACTCAAACATATACCTATAAATAGCAAAATTAGAGAAACTGATTCAGAAACTGAAGTGGTCTCTTTCATTTTTTCATGAGCTGTATATAGTCTGCCTCTCTTACATTCACTTCAGTTCACAAAGTACACTTACTGATCTCTTCATAAGACAGAAGTACATTTTGTGAATATTTGTACTAGGGCAAATTCTGCATCCCTTATCTGGAATATAACAAAAATAATACTATCCCATTATAAACATACTTAACAAGGCAGCTTAAATTGCGTTATATACAATTTTAGATAATAAATCTAAAGCAGTGGTTCTCAGTCCTGGTCCTGGAGTAGCACTGTGTTGCCCTGTAGGTTTTAGAGTTTATACTAATTACAGCTCAACTGATCCAACTTTTCACCTAACCCAGCACTCGCTGAGGTGAACTGGGTGACCTGGATGTTCACCTCACGGATTCTCTGTAGCCCAGTGGCTCCTAATCCTGGTCCTCCTTTGTAGTTTGGTCAATTTATTCTTCTTCATCTTGTTTTTAATAGTATTTAATATCTAGTAATACAGTCAGATGTTATTAAGTGCTCATAGACAGCTTTGCTCTCTCTCTCTCTCTCTCTCTCTCTCTCTCTTTTCTTCAGCTCTTCCCTGCTGCCATGCAAACTGTGTCCAAGAAGATTGTTCAGTCTCGCACCAACAGCACCCTGGTGGGCGTCTTCACCATCATCCTCGTCTTTATCTCGGCCTTTGTCAATATGGTACGCAGCCGGACCTTCCATGCAGTCAGGAGGAAGCACCACTCACGACATGTAGCCTTACTGACATTATTTTACCTCATTCTCATAATCCACATTACCTCATTCACATTATCATCCACATTACCTCATTCACATTATCATCCACATTACCTCATTCACATTATCATCCACATTACCTCATTCACATTATCATCCACATTACCTCATTCACATTATCATCCACATTACCTCATTCACATTATCATCCACATTACCTCATTCACATTATCATCCACATTACCTCATTCACACTACATTTTTCACACTGTCCACATTACCTCATTCACATTATCATCCACATTACCTCATTCACATTATCATCCACATTACCTCATTCACATTATCATCCACATTACCTCATTCACACTACATTTTTCACACTGTCCACATTACCTCATTCACATAATCCACATTACCTTGTTCACACTGTCCACATTACCTCATTCACATAATCCACATTACCTCATTCACATAATCCACATTACCTTGTTCACACTGTCCACATTACCTCATTCACATAATCCACGTTACCTTATTCACACTGTCCACATTACCTCATTCACATAATCCACATTACCTCATTCACATTATCATCCACATTACCTCATTCACATATTCCACATTACTTTATTCACATCATCATCCACATTACCTCGTTTACATAATCCACATTACCTCAATTACATTATCATCCACATTACCTCATTGACATAATCCACATTACTTTATTCACATCATCATCCACATTACCTCGTTTACATAATCCACATTACCTCAATTACATTATCATCCACATTACCTCATTCACATATTCCACATTACCTCATTCACATAATCCACATTACCTTATTCACGTTATCATCCACATTACCTCATTCACATAATCCACATTACCTTATTCACGTTATCATCCACATTACCTCGTTCAAATTATCCACATTACCCATAATCCAGACTACCTCATTCTAATTTAACTTATTAGCTCATTCTAATTGAACTCATTACAGGATTAGTTTATTCCTATTTACCTCGTTCTCATTTACCTCATTACCTGATCTGCTCATTCTTATATCCTCATTACCTCATTCTCATTTACCTCATTATCTTATTGTCTCATTCTTGTTGACCTAATTACCTCATTCTCATTTTCCTCTTTACTTCATTACATCATCCTCTTTTACCTCATGTTTAAAAGCAGGCCTAATGTACCAGCAGAGCTGCTGCTGTTGGGTTCGTTAAAGTTGTGTGAATCAGATGAATGACAGAAGGGTGTGGGGTTTTATATATAGATGGATATTTTATGTTTGAGATTTGGGTTTAAACTGTGTGTGTGTGTGTGTGTGTGTGTGTGTGTGTGTGTGTGTGTGTGTGTGTGTTGGCAGTTTGCCTGTGATACGGAGAGGCTGGTGGACTGTGTAGCCCGACAGCTGAACTCCTCGGCAGACTCAGTGACTCCCTGTATTATCTACAACCTCTCTCGCCTGGCTGAGGACGGACTGGACATCTGCCCCAGCAACACACCATCCTGCCCCTTTCCTGAGGTAACTGTGTTTGTCTGTTTTGGACAGGAAATTATGTAACAGGTGCACTTTTTAAGGAATAATGTAGAAAAAACAGGTTGCTTCGTAATCCAAAAATAGTCATTGAGGTCATCTGCAAGCGCCGGCCCAAATGTACATGTTGCAAACATATAAACCTGTGGGCTTCAACCAGACCCAGCAAGAATATGTAGATCCAATGTTATTAACAGTGTATTACTAATTGAGTTCAGGCACATTATTAGAAATCCACATGAAAAGAGAGAAACCAGCTGCACAATCAGACAGCCAATCAGATTATCTATTTCAACAGGACAACAAAGTCAAAATCAGATGCAGAATGAATTGTAATATTTTTATTGCAGCAGGGGCGGGACAAGTCAATCTCTACAACGTTTCATTGTGTGAAACTTCCGGGTTAAAAAAACACTAACCACTCTGTATATGAACATGTTGGGATGTTATCATATTATAAATGATATTAAAACTATGAGTCTGTATTCAGATTTAAGGGTCAGTTCTGGTAATTCAGTCAGTTGTCTGGTTGTCTCTTATTAGCCATTAGTCAGTCTCTGTTCCGCTAGCAGCACAACTGAGCCAGAATGTCCACATAATGTTTAATTCTTCATTATCAATTTTAGACATCTTAATACTGTAATTATACAATACCCAATACACTGAATCTATAATACTTCACAGCATCTGTTACTGAACAGAATAAAATACTCCTAAATAAGCTAAATTATCGGTGCCAGTTTCACACATCTTAACAAGAAATATTTTTCACTGCAGGTTTACCCTGTTCATTTGATTAGCGCCACCATGTGGAGTAATTAATTAGTAATTTTAGTAAGTCAAACTGGAGACAAGTCTTTTTAGTTTTAAAACTATACAAAAACCAATAAAGATATTCATATTTGACTCCACATACTAATCATGTATTCCAAACCAAAGCAATACAGTATATTGTGATATATTTTGTCCAATCCCTATTGCTCACACTGTCAGCTTTAACAAAAATCGTTATTATACAATCCTCCAATCCTTCTGCTGAATTTGACTGCATTCCGGTGTTGTGAGGTTAATAACTAAAGACTCTATGAATTATATATGTAATCCACCAAATACCCATGATATCAAACCGCATAACCTACTAATCTAACATCACAGTGTTATCCATCTGTTATCAAACGTCAGCGAATAATTTATTTCAGAAAACAGTTAGCACCACCAGTTACCAGCAAATGAGCTGTTTTGCCTAATTTGCCTTTTGTGGCTTTATAATAAAAGCCCTAGAACAGAAAAAATCAATTAAGAGATGAATATTTTTTATTGTATTTGGACTATTTTGTTATTTGGACTTTACTAAGTACACTTTTGATCAAAATATGCTCAAATTCTCTTAACAATTCCATCTCATTTTAAAGTGTTTAAAGCAGGGCTGGTATATTTTGTTTATGGGCCATTACACTTAATGGGTGCCATTTGCTTGTTGTAACTCTTTCAAATGAAACATATACTTTTTTTTAATCTTTTTTCAACTCTGAATATAATAACTTTCTTACTTTTGCAATTAGGTCAATGTAAAAGACACTATTTTAATAGTAAAATGCATTTTAAAGTTATTTTATGTGCACATTTTTTTACATGTAATTTCCTGGGGAGAGAAATGGCACCCATTTGGCAGAATATGCCATATACAGTACAACATATTTCAGCTAACAATGTAAAAATGTCTGAGTGTAGTTATTTTTAAGACATATTTGAGAAGTCTAGAATCTCCTGAAAATAAAGTCTGGAATGTGTGGAATGTCTTCCTATAAATAAAAAAAATATATAAAATAAAAATAACTAAATTTTGCAGAAAATTAAAACAGATTTTATAGGGCCCGACCGGAATGAGTTTGACACCCCTCATATAAAAAGTATCAGCAGCCATTCTGGCGGATACATTTTAGACATACTTATGCCCACTTTTACTTTAGAGAACAGGGTAAAAGATTTTTTTTCTAAATATAATAATTTGTAATAATTTTCGATACAGTAATTTATGCTGAACAGTTGTTTTAATTTTGTTGTTTTAAGATAAACACATTGATGCTTTGCACAATACTCCAAAATTAGTCCTATCTATGCTTATTTCTTACTGTTCTGTACATTTTTCTCTCTCTCTCTTTTCCTCTCAGTATTTCAGCTACAGTGTGCTGCTGACCCTCCTGGCCTGCTCAGTGTTCCTGCAGATCAGCAGTATAGGGAAACTGGCGCTCATGCTGCTCATCCAGCTCACCTACCTGCTGCTTGTGGAGTGGCCAGAGGTGGCGCTGTTCGACAACGCTGACCTCTTTGTCACCTCCAATGCCCTGTGAGTAACACTGCCAGCCACCAGGTGGCAGAGACGAGCTACAAAAAAAACAGCCACGTCTGCCCAGAAACAATGTAGAGACTGCATTACAGATCTTCTGAATCTGGATTTCTGTACATGTGTGTTACTAAAACGAGATCAAACTTAATTGGGAGATCACCTACTGTCTTTCCTCTTGACAACGGTCAATATAGAAGAGTATTCTCTAACTAAACCAATTTTGTTTTTAGGAAAATGTGTATTAGTGTAATATTGTGTGATTTCAAGATTTTGTACAGTGTATTTGGTGGATTTGAAGGAGAACTCTGGTGTAAAATGGAGTTTGGGTGAATTAAAACGTGATAAAAAGTATTTCCCTTTGTTGAACAGCCCACCTCCGTTCTCCCACAGCTTTCTGAGATCCAGTATTTTGTGCACTTTGCCCAAACAGGACAAAGAATGAGTGAGACAGGGCATATTTTGCCACTGCAGATAAATCGCTTTTTACACCTTTATTTAGGCTCAAAGTAACTTCACACATCATTGGTAGAATCCGGAGAGCCCTGACATTAAAAATGAGGCATTAATAACTTTAAAAGTGTACAAAAAGTTTATTAAAAGCCACTGTCTACATCCCATAGTGTAGTTCAATCTCCCGGCATCGCCATTTTAAGTTTAATCACAATAGGTGAACCGTTGAGCACGAATAATAAAACTTTTGGAGTAATGTTTATGTAATTTGTTGTTGGTTCTTTGCATTTTAATATCAACAACTGGAATTCTTGCATTTCCAAGGAATTAATTTTGCAGTCTGCTCAACTATCCTACCTAGGCGGCCCCTGGTGATTTACCTATGCTACAGGATGTAAACAGTGTTTTTTAATAAACTTCTTGTGCAGTTTTAAAGTTGTAAATACCTCATTTTAAATGTCAGAGCTCTTCAGATTCTACCAACAAAGTGTGGAGCTACTTTGAGCCTGAATTACGGTGTAAAAAGTGATTTATCTTCAAGCACAAGGCAAGCCCTGTCTCACTCATTCTAATGCCTATTTGGTGAAAGTGCACAAAATAGTGGATCTCAGAAAGATGCAGGAGAGCGGAGGAGGGCTATCCAACAAAGGTTAGTACGTTTTTATCACGTTTTAACACACCCAAAGTCCATTTCACAACAAAGTTCTCCTTTAATACTGTATTAGTTAAATTGTTAAATATTTGTTTTCCTCTCTTTTTTTTAGACAACTTAATGAAACTGAGAGGTAAGGATTTACTTCTTTTTATTGTCCTGTTACTCATTACTTAGCTTTTGATAAAGGAACAAATCTAATAGTCTTCATTTTGACAGGTTGAGGTTCAATGAAACTACTGACCAGTGGTAAGTATATGTAGTAGATTATATTTAATATAGATCTGAAGTCTTAAAGATTTTAATCTATGATTTGTATTTTTATTTCAGTGCAATAATCAGTACATGTATATGATCTGCTTCTTTTTGCACAGTCCTTACACTGTGACCAAAGTGTCCCTAAAGGTCATGACCCCAGTGATCCTCACCGTTTTTGTCCTGGCGCTGTATCTCCATGCGCAGCAGGTGGAGTCCACAGCCCGCCTTGACTTCCTCTGGAAGCTCCAGGTACTGTGCTCTTCTTATCAGGTACTGCCAGGTATTATGTATAAAAGTGAAGGTCTGAACTGAACAGAACAGATGGCCTGTAAGAATAATATGAACTATAAGTATTTCAAGTTTCCATCATGTAGTACAGAATTGTTTCTTTACATTAGCTTCTGGAATTTTGAGGTTATTTTTTTTTTTTGTTAACCCTTTCAGACCTGAATTATTTTCCAGTGATGGGGAAAATATAAGAATGCTTATTTCTGTCCTATTCTAATATAAAATCTAACTAAAAAAATCATCCAATTAACTAAAACATTAAATCGCTTTTTTAATTTCCACTGCAGTGGAAGCCTGTGTTTAGCACTTTTAATTTTTATATTTGATATTGACCTTTTTATTTTATGAACATAATAAAAATGCTCGAAATCTCTTAAAATTAATTTGTCTCATTGGCTCTAGATTGCTGCCATGCCCTAATGTCTGACTTGGCGTGGTTTTTCAGTGCAGTAGTCGGGGCTAAGCTACTATTTCATTGACTTTTAAACATTTTCATTGGCTGGTTTAGGGTCTGTTGTGATGGACACCAGGTCTTGATTAGTGTTATCTGCAACAAAACAAAGAAAATATAAAAAAAAGAAAATACATTATGTCCTTTTGTAATGGATGCAGGGTCTGAAAGGGTTCATTTGTTTGACTGCCTATCCATGTGCTTCTAGTAATTCATGTAAGTTTTTAGTGCACTTATTTGAGCTGGGTCATTGTTGCATAAAAAATATTCTTGATATTTCTCAAATATACGAGCAATTTTTGATTGTGATTTTTATTTCTTACATAATAGCTTCAATTTTTTTATTTGTAGACAAACAGCACAAGTGTTTGTTAATTTGATGCGCAAGCTATTGTTTCCTTTTTTTGTTTTTACGCATAGTAAATAGTAAATACGCATAGTAGCAAATTTAAATTGGGAAAGCTGCCATAGGGAATCAATATATAGACATATATTGATTCCCTATGGCAGCTTTCCCAATTTAAATCCTATTTTAAAAAAATATTTAAAATTTGGGGCTTAAAGTGGTCCAGCGGGCTAAGCACCACTATGATCGGAAGATCGTCAATTCGAATCCCGGTCATGCAGTTTGCCACTAGTTGCCCGAGCCCTGAGAGACCACAAGTTGCCTTGCTCTTTCCCCTCATCACTCCTAGGGTGATGTCGATCAGCACAAGGCATCTGTGAGCTGATGTATCAGAACCAAGCAGGTCCTGAGGCGGTGCCTGACTTTGCATTTGTCAGAGGAGGCATGTGCTAGTCTATACACTCCTCTTGTTTTCACCAGTGATGGGGGATATACAGCTGTCTCAGCCTCTCTGAGTTGTTAATTCGGGGTGGTTGTTTCTCTCTCTCTCTCAGGCGACAGAGGAGAAGGAGGAGATGGAGGAGCTGCAGGCGTATAACCGCCGCCTCCTCCACAACATCCTTCCCAAAGACGTGGCGGCGCACTTCCTGGCTCGCGAGCGCAGGAATGACGAGCTGTACTATCAGTCGTGCGAGTGCGTGGCAGTCATGTTCGCCTCCATCAGCAACTTCTCAGAGTTCTACGTGGAGCTGGAGGCCAACAACGAAGGTGTGGAGTGCCTGCGGCTGCTCAACGAAATCATCGCTGACTTCGACGAGGTGAGATATGGCCGTTGCGCTCCTCCAATGAACGTCACCTCGCTTTGCCAAACATTTACACAAAGCAATCCAGACTGTTCTCATACAGAGTTCCCCAATGGTGGAAAAAACTACCCTCCACTACCAGATCAGGAGAATCTCTCACTATCTTTAATAAACTCCTGAAGACAGAGCTCTTCAATGAGCACTTACTCTCCTAACACCCCTAACAAACTACCTTCTACTACCAGATCAGGAGAATCTCTCGCTATCTTTAAGAAACTCCTGAAGACAAAGCTCTTCAAAGAGCACTTACTCTCCTAACACCTCTAACAAACTAACTACTTCTAATCTCATTTCCTTCTAACCCCTCCTTCACTCCTCTCCCATTATTTCCCTTTGACCTCCTTTAGGCCCTGTCTAAAGCTGTTTTTACCTTTAACTTCTATAACTTTTGTACTTGACTATTGTAAGTCGCTTTGGACAAAAGCGTCTGCCAAATGTAATGTAATGTAATGTAATAAGAAGGATGGTGTGAAGGAATTCTTCAGACGTGATGATCTGATCTGATTTAATGTATTGGGAAAGTGGCTGATTCATGCATATTTCATTTCACAATTGTATCACATGTGTACAGTAGGAATGCACTGAAATTCATTGCATTATTTTTGGGGCGGGAAACCGAAACTGATCAAAATGAAACATTTGACTGGATACTGAACTTGATATTCGATTTATCCTCTTTTTTCCACCACGGAATTAATAAAATACCTATAACTTAGGTTAATTAAATACATCAGATATTTAGTAAAGGCAATCTTAAGACATGTGAACACCTAAGCCTGACATTGCTTAACTACCGTATTTTTCGCACTCAAATTCCGGATGTCTCTCATGTCCCTGTCGTTTACTCTCCTCAATACAGATCATCAGTGAAGAGAAATACAGGCAGCTGGAGAAGATTAAGACCATAGGCAGCACCTACATGGCAGCTTCAGGCCTCAACGATTCCACCTACGACAAGGAAGGCCGTAGTCACATCACGGCGCTGGCCGACTACGCCATGAGGCTCCGCGAACAGATGAAGTACATCAACGAGCACTCCTTCAACAACTTCCAGATGAAGATTGGTGAGGCACAGACTTTCTTAAACAGCTGTGAATCTTCAGTTGTGTATATATGGGAAACCATAATGGGTTTCTGCTTTGATTTACACCGGCATGTTTACTTCCTGCCTTGGTTTTTAGCTGATTTTAACGATGCCTGTAAAGATTTAGTGTAGAGGAAGTTAAAAATCAATGTTGCTTCAAGTTATTTTTTTTCCTTCCCCCCCAGAGAGCATGGTCCAGATTTAATTCAGTAGTGAGTTTTCCTTGTGTGCACTGTGCTTACTACCAGTTAACAGTTTTGAAAAGGTAAACACTTTCAGAAAAGATACATCATTTAGCATCTCTTGTTTCCTACAGGACTAAATATTGGACCAGTGGTAGCTGGAGTTATTGGAGCAAGGAAGCCCCAGTATGACATCTGGGGGAACACAGTAAATGTGGCCAGTCGTATGGACAGCACGGGGGTACCAGATCGCATTCAGGTACAATTTCACTATTTCACAACTATACATGACATGTATATGTATTTTATAGTTAAATACAATGGCATGAAAAAGTTGGAGCACCCCTGATATTTTTCATGATTTTTCTTTATAAATCATTGATTGTTCAGATCAGCAATTTCAGGTAAATATATCATACAGCAGATGAACACAGTGATATTTTAGAAGAGAAATTAAGTTTATAGGATTTATAGAAAGTGTGCGACAATTCTTTAAACAAAATTAGGCAGGTGCATCAATTTGGGCCCCAACAGAAAAATGACATCAATATTTAGTAGGTCCTCCTTTTACAGAAATAACAGCCTCTAAAGGCTTCCTATAGTTTTCAATGAGAGTCTGGCTTCTGATTGAAGGTATTTTGGATCATTCTTCATTATAAAACATCTCCAGTTCAGTCAGGTTTGATGGTTTATGATCATGAACAGCCCGCTTTAAATCACACCACAGATTATTAATAATATTCAGGTCTGGGGTCTGAGATGATCATTCCAGTATGTTGTACTTGTTCCTCTGCATGAATGCTTTAGTAGATTTTGAGCAGAGTTCATGGTTGTTGTCTTGTTGAAGTGTCCAGACCCGGCTCAACTTTAACTTTATTACTGATTTTTAAACATTGTTTTCAAGAATCTGCCTAAAAATTGACTGGAATTCATGCGAATCTCAGCTAAGACTTATCTTGTTCTGCCACTTCAGGTCTTAACTAGAACTGTGCCTGTGGTTCTTCCATTTCCTCATTATGTTCCTCACAGTGGAAACTGACACAGATTAAATCTCTGAAATAGCTTTCTCACTCCTTCTCCTAAACCATAACATTGAACAATCTTTAATTTCAAATCATTTGAGAGTTTTGTTTTGAGGCTCCAATGTTGCCACTGTTCAGAATAGATGCAAAAAGTTGCAAAAAAGTTGCAATTGGCTCCTTATCCCTTTCTCATAATTGGATTCACCTGTGTATGTAGATCAAGGGTCAGTGTTCCAATAATTAGTTCTAAAGGTATTTAAATCAGTAAAACGACAAGGGTGCCCACATTTATGCACCTGTCTAATTTTGTTTAAAAAATTATTGCAGACATTTCACTTCTCAAATATCACTGTGCTCATCTGCTATATGATTTTTTTTATTAAATACAAATGAAATAATAAGGATGATAAAGGATAGTAAATCAAGCTATAAGCTATATAGTTTTTGAAACTAGATACATAATAATAAAAAAAACATTTTACTGCTAGTTGTATCGTATATGACCTTCAGAGCGAATAGACAGTTAACCAATTGATTTAATGTCTTATCTGAAAATAATGTCCCTAATAAACTGCTGTGTTTTCGTTTTTCGACTCCTGCAGGTGACCACAGACCTGCACCAGGTGTTGGCGGGTAAAGGCTACCAGTTGGAGTGCCGTGGGGTCATAAAGGTCAAAGGCAAAGGGGAGATGAACACGTATTTCCTGAACGATGGCCCGCCCAGCAGTTAGCAGTGTGCCAGCGCTCCTCTGAGTCCCACACTTTTACGTCTCCAGCTGGATCGTAGAGGAAGGTCACACAGGACAAACTGCAGTCAAACAAGTAGCCATGCCATCACTTGAAGTAAGAATACACATACATACGAAAAAAATGAAGTAAGAAGTGAGAGAAAAATGACCTCCAGGATGGGGAGCGGTCACGCGACAGTCCCGCTGATTGGCTGTTCGCTCTGAAGGACGATTGTTTCCGTCTTTAAGCCTCTTTCTCAGGCTACTTGAAAGATGCAAAGTCTGTTTATTTAATAAAGGCCTTTTGTCGCCGATGAAAAACGCTGTACATAAGGCATTTTCTCCTCTTCTTTTTATTATTTTTCGTGCACCTTTTTTTCCCCCCTCTGTTATTTTATTATTATTTCAGGAGAATATAAATGCAGGTACTGATTCTGATTTGTTTATGATTTGGTTATTTATTTGAATCTCTTAACGTTTTGTGCAAAAAGTCCTTTATTATGAGAAACAGTGTGAAACATGCAGACACATCTATACCGTACACGCGAATGTACGTCTGTATATTTGTGTGTGTACAAATTTACAGTATATGTATAAATATTGAAGAGAAATATTGACCAAAGACCAAAGTATTTAATAGAAAAGGTTGCGGAGAAGACGAGAAGTTTATGAATAGTGTCTGTCTCTGAAGGCCTCGCCCCCTTTTTTCCAGTTTGGAAGAGAATGGGAGGAGCACGGGATCACATGATCATGTGATCAACAAAAAAGGAAGCGGAAGGGAAGCGATTGGTCAGTGGTTGCATCAGGCTGATGATACACAGTTCTCGCAGGTGTTGATGATCTTTTGAGTTCGTGATTTTTTTTTTTTTTTTTTTTCTTTTTTTCTACTCTTCACGTATAATGAAGGATTGGATTGGATTGGATTGGGTGGAGTCGTCCAGAAAAGGCCTGACTTTTGGACTAAACTCTTGAAGAAGGAAGGAAGGATGAAGGAAGTATCTCAGTGTTCGTGAGGGACGAGACCATCACCTGAGAGAATTAAGTATTGTTTCCTTCGTTCCGTCAGTCGTCTCTTCTTTTTCAAAGAAGTATTTTTTGGTACAAAACACAATAAAAAGGAAAAAAGGGGATTTTTTTTTTTTTTTTTAAAGATTTTTGTGGGGAAGGCACTGTCGGAAAGCCACGGCATTGGATACCACGGTACCACCAGATTTACCCGTTTACTGTGTTCACAACAGGGAGACTTTTGTTTTGTTTTTTCTTTGTTTTTTGTTTTTAAAGAAAGAGAGTAAGAGAATGAAAGAGAGAAATATATCCATAATATAAATTATGACTGAATACTGTGCTTTGTAATCTTGAAGGGGCATAACTCTTTTCACTGTGAGGTTTCTATGATATGACAAACTGCTTTTCTTGCCAAACCTAAACTGCTCTGACGCATGTCTGATTGTGGTTCTGAATCTTCTCGACGATTTTTTGTTTTATTTTATATATTTTTCTTTTCTCGTTTGTTTCTCTGAAGTTTCAGTTTTGGTATTTTGTATCACCTGTGTATTCACACCGTTTTTATTATTCCTATTATATGGTTGTTATTAATATGCATTATTTGATTATGATTCCATTCCAGTTTAGCAGAGCGAAGAAGGTGTAAGAAATGAGCTATGGGAACATTGGGGCCAGCCGGTACCGAACAGTGATGTGAAGTCGGGTCAGCTGAACAGTGTTCACTGTGGTGCCCCTTCATTCCACTAATGCCCTTCAGAGCCACGTGGTTCTTTAACACGTTCTAGGGTCGTGTGTCACTCGTGCGAGAATTACATGGTGGGTTTGTTTGATGTTCTATAATTTTTGCACTGGATCTGTACGGGAATTTTGACGCTGTTGTAACAAAATCTTACGAAACGTACGAAATGGTGACTCTACGCAAGAAGCAAAAAAATATGTTTAATCTTAACATAAGCTCACAAGACAAAAAAAAGTCACAGGCATAATTGATTTATTAATAATCCGGATGAACCAAAATTATTTTTTTTTAGCTGAAAAAAAATATTTAATTTGACTATTACTGATAATACTGAATCTCTTTCACGGACACACATTTGGTTTTTTTTATTAAATTGTCCACATTTTTTTGCAGTTAAATCAAATTTTAAAAACTGTTTAAAAAAAAAATCCTATTTCCCCCCGTGGCCCTACCACTTATGCCCTACCCCTCTGTTTGGCAAGGGCTGTAAGAACCACTGGCAAGATGGCGGCACAAGTGACCAAAGAAATCACTATATTAGTTACAATAGATTTATGAAAAGCTTTAAAAAAGAACCCGTAATAGTTCATCTCAGTATACAGCTAGCTAATTTTCCTGTTCCACTTTAAATGGTGCAACAGACAGCAGAGGCTACAGCTTTTAAGGTGGAACAGAAAAAAATAAAGAAAATAAAAGTTAATAAAAGCTAATTTCAGCTCCCCATCACAAAGGAATTAAGGAATGGACAATAATAATTAATTGCTGCACCTCCTTCCTATTTTCTGAAGACATACGGCGCCCTAAAGTTAACTCATTAACCAGCAGCTAGGTTACTGAACTTTATATCTGTGTGTAATCATATACAGAAAAAGAAACTATGCATGTGACTATTTTCAGTCAGGTGAGCTTAATGTTAACTTAATGTACGAACATTTCATTTACATCATTTTGGGACCATTTCCGTTTTTCATTCTGAAGTGTTCACACAGTGTTCACAAGGGCAGCTGGTGTTTTTATTTGTATTTATTGTTTTCGAATAGCGCAAAATGTGACGCAAAAATATTTAATACGCTGTTATTAGTGTTAGATACACTGACCAAGCTTAACAGTATGACCACTTCCTTTTTTCTACTCCCATCTTGTCCCCCCCCCTCCATCTTCGCTGATCATATAGAACATTTTATAGTTCTATAACTACAACAGACTGTAGTCCTGTATGTTACTTTGTATGTATACTTTATTATTATTATCTTCCTTTCACTCTGTTCTTCAATGGTTAGGAACCCACAGAACCTCAAACAAACACATTGTGTTATTAGTGTGTGGTGTTGAAACGAGTGGATCAGATACAGCAGTGCTGCTGGAGTTTTTAAACACTGTGTCTACTTACTGCAGTCGACTCTCTTAATTATCTGCACCACCATGTATGGTTGATGTAAAGTCAGAGACAGAAGCTTACTGTATCTGTTGGGTCAGCGTTTATTAATTTAATCTTCTGACCGTTTAAAGCTAAATGCAAAATTAGAAAATTGTTTTTTCTTTTTTTTATGTAGTTATTATTGACATCATATAAGTGTTAGACAAAAAATGTCATATCTGAAAATCGAGAGATTTAACTTAAAATTTTTCTTAAAATTTTGTTTGCGAAAGGCTGAAATAAAAAACTAAATAATTGAAAAATTGATTGGGGCCCCAAGTGGTCCAGCGGGCTAAGCGCTGCCATTATAATCAGGAGACGCCGGTTCGAATCCTGTTCATGTATCAGCTGCCAGAGCCCTGAGAGAGCACAATTGGTTTTGCTCTCTCTGGGCGGGTAGATGGCGCTCTATTGGCCAACTGGGTTATTAGCCATGTAATTGGGGAGAAAATAATAAAAAAAAAAGAAAATAATAATAATAATAATTGAAAATTGGGTGAAAAAAAGCATTTCATTTTCTCTATACTAAATGGAAAAAATTAATTATGAAGTTTTATGACCCTGTTGCTGCACAGTTCGTGTTGGTCATCCTCTAGTTCTTAATCAGTGGTCCCTGGATGCCACCCATAGTGCACTTTTTGTGCACTATTCTCAAGCCAGCAGTAATACTGAGGTGTTTAAAAACTCCAGCAGCACTGCTGTGTCTGATCCACTCGTACTATTAACACAATCTACTAACACACCACCATCCTGTCAGTGTTAATCACTGCAGTGCTGAGAATGCTCCAGCAACCAAATAATAGCTGACCTGTGGTGGTCTGTTTGTGGCATCCTGACCATTGAAGAACAGAATAAAAGGAGGATAATATAAAAAGTATACAGAGAAACAGATACAGGATTACAGACTGTAATTACGTTTATACAAAGTGTTCTATATGATCAGTGGAGCTGAGTGGGTGTAGAAACAAGAAATTGGTTATGATGTTCTGCTTGATGGGTGTATGTTACGTACGTACGTAACGTCCCTTCACAATGTGGCATCAAGCCTTTGCAGGCCAATCGGCAGCTCTGCCATCCACCTGATCTAACAGTGGGTTTCCACACAGACTCCCCCTCCCTCTCTACTGCTGGTATGCAGTACGCAGTATAGTGCATTTGCCTTAACTGAACAAAACTTAAGTGTATATTTACAGTGCCTCTGTCTCGCGTCCACATTACGAAAAACATTAGGAACCCGAGGCTCCTTCCAGGTTCATCTCTGACAAAATGCCATTTCCACTGTTCAGACCATCGTTAATTTATTCCAGAGTATTAATAACCTGCATGATGACAGCCCAATCCGTGTCTTTCTCCTGCTGAATATTCCTTACTTGCTTATATTTCGAATAAAACTGCCATGGTAGTAGCACTGGTTCATTGCATACGTTGCATATGTTGGTTGATCACGTTTCTAACCAGAAGCAGTTTTTTTTATTATTGTTTTTATTATTATTGGTTTTGGTTCATTTTTTATTTTAAATTTTTGTTCATTTTTAATTTGGGCCCTCCACGTTCTGTAATGGAGTCAGGATGAATATAAATAAAGGTGCACATGAGGGGAGCAGGCAGTGTTGGACGAGTTTTGGGAAAGAAAAAGTGTATTTTAAAGCCGTATTTTAGTACTACTGACTCTCACACTGGGGCCTGTGTGCCAGGATCAGGCCTGATGACTCCTGATCGCTCTGTTTATTTCTGTTCCGTTTAATTATATGTTTGCTGTTCTGTTGTTTATTTTCCCCTTTAGTTAAAAGGACTGCAGAAGGGACTAGCTTTTCAACATGCAATGGAAAGACTGATGAATATAGAATTAACTTTCCCCTCCTACAAAATAAAGAATAATGTCTGTTTTAATTGTTTTCTCTTCTTGTTCCTGAGGACTCATTTCTTCTGCTATTTATATGAGTGTTAAAAGGTAACACTTTATTATAATAGTCACAATTATTAGTACTATATACATTGTTAGGTAATGTATCAACTAATTAATAACTAACACTAACTTAAAACATTATTAAACATAACTACATTTTATTGCTGCATTTATAATTTAGGCATAAGTGAAAGCTAATGTCTGTAAGTTTTGGGATTTGGGGGATTTAGGGCCCTCTCGCCCTCTCTAGTGAGAATGGGTAATTGCACAGAGCATGCTGAAGTCTAAAAAATCATTTTAAACTGGGTGGGTGTGATGTGGTCTCCTTTCAGAGCAAATTAATCCGATTCCAGGTTATGTTTAGTTAGAGTAAAAGAGAGAGCGCTCAGTCAGAAACTTCTCTCCTTTGTTTCTTTGTTTTTACTATGAGTGAATGAGCTACTGAGGTCTGAGTTTCCCCTTCTGAAGTCTCCATTGCTCTACCAGCCACTCATGTTCAGGAAAACTGAGCTGGATCCTCTTTTAGAAGCTGTACGTGTGACGTAAGTACATAAAGAAGCGTGATGTGGCCAGAAGAAGAACTCCCGTGAAAAGCGACCGACACCCCAATTTTTAGAATGAATATATTAGGCTCAGCAGGGATGGTCGTTTCAGCACATTGGTACCATTAAACACAATGTTTTGTCCTTTCTCTACTTAAAAAAACAAAATAATACAGACTGCCACTTAAAAAAACTACCTTAATTTAACCTTATTGTAAAGTGTTACCATTTAACAGAACAATGTGTACTGAATGTCTTCATTTCAACTTCAAAACACTTCGATGCATCGATGCTGTCAAAAGATCACACATCGGCATCATTTTATCAGTTAGTACAGATATCATATATCAGACGTACTGGTCCTTTAACATGCTGAGCATTTCCAACATCTAGCATCTTACAGAAGTCTGTAATATTGTACAAAATAGATGTTTATCAAAGTGCAAGGTATCTTCACCCTACTGGTGATGGAGGAATCCTGATAAGTAGGTTGGGTAATTGGTCATTTAAATTGAGGAGAAAATGGGAAAATAAATTGAAATAAAATTATATACAATGCAAGATAAAGATGGAAAACACTCCCCTTAAAACACAATTTCAAAGTAAGAAATGAGGATGAAATAGATTTCTTACACCATTCAACAATGTTCAGTTGATGTGTCCATTTGAAAGGTCCAGTTTCCAGCCTTTGTGAATTCAGAGCTGAGTAACTGAAGACACTCCTGTAAATATTTTAGAGCCTACATTGGGATGCACATGCTGAGCCAATTCCTCAGGATTTTCTAATGAAAACATCATTACCTCTGTTCGTCTGCCAATCATCCTACATCCAAGATGTCCAATTCAACAAAGTCTGTTGCTTAAGTCTGGACACGACAACAGCATTACATTTACATCTTTATTTTGACAAATTCTGTGAAATTTTACTTCTTTATTAAAAGTAAAACATGCTGTTTATAGATTGTGTCCCAATTGCAAACTAATTACTAATACTGAATAGTTTTTGTGGAGGAAGTATTTAGTATATAGTTGCAAGAAATATGTATGTGAATCCTTTGGGATTGCATAGATTTTTGCATAAATTGGTCATTAAATGTGTTTTGATCTTCATCACAAGTCACAACAATAAACAAACACAGTCTGCTTACACTAATACCACAAAAAATATATGTTTGCATGGTTTAATTGAACACAGCATGTTAACATTCACAGTGCAGGGTGGAAAAAGTATGTGAACCTTTGAATTTAATAACTGGTTGGCAGCAAAAACCTTAACCAAACGCTTTCTGTAGTTGCAGATCAGACCTGCACAACAGTCAGGAGGAATTTTGGACCATTCCTCTTCACAAAACTGTTTTAGTTCAGTAATATTCTTGGGATATCTGGTGTGAATCGCTCTCTTGAGGTCATGAGGCCACAGCATCTCAATTGGGTTGAGGTCAGGGCTCTCCAGAAGGAGTATTTTCTTCTGTTGAAGCTGTTTGGTTGTTGATTTATTTCTATGTTTTGGGTCGTTGTGACTGTTGCATCATCCATCCTCTGCTGAGCTTCAGTTAGTGGACAGATACAGTCTTAAAACAAGACGTGTCCTTTTTGGTAGGAAGTGTTCCCGTTTGGACTGTCCTATTATGAATCCTTCTCAATAGCCTATTGGTCACACATGTCTAACAATGCTTTCACAGAAATTATTTAGAAATAATAAAAAAAAAAACTCTGTATAAGAGTCTTGGTTTTCTGCCATTTTCACCAAATTTCTGTGGTGCTGTTTTTTTAGATTGGTATGTGCTACACTGCCTGGCCAAAAAAAAAGTCGCCAAAAAAGTGGTCTCTTATTTTTTCAGAGCTGTACATAAATCCTTTTATTTCTGCTCTAGGAGAAATCTGCTGAAAATCACTGTTTTCTAATATTGCAATATATATTCACAAGACAGCAAAATATCACAATGTCAGTTCTCACAGTTTTATCAACAATCCGTCAAAATAAGCTGAACTCTGGATTTGTCCTGGACATCTCTTTCACAAACCTGAAACATAAGAAAAGCATGCAGAATATAAAAGAACTACATTATCATTTCACATAATACACTATCATTTTACTGCTTCAAAAGCTCTATACATTAAAGGGACAGTCTGTAAGTACTTGAAAATATGTGAGAATGTGTAACTGCACAAAGCATGTTTGCAAAAAGTATTTTAAAACATGAATAGTGGTGCAGTTACCTTTCAGAGTGGATAAATCTGGTGATTTTAGTGATTCTGTTCATTCATTTGGGTATATTTGGTTTAATGTAGTGCTAGGTGCTAGTGCTAGTTTACTGGTTCATTCGGTATACCGCAGGGTGGAACTAGAACCGTAATGCTTTTCTCTCACACCGCCACACCTCTAAAGGCACTGCAGAGCACAGTGCGGAACAGAACCATAACAGAATAACTCGCCTTGTAGAGTCAAACGCTAGTCTATCTAGATTACAGAAAGATAAACTTCTGGTTAGATAAGGCCTAAGAGAATAAATGTGTTTTGGCTCTATTTATTTACTTATTTATTTTTTTATTCATTCATTTATTCATGGCATGCATTATAAATTGACACTTGATGTATTTCATAAAATGTGAATTCGTTTACGGACTTTGGTATATGTACCAGGATATACCGTGAAGCCGTCAGAATCTTGAAAATGATTGTGATACTCATTTTTGGCCATACCGCCCAGTTTAATGTTGTATAAATTAACAGATGAAGTTGCAGTTCTGATATTGCCATGTACGCAGTAGCCCTTGTATCAGAACCATTAGCTGCACCAACAAAAAGCCGTTATAGCCATAAAAATGTCCCGAGACCTATCAGATAGCCTGTTTTTAGAATTATTATATCTTTGTAGGCTTTACAGGAATGGTAGCAAAAGAACGTTGATGCTATTTATTATAATTCAAAGAAAAATTTAAGAACTGTTGATCTCCATAATGCTAATCCCAGTGTAAATGTGTACATGAATGCCTAAATGGATAAAAGGAATATTGGATAAAAAAGCTGTGAAGTTACATACTTGGTCATTTTGCTGCTCTTGCGTGGAAATCGTGGGACCTTAGTCCAAGAATTCTGAGTCTTTGGTTCTCCCGTGATGAGCCACCACCCGTAGTGCTGGTTGTCGGTTATAGGCACACAGTACAGCTGGTTAGGTGCTGGAAAGAAAGGCAAAACATTTAGGATACGTTCACACAGCAGATAAAAGTGTTACAAATCCAAATTCTCAGATCAGATGTTTATTTTACGCTGTTCACACAATCTTTTTAATGATCTATATCCAACATCGCTCTAAACAGTTTATGCACTAAAGAACAATGTTTCATGTGAAGCTGTAAGCTCCTCCTTAGCTAACAGGACTGTGTCGGCTCTACTGTTTAGCTCTGTCTCTGGGCAGTCCTGAGCCGAGATGGTGGAGGTGGAGGCCATGAACTTACTGGTTGACGTCGACACCTAATGTCTCAGTTACCCTTTACAGTACCTGCTCAAACATTAACAACTCATTCACCACAACCTAGAAGCAACATAGCAATCCAATCACACTACCAAATATTTTTATTTATTTATTTCAACTTACATCTGGGAGTCTGCACCCGTCTGATCATCTCCCTGTATCTCTTCTGACTGCCATGATGTAGATCAGCACTAATAGGAACTGGTTGATTGTAGACACTGCACACGTCCGTGCACATTAGCCGTGTCTGGGAAGTGACCGGGCGGAGGTCTGGCAGCCTATCCCACCTCGAGTATTCTGTTATAGAAGGTACAGAAATGTGGACTGAATAAAACTGTTCCTAAAATCTATTTAAATGTGATTGTGGTACATGTATTTATATACAAGGTAAGCACATCAGAAACTCCTGTGACAGTGAAAAAATATTTTATTTATTAATATACGTCCATTCTTGCTACACATTCCAAAAAGGTTGGTATTGTAAATAATAATAATAATCTAAAAAATATATATATAAATATGTGTTGCAGAAGAAGCGCAGAAGTATTTCAGGATTATTTTGCAAATATCTTATATAGAACATAACAGTGCAGGGTCATCTTTGCGTTTTTCATTCTTAGTTTCTTAGTCTCTTTTTTCTGAAGTCTTGCCTATGTAATGTGTGCAGCATGTGATTTTGAACTGTCTTGTTGAAAAATGCACGGACCCCCCTGTAAAAGACTGGGTCTTGAAGGTAACATGTATTGCTTTTATTACTTTTCTACATTAATGCTGCATCACAGAGGTGTACTGACCCACTACCATAGCATGATAGACTCTGGCTTTTGGTTCCTTTCATTTTTGGTCTGGAGATCATGGAGTCCACATCTTACAAAATCTCATCTTACAACATCTCTGGAATACTGATTGGTATACCCACAAAACACTGTGGACCTACTGAGTGATGGTCCATGGAATGGACCACAAAATGTAACTTAACTGTACATTAGTATTTAGGCTTTTTTAGGCTAATCTACCATGTGGTTTCCCTGCTGAAAAACACAGTTTAAGAAAAGTTTCTGCTGGTCTTTTATGGTCAAGGTGTTAAAAGCTATCTAGTCATCTGGTAGAAAACATATCAGCGCTAATCCGCAGCTTCGTTACCCTGTGAGCTCCGGGCTCTGAGCGCTGAGGGGAGCGTCCTGTCTCTGAACGGGTCCTGATAGCCCAGATTAGTGATCCCGAAGAAAGCCATTCTACAGATCAGAAAATAAACCGGAGCGCGAGGACTGTAAATAAACCAAAGCGCGAGGACACGGTGCAGCAGCAGCAGCTTTCAATCACTGAGCATGTGTACCGTCTCCATGGTTACTCTCCCTCCTCCTGATTGGTCAGGATCCGGTCTGAATTAGATCAGTGGTCTCCTTTTGTACCGGAGTAAAATTATAACAGGTAAAGGGAACACAGCCATGTGCTCCCAGCTCTCACTGAATAAGTGATAAAACAAGAGAAAATAAATGTGCGCAAATGAATCAATTCTGACTCAGAGATCAACATTGTTTCAGACCTTTTTTTTTTTATTTATTTCGTCATTTATTATTTCATTTTTGTTTTAACTTTTAGATTTTTACTTGTTTCTTTTGATTGCCTTCTTATTTTACTTATTGCCTTTTACCTTCTTATTTAATTCATTTCATTTATTTTGTCCTTTAATTTATTTTATTTTATTTTTTAGCTTTTTTTTCATTTTTATCTATTTCGTCCTTTTATTCATTTTATTTATTTCTTCCTTTTTTATTTTATTTCTTTTACCTTTTTTTATTTTATTTCTCGTTTGACTTTTGGCCTTTTACCGTTTTATTTATTTCTGCCGTTTACTTTCTTTATAATCTTAGTGTTATTTTAGCTACTTAAGATTATAGTCCTCTATTATTTTTATATAT